>NC_133134.1:170996319-171338991 GCF_048418815.1 Hemitrygon akajei
GAGAAGGTGACTCATTGGAGGAGCAAGAGTTAAGTGGAGAGAGAGAGGATGCGAGAATTTGTGGGGAAGAGGTAGGAGGCAGAAGCCTAGAAGAGCAGAAGGAGGCGGTAGGGAAGCGACTTGCGGAAGTAGAGAGAGAGCTAGATAAGTTACTGAGAGGGGATTGCCAGAGGAGATGCGAAAAATACTCCAGGGGCCAACCAAGTATTGAACCAGGACAGAAAGGAAGGTCTCCACAGGGAGACCGAGGGAAGAAGAGGTCCCCGGAGACATTTGTGTGGGAGGCAGTAAAGACATACCCTGAGACAGATGGGGAGTCAGGCGAGGAGGAGAGCCAGGGTAGGTGGGAAGAAGGAGGAAGAATGATGCCGTTGTTAGTTAAAGGATCAGGATAAGTGTAGTACATCCCTTGGGGATCCCAGGACCTAGAAGGGCTGAAAAACACTCTGCCCAATCTACATGAAGGAGCAGGGAAATGGATTAGAGCCTTTGAAGAAGAAACGACGGGACGATTATTGACTATGGGAGATTTGAAGGCACTATTGATAAGGTTGATGGGAAACTCCAAATTTAACAAACTAATGGAAATGGCTGGCATAATAAACTCGAACGACCCAAGAACCGACGGAGACGGGTTTGACAGAGTGAGGCAGAGGGTATGGCAGGCCCTCAGGAAGCTTTATCCACCCAAAGTGGACCCCAAAGCCTTAAAGGGGGATCCACTGGGAGACACTGAAAACCCAGCAACCTACGTAAAAAACCAGTTGAAAAGGTGGAGACCGGAGACTGAACAAGAGGTGGAAAATAGCTTATTTATCACCACACTGTTCCAACATGGCATTTTGGATGCAATGCCTCCGCAAGTAAAATCCAAACTGGAGGAAGTGGTTGGGCTGACGTCAATGACCCCACAAGAATTTAGAGACCATTGGTGCCTTTAACACCATCCAGCCCAAGATCTTAAGGCACAAACTAACGGAGATGGGAGTAGACTCTCACATGGTGGATTGGATAGTGGACTACTTGACAGATAGACCTCAGTATGTGCGGTTGGGAGACTGTAGGTCTGACACGGTGGTCAGCAGCACAGGAGCGCCGCAGGGAACCGTACTCTCTCCGGTCCTGTTCACCCTGTACACATCAGACTTCCAATATAACTCGGAGTCCTGCCATGTGCAGAAGTTCGCTGATGACACGGCCATAGTGGGGTGTGTCAGGAACGGACAGGAGGAGGAGTATAGGAAACTGATACAGGACTTTGTGATATGGTGCAACTCAAACTACCTGCGTCTCAATATCACCAAGACCAAGGAGATGGTGGTGGACTTTAGGAGATCTAGGTCTCATATGGAGCCAGTGATCATTAATGGAGAATGTGTGGAGCAGGTTAAGACCTACAAGTATCTGGGAGTACAGTTAGACGAGAAGCTAGACTGGACTGCCAACACAGATGCCTTGTGCAGGAAGGCACAGAGTCGACTGTACTTCCTTAGAAGGTTGGCGTCATTCAATGTCTGTAGTGAGATGCTAAAGATGTTCTATAGGTCAGTTGTGGAGAGCGCCCTCTTCTTTGTGGTGGCGTGTTGGGGAGGAAGCATTAAGAAGAGGGACGCCTCACGTCTTAATAAGCTGGTAAGGAAGGCGGGCTCTGTCGTGGGCAAAGTACTGGAGAGTTTAACATCGGTAGCTGAGCGAAGGGCGCTGAGTAGGCTACGGTCAATTATGGATAACTCTGAACATCCTCTACATAGCACCATCCAGAGACAGAGAAGCAGTTTCAGTGACAGGTTACTATCGATGCAATGCTCCTCAGACAGGATGAAGAGGTCAACACTCCCCAATGCCATTAGGCTTTACAATTCTACCGCCAGGACTTAAGAACTTTTTAAAAGCTATTATTAATGCTTTTTGAGATAGTGATTTAGATGCATATCATATTTTTTATTTTTTTGCTACAACAAGTGTATGGGACATTGGAAAAATAGTTGAATTTCCCCATGGGGATGAATAAAGTATCTATCTATCTATCTATCTATCTATCTATGTAGTCCATGCGGTTGAGAAATACCAGAAGGACAAACGAAGGTTGGCTGAGCAGCAGGAAGAGGTGCAAAGAAAGTTAATACAAATGCAGCTCGAAGAACTCAAAAAGAAGGAAAAAGAGAAAAGCAAAAAGATGCTGCCAGCAACCACCGGTCTGAGTACAGCCATCGAACTGGATGAAGCACCACTATATGGAGGAACCGATCATACTATAAGACAAGGGCCGGAAAACCCCATGCCAATAATCAACGTCTTTGGAGGAGCATTCCCACAAATGCCCTATCAGGAACAGACTAAATTCAAACAGCCCAGACAGGACTGGAAGTCCCAAGGAGGGGGACAGAGGAGCTATGGGCAGAGGGGACCAGTGAGGAAACAGGGGGAAAGAAAGGTAGAGAGAGTGTGCTGGGGATGTAATCAGCCAGGTCACATGAGAAGAGATTGTCTGTTTACACCATGACCTGTCACACACCAGCAGGAACCGATAAGAAGGGAACTAAAGTTTAGCCAAGGACCAGCCCCCACAGGCCCAAGCGGACCTGTGAACCCCTATGCGAGGTATTAGGGGTGCCCTGAGAACCCGAGTACGAAGGGACATTATCCAATGATAACAAGGGAGGCAGACGAGGAACCCATTGTTCAGGTTATGTTAGAAGGGCAACTGATACCAATGATGATAGACACTGGAGCCACGTACACTTGTGTACAGCCACAGTATGCCCTTCACCTTCCCATGTCAGGAAAGTTTATTAAGACAGTAGGGTTCTCGGGGAAAGCACAGTTGACACAGTGCACGGCTCCAGTGCAGTTGAGAATGGGAAATAAAGGAATTGTTTTGCCGGTGCTAGTATTTAAAGGAACTCCGATTAATTTGTTAGGCAGAGATGCCTTATTGAAACTGGAATAAAAATTAGAGTGCACCAGAAATGGGCTGAGTGTGGAAAGAGCAGGGGCTCAATTGATAGTGTGAGAAGACAAGAAGGCTAATGTCTTTTGGATAGGAGACATCGCAGATCAGATTCAGGAAACCTGGGAGAAATGGAAAAAGGGCGTGCAGGCAATATTACCCAGGGCTGTAATCCCCAAATCTGAGCTACATTGTACGAGACTCAGAACAGGGAGTTAGAGGAGAGATGGCACCTGGAGACATGTACCCAACAGCACCTGGAAGGGGAGGCTGTGATAATTGGAAAGCATGGGGCAGCTTTACAAGTTAAGTGGAACACCTTTTTGGAAAAATGGTACAGGATACCGGAGGCTGCGCCCCACGTAACGTTGTTGGTAAATAAGGGATATCAGTCTAAAGACTTAGGACCCTTAGTTAAGAGTGCTGAAACCGTAACAGTGTGGAGGAAAATCACGCCAGGGGTGTGGATATCAGAAGACAACAATTGCATTAAAATAATGGTAAGTGTAGATATGGTAGGGACAGTGAGAGAGGTCGAAATAACTCCCCAACCACACATGCCCTTGCTGGGAAAGGAAAGAGGCCAGCAGAAAGATAGAAGGTTAGATGAGTTGCCATCTATTGTGTGGTCACAGCATGACACGGACGTAGGGAAAATAAAAACAGCTAGTCCGATGGAAATAAGGCTGAAAAGGGGAGCAATTCTACCCAGGAGACCACAATACCCTCTAAGACCAGAAGCAGAAGAGGGAATAGCATTAACAGTGCAAGGGTTGCTTGAAATAGGAGTGCTTAAAAGAACAAACAGTCCATGCAATACCCCGTTGCTGCCGGTCTTAAAAGCAAATAAATCTAAGTGGAGATTGGTGCATGATTTGCGAGCGGTAAACGATGTGGTAGAGGACTGGCCAGCGGTAGTCCCCAACCCACACACGCTTTTGACTAATGTTCCACCAGAAGCAAGTTACTTTTCAGTGATTGATTTGTGTTCGGCTTCCTTCAGCATTTCTCTGGCTGACCAGTGTCAGTATCTGTTTGCATTTACTGACAGAGGTGCTCAGTATACCTATACCAGAATGCCGCAAGGATTTAAACATTCACCACACGTTTTTAATCAGGTGTTGAAGGCAGACTTAGAGGGCATACCATTGGAAAGTACATTGTTACAGTATGTGGATGACCTGTTGATTTGCTCCCACAGTAAGGAACAGTGTAAGCAGGACACTATAACTCTGTTAGAGAAGCTGGCGCACGGAGGACATAAAGTATCCAAAAAGAAACTGCAATTTTGCACGCAGCAAGTGGAATACTTAGGCAGGGTAATATCCAAGGGAGTGAAGGCGATAGCACCAGATCAGATTGAGGCAATAACTAAGGCCCCAAAACCCCAGACTGTAGGGCAGATGATGACGTTTTTGGGAATGGCAGGGTACAGCTCAGATTGGATAGGAGAATATGCTGAGATTGTGGCACCTTTGAGAAAGATAATGAAAGAAGCAGGACATACAAATTTGAAGAACGGCTTACAGTGGAATGGAGAGGCGGAGATAGCTTTCAATACTATTAAGCAGGAATTGCAGTCAGCACCAGCATTAGCTTTGCCTGACTACGAGAAGGTTTTTCATTTGTATGTATCCAACAGACAGGAGGGTTATGTCACAGCGGTTCTAACACAAGAGACAGGCACAGGAAAAGCAAAGCAGCCCATAGCATACTACAGTACGAGACTAGATGAGGTGGCTCAGGGGTATCCACCCTGTTATCAGGGATTGGCGGCGCTGTACTATGCATATGAAAAGGCATCATCTGTAACCCTGTGCTATCCTGTGACTCTGTACACACACCACAAAGTAGCAGAATTGCTGGAAAGAGGGAAATTTGTGCTGACGCCAGCCAGGATGGCAGCATATCAGATGCTATTGACATTTCCAGACGTAACTATACAGAGATGCACTACCAGTAATATAGCCGATTTTGTCCCTTTGGGCTATGAAGGAGAACCCCATGATTGTGTAGGGAAGACGATGGCATTTGCCAAATTGAGAGCAGATTTACGGTCAGAACCACTAGAGGATGCAGATAAAAAGGTTCTGTTCGTAGATGGCTCTTGTTATAGGGATTATGATGGAAATCATGCAGGGTTCTCAGTAGTGCAGCAGGATCAGTCGAGCTATAAGATTATTAGGATGGAGTCCTGTCCCCAACCGTGTTCCGCCCAACTAGCGGAAATCAAAGCCCTGACAGCTGCTTGTGAAATGATGGAAGGTGAGAAAGTAGACAACTACGGTATACTGATTCGGCATATGATCATGGAGTATGCCATTTGTTCGGGGCAGTGTGGAAATAGAGAGGTTTTAAAAAAGGCAGTGGAGATCCCATACAACATTGTCAGCAAATTCTAGACTTAATAATGAAACCTAAAGCATTGGCTATAGTAAAATGCCAGGCACATAAAAAGGGAAATGATGTAATAACAAAGGGAAATCAAGCTGCAGACGAGGCAGCCAGAAAAGCGTCTGGATGTACATCAGCTGTCATTGCCCCCCAGGTAAGCCTAGCTCCAGAACCTGTGGTAGAGGACCTAATTGAAATACAAGGTAAGGCAACTTTGGCAGAACAGACAATGTGGAGATGAAGGGGGGCCAAGCAGAACCCGGAAGGCTTGTGGAGCATGGAGGATGGTTTGTTGGTAGTGCCCACCCCTCTACTGACTATTCTGATTTCAGAAGCGCATGGGATTGACCACTGTGCAAGGGGGGAAGTGATAAAGCAAATAAAGAAGGATGGTTTTTGGTCACCTTATTTACAGGCTTCAGTGGACTTTGTCTTGTCACAGTGCGAGGTATGCGCACAGAATAATGTTCGGAAGGGAATTACAACCCCAATAGGTCACATTCCCGTACCTGAAGGACCATTTAAACATCTAGTGATCGATTACGTAGACATGATAAAGCCAGTGAAAGGGAAGAGATACATGCTGGTAGTAATTGATCGATTTAGCAGATGGGTGGAGGCGGTACCTCCGAAAGATCAAGGGGCAAAGACAGTGGTAAAATTTCTGACAAATGAAGTGATCCCAAGGTTTGGAATACCTACAGAAGTTGGCTCAGACAATGGTTCAGCTTTTATCCAGAAAGCGGTCAAATTGGTACTACAAGCGCTGAGGATAAAGCAAAGATTTGGATGTGTATACCACCCTCAGTCGCAGGGCATGGTAGAGAGAGTTAATGGAACCCTGAAAGCCAAGCTGAACAAAATTTGTGCAGACACTAAACTTAATTGGGTCAATGCTTTACCGTTAGCATTGATGAGTTACCGCATGCAAACTAATCGAATCACATGCCTGACACCACATGAGATGCTCACTGGGAGGCCCATGCCAGTGCCCCAGTGGAGAGGGCCGTATAAAGGACCTAGTTTGGAACAATTGGAAATAGAATTGAAACAATACATGCAGCAGCTAACTATGATACATCAGTCTATTTATGCCCAGGAAAAACAGGAAGAGCCAGAGACCGTACAAGGGGAAGGACCGATCAAACCAGGAGACCAGGTTTACGTGCGAGTTTTTCGGAGAAATGGACCGAGCCAAGAAGGGAAGGACCCTTTACAGTGACCAAGGCATCACCCACCGCAGTTCAGGTAGAAGGACGCTCCACCTGGTACCATCTGAACCACTGCACGAGGGCAGTCCCTCAAGGGCAATCAGGTGAGGTGTCCGAGGTAAGTGATGCGGAAGAGCAGTTAGCAGGAGACAGACAGGAGGAACAAGAAGCTGACACTGCACCGCAGGAGTTTGATCAATTAGTAAAGGAAATTTTTGATTCTGAGGACGGGCCTGAAGACCCTCAGGATGTGGTGGTGGACAGTAGGGCTTCTTCAGATAATGGGGATGAGCTAGGAATGACCAGTTGTGCCCCTGGGGACAAAGCACCCACATACTCCAGTGCAGACTTGGAAACCATTAGTGTGGCAGATATGGAATGGGATTGGTAACCTGCAGAAAAGAAGTAAGAGGAGCACAACACTTACCTCCTCGCCATGGTTACAGACATGTACTAATCAGTGGTATCAACGGGCAACTTACACGGCAGGAATGATGAAGAGACAGAATTGTTACCTGTGCTCAAGGGAACGCCCCACTCAGCATGTAGTTCCCATGCCTTATAACTCCTCCACTTGCACGCAGTGGCAAAGAGAGTATAGGGAGCAATGTGAACGACAGTTTCCAGGTTCAATTAAGGCTTGCTTCCTGAAGCTTTGTGCTATAACAGATCCCTGCTATCAAAGCTGTATGAGAAACGCACCAATGTGCCCATATTGGTGTATGTTATATCAGGCTTCCTCGCAGTTTGATCAACGCAAGCTTGCCTCTGACTGCAACTACAGCAGACCATGGGCTGTAAACAAATGAAGCCAGACACCTACACTGGAACAGCTTATAATGCAGTATCAGTTGAGCTATGAATGTTTTACGAGGAAAGGTGCTCATCCAGTGGGTCATTTCAGAGGTAGCTGCACTCAGATGTGGGATGTAACCCCAGGCGAAAGACACATAGTAGGTTCCCCTTCACCTGAAGGTGCATTGGACGCACAGACCATCCCCTTAGCAGACACCTGGTGGCTGTGTGGTGAGGATGGATGTCTAAGATCCACGCTTCCCATCAATTGGGCAGGTATGTGTACACGTGTTATGCTACTTCAAGAAGTTATAGTATTCCCTGAAGTACACTTCAACACTGATATCTCTGAACAGCAGACACTATTGTGGAAAAGGAGAAAATATGAACCCGACTCGATGATCTGGATAGATAGTATAGGACAGCCGAGAGGTATACCTAACGAATTTAAGGCGAGAAATGAGATTGCTGCAGGCTTCGAAACATTTCTACCCTTGATAGGAACTATTAAGAATGTTGAATGGATAAATTATATATATATTACAATCAGCAAAGATTCATCAACTACACCAATGATGCACTGGAGGCCTTGGGAGAACAGTTAGATGCAACTAGCAAAATGGCGTGGCAGAATAGACAAGCATTGGACTGGCTGTTGGCAGAAAAAGGAGGAGTTTATGTGATGTTTGGAGAGAAGTTCTGTACTTTTATACCAAATAACACTAGTCCAGAAGGATCGTTTTAAGGCAATGTATAAGTTGAAAAGTCTAAGAAAGGAAGTTAAATAGAATGCAGGGTCTGGACATCAGTTATTTGACTGGTTAGAAAGTTGACTCGGAGGATGGGGAGCATGGCTGACTAAAATGGCAATAACTGTCAGTATTGTATTATTGAGCTGTGCGCTTGTGCTGTGCTGTTTTCTTCCTTGTCTCAAGTCTCTTGTAGTGCGTGCTGCAACCAAACAATTTCCGATGCTCGTGGCAATTACTGAAGCAAGCTTAGTGGAGAAAGAAACACCGAAAATGTATCGTTACAGCCTACAACACCCGCAGGATGAACAAGAGCAAAACGACAGTGTGGGAGTAGATTGTAAGGGCTTCTGAGTTTTTTTCCCTGTCTCAGGTACAAAGGGACAGGTTTTTGGCTCAGCGGCCCAGGGTAACGGAGAGAATACTTTGAGGTCTTGGTGCAGAAAATTATAGTTTAACCTGAGATTTGGGAATAAGTGCTTGAGTTTATTGGGGCTTTTGTGCGCGGACTCTTAGTCTTCTTTCTCTGTGTGAGACAAAGGGGGGATATATTGGAGTATAAAAGTTGTATTGTTTGCTGTGTAACCAAAACTATGTAGTCAGCTTTGAACTTGCTATTTTGCTATGCATGTATCCAACTTAGTAAGAGAATGAAATCTTAAGAATGTAGAAGACAATGGTGTGTTAATGAGAGGCTAGCTAAGGATGTAGATTATAATGGTGTGTTAATGAGAGGTAGCTAAGAGATGTAGATTAGAACATGATTAAGTCAATGGGTAGACCAATTGGATATGCTAATGCAACTAAACCAGGAGATTGCTATAAAAAATGCTATGTACAAGGATCGGTGGGCAATTGGCGACTAGCTCAATGACTGTCTCAGCTTTGATTTGCAAATTAAAGTTTAATACTTCTTGATGAATCTTCTGTGTCTCCTGGTCATTTGTGGGGCACGAGAAACCACGACAAAATTACAGGAAAGATACTGGCATGGATAGAGGAATGGCTGACAGGCAGGAGGCAGCAAGTAGGAATAAAAGGGGCCTTTTCTGGTTGGCTGCCAGTGACTAGTGGTGTTCCTCTGGGGTCAATATTGAGACCACTACTTTTCACATATTTTGTCAGTGATTTAAATAATGGAATTGATGGCTTTGTGGCAAAATTTGTGGATGATACGAAGGTAGGTAGTGCTGAGAAATCAATGCAATTGCAGCAGGACTTAGAGAAACTGGAAGAATGGGCAAAAAAGTGGGAGATGGAATAGAGTGTTGGGAAATGTACGACAGTGATTTTGGTAAAAGGAGCAATAGCACAGACTATTATCTAAATGGGGAGAAGATTCAGACTTCAGAGGTGCAAGACTCCCAGAAGGTTAATTTACAGGTTGAGTCTCGTAAAGAAGGCAAATGCAATGTTGGCATTTATTTCCAGGCAAATAGAATGTAAAATCAAGGAGATAATGCTGAGCCTTTATAAGACACTAGTCAGGCTGCACTTGGAGTATTGTCAACAGTGTTGGGCCCCTATCTTAGAAAGGATGTGTTGTCATTGGAGAGAGTCCAGAGGAGGTTCACGAGGATGATTCTGGGAATGAAGGGGTTAACATATGAGGAGCATTTGGCAGTTTTGAGCCTGTACTCACTGAAATTTAGAAGAATGCAGGGGCAGGGGGGTATCTCATTGAAACCTACTGAATGTTGAAAGTTCTAGATAGGGAGGATGTGGAGAGGAAGTGTAAGTTGATCATTTCCTGATCGGTCAGGGCATCAAAGAATTTATTGAGAAGGCAGGTGTATGGTGTTGAGTGGGATCCGGGATCATCCACGATGGAATGGTGAAGCAGACTCGATGGGCTGAATGGCCTAATTCTGTCCCTATGTCTTATGGGCCTGGGTGGTGGGAGTCCTTGATGACGGATGCTGTTTTCCTGCGACAGCACTCCGTGTAAATCTCCTCTGCAACTGGCACAGATTTCCTCACAGGAATGATTGAATTGATCCCAGATCAGTCAGGACACTGTCGATGATACGATACATTCTCAACCACACAGCTTTCAGGATTTCGATGCTGGAACTCTCTGGAGTACGGATAGCTGGGGCAGCCCCTTTAAGGGTTCAGGACCGACCTGCTAATTGGCAATCATCTGTTGGGAGCCAAGAATTGGGTATTTAAAGAGCACATGAGCTGGTGGTGGGTGCTCAATGTTGTCTAGTGTTTGTTTTATGCTCAGTTCTGCATCCTTGCTTCAAATGCGCCACCATTTGGTTCCAAACCATCCTTGTCAAGGACTCTTGACACAGACCTCAAGAGCTGGGTTGTCATGTTACAAGATGTTGGTGAGACAGTTTCTGTCGCCTGCCACTCTACGGAAAGGAGGTCGTTAAGCTGGAAAAGATGAAGGATAGATTCACCATGATGTTACCAGCACCAGAGGTTTCAGTTACTAGGAGAGATTAGATAGACAGGGACTTGTTTGGCAGGAGTGCAGAGTGCTGAGTGGTTTATAAAACCATGTGGATGGCACAGTCGTTTCCCCAGGGTGGGGAAAATCTAAAACTAGAGAACACTGGTTTAAGAGTGGGGGGGGGGGGGGGGGGGAGAGAGCAAAGGTTTAAGGGAACAACTTTTCCAAAGAGAGGCTGATGAGTTTTACTTGGAGTACTGTGTTCAGTTCTGGTCACCTCACTACAAGAGGGATGTGGATACTATAGAGAGAATGCAGAGGAGATTTACAAGGATGTTGCCTGGATTGGGGAGCATGCCTTATGAGAATAGGTTGAGTGAACTCGGCCTTTTCTCCTTGGAGTGACGAAGGATCATAGGTGACCTGATAAAGGTGTATAATATAATGAAGAGGCATTGATCGTGTGGATAGTCAGAGGCTTTTTCCCAGGGCTGAAATGGCTAGCACGCGAGGGGCTGTCTGATTGTTGACCGAGACATTCCTCTGGTGTAAACAGGTTTCCTAAAAGCAGGTAAATGGAGATGAGGAAGTGCAAAATGTTTGAAAGGGACAATTTTCCAGGACAGAAGAGGAAGCTGACAAGCTCTTCATTCAGAGACTCTGAGCGGTCCGTAATTAAAGTCTATTCAATCACTGGTAAGATGGTGCCTGCATGCAATTCTCCTTTGGCTGCCATCTGGATAAATCATGAAACCACATATTTCACTGCGTCCTTAAGTTTGTTTTCCATCCTGGATGTGGTTCTGGAACCGTTGGAGCCAGAGATTTGCTGTTTGGAGATTGTTTGGGTGTTCCAGCGCTGCAGCTTCCAACAGGTTTCCGGAAGGCAGAGGCAGTGTGCGGGAACCTCGTGGTGAGAAAGCTGTGAGCCAATCTGTGACTCCATTTTGCTGATTAAAGTGACGAGGGAGATTCAAACATTGAGGCGAATGCAGAAGATGAACGCTGGCTGCCTGCCTTTTATTACTGGTGGGATCGCTCTGCTGCCGGAGAGGGGAGACTGTCTTCTGATCATTGGTGGGATCACTCTGTACCGGAGAGGGGAGATTGCCTGTTGATCACTGGTGGGATCACTCCGTACCGGAGAGGGGAGACTGTCTTCTGATCACTGGTGGGATCACTCTGTACCGGAGAGGGGAGACTGTCTGTTGATCACTGGTGGGATCACTCTGTACCGGAGAGGGGAGACTGTCTGTTGATCACTGGTGGGATCACTCTGTACCAGAGAGGGGAGACTGTCTTCTGATCACTGGTGGGATCACCCTGTTACTGGAGAGGGGAGACTGCCTGTTGATCACTGGTGGGATCACTCTGCTGCCGGAGAGGGGAGACTGTCTTCTGATCACTGGTGGGATCGCTCTGCTGCCGGAGAGGGGAGACTGCCTGTTGATCACTGGTGGGATCACTCTGAACCGGAGAGGGGAGACTGTCTGTTGATCACTGGTGGGATCACTCTGAACCGGAGAGGGGAGACTGTCTGTTGATCACTGGTGGGATCACTCTGTACCGGAGAGGGGAGACTGTCTGTTGATCACTGGTGGGATCACTCTGTACCGGAGAGGGGAGACTGTCTGTTGATCACTGGTGGGATCACTTTGTACCGGAGAGGGGAGACTGTCTTCTGATCACTGGTGGGATCACCCTGTTACCGGAGAGGGGAGACTGCCTGTTGATCACTGGTGGGATCACTCTGTACCGGAGAGGGGAGACTGTCTGTTGATCACTGGTGGGATCACTTTGTACCGGAGAGGGGAGACTGTCTTCTGATCACTGGTGGGATCACCCTGTTACCGGAGAGGGGAGACTGTCTTCTGATCACTGGTGGGATCACCCTGTTACCGGAGAGGGGAGACTGCCTGTTGATCACTGGTGGGATCACTCTGTACCGGAGAGGGGAGACTGTCTTCTGATCACTGGTGGGATCACCCTGTTACCGGAGAGGGGAGACTGCCTGTTGATCACTGGTGGGATCACTCCGTACCGGAGAGGGGAGACTGTCTTCTGATCACTGGTGGGATCACTCTGTACCGGAGAGGGGAGACTGCCTGTTGATCACTGGTGGGATCGCTCTGCTGCCGGAGAGGGGAGACTGTCTTCTGATCATTGGTGGGATCACTCTGTACCAGAGAGGGGAGACTGTCTTCTGATCACTGGTGGGATCACCCTGTTACTGGAGAGGGGAGACTGCCTGTTGATCACTGGTGGGATCACTCTGAACCGGAGAGGGGAGACTGTCTGTTGATCACTGGTGGGATCACTCTGTACCGGAGAGGGGAGACTGCCTGTTGATCACTGGTGGGATCACTCTGTACCGGAGAGGGGAGACTGTCTTCTGATCACTGGTGGGATCACCCTGTTACCGGAGAGGGGAGACTGCCTGTTGATCACTGGTGGGATCACTTTGTACCGGAGAGGGGAGACTGTCTTCTGATCACTGGTGGGATCACCCTGTTACCGGAGAGGGGAGACTGCCTGTTGATCACTGGTGGGATCACTCTGTACCGGAGAGGGGAGACTGTCTGTTGATCACTGGTGGGATCACTTTGTACCGGAGAGGGGAGACTGTCTTCTGATCACTGGTGGGATCACTCTGTACCAGAGAGGGGAGACTGTCTGTTGATCACTGGTGGGATCACTCTGTACCGGAGAGGGGAGACTGCCTGTTGATCACTGGTGGGATCACTCTGCTGCCGGAGAGGGGAGACTGCCTGTTGATCACTGGTGGGATCACTCTGTACCGGAGAGGGGAGACTGTCTGTTGATCACTGGTGGGATCACCCTGTTACTGGAGAGGGGAGACTGCCTGTTGATCACTGGTGGGATCACCCTGTTACCGGAGAGGGGAGACTGTCTGTTGATCACTGGTGGGATCACCCTGTTACTGGAGAGGGGAGACTGCCTGTTGATCACTGGTGGGATCACTCTGCTGCCGGAGAGGGGAGACTGTCTTCTGATCACTGGTGGGATCACTCTGTACCGGAGAGGGGAGACTGTCTTCTGATCACTGGTGGGATCACTCTGTACCGGAGAGGGGAGACTGTCTTCTGATCACTGGTGGGATCACTCTGTACCGGAGAGGGGAGACTGCCTGTTGATCACTGGTGGGATCACTCTACGGCAGAGGAAAAGTCCTGCCACTGTGCTTGGGAAATTTTTACCCAGATTTTCGGTGTTTTGGATATGGACTAGGACTAGAGACTTTTTTCAGCGCAAACACGAGGAAATCTGCAGATGCTGGAAATTCAAAGAACATACACCAAATGCTGGTGGAACACAGCAGGACAGGCAGCATCTGTAAGGAGAAGCACTGTCGACTTTTCAGGCCGAGACCCTTCATCAGGACTAACTGAAAGGAAAGATACCAAGAGATTTGAAAGAAATGAGAAATGATAGGAGACCGGAGGGGGTGGGATGAAGCCGAGAGCTGGAATCACGCTGCCTCCTCGTGGTCAGGCGCCGGGGCATGCGGCACGCGTGGGGAGTGATGGGATTCTTGGCAGAACTGTGGAGGACCGTTGGCGGCGCGGAGAATGATGGGATTCCTGGCGGGAGTAAGGAGGACCGTGGTTGCGCCGCCATCGTTGGGTCCCGGTGACAATGGCCGAGGTTCAGGTGGCGGCAGGCCCGGGAGAGAAGGAGCGTGAGGAGGAGTCGGTGTCGTGGACTCCCGAGGTCGAGGTCTGCCTCTTCCACGCCATGCTGGGTCACAAGCCCGTCGGTGAGTCTGAGGCGATAAACGGGGGCCCTCTCCCACACTGACTGAATGTGACAGTGAGGGGTCAGACATCACTGTATCTTGATACTTGTTTATGCTGTGCTTTATCTTTTACATGCACTGCACTTTTTTGCTAGATTCTTACACTTTATTCCGCATTGTTATTTATTATATTATAACCTTATTGTCGCTCAAAGTAAATGTCTCTGTATACAACCCTGAGATTCAATTTCTTGCAGGTATTCATAGTAAATACAAAGATGTACAATAGAATCAATTAAAAACTATGGGGCAAACAACCACGGTGGAAATTGTACAAGTACAAAGCAATAATTAAAAAGTCAAGAACTTGAGTTGTGGAATCAGTTCACTGTTAAGATGAGTGAAGTTATCCCCTAGGTTCAAGAGCCTGATGGTTGCGGGGTAAGAACTTCCTGAACCCGGTGTGAGTCCTGAGGCAGGAGTGAGAAGAGAGTGTGGGTGGGATGCTGGGGGTCCTTGATGGATGCTGCTTTCCTGTGACAACATTCCATGTAGATGTGCTCAATAGTGGGGAGGGCTTTACCTGTGATGGACTGGACTGTATCTACTACTTTTTGTAGGATTTTCCATTTGGTGTTTCCATACCAGGCCATGATGTAGCCAGTCAATATACTCTCCACCCTGCATCTATAGAAGTTTGTGAGTTTTGATGACATGACGAATCTTTGCAAACTTCTAAGAAAGTAGAGGCACTGCTGTGCTTTCTTCGTGACTGGGCCCAGGGCAGGACCTCTGAAATGATAACACCGAGGAATTTAAAGTTTCTGATCCTCTCCAC
This sequence comes from Hemitrygon akajei, assembly GCF_048418815.1. Classification (NCBI taxonomy): domain Eukaryota; kingdom Metazoa; phylum Chordata; class Chondrichthyes; order Myliobatiformes; family Dasyatidae; genus Hemitrygon; species Hemitrygon akajei. The sequence continues at coordinate 171,011,418 of NC_133134.1, forward strand.
TGGACCTCTGGTTTCCTTCACCTGAAGTCTATAATCAGCGCCTTGGTCTTACTGACATTGAGTGAGAGGTTGTTATGACACCACTCAGTCTCCCTCTTGTATGCTGATTTGGCCATCGACAGTGGTGTCATCAGCAAACTTAACTATGACACTGGAGCTGTGCTTAGCCTCACAGTCATAGTGTAGAGCTGGGAGCTAAGCACACCGCCTTGTGGTGCACCTATGCTGAAGGAGATTGTGGAGACGATGTTGTTGCCAATCTGAACTGCCTGGGCTCAGTGCACTGTGTAATGGTCTGATCTGGATGAACAGTATGCACGACAAGCTTTCCACTGCATCCTGGTATGTGTGAGAATAATAAACCAAATCAATAATGAAGAGTCAGATCAACCGTGTTCTCATTAAATGGCAGAGCAGGCTCATAGGGCCAGTGACCTTACACTCCAAATCAATGTTTCCTGTTGTCTCAGTCTGGCCCAGTCAACAATTCTGTCTCTTTCCCCCGTCCCTGCCACCCAGCCACCACTGGCACTCCAGTTTGCATGATTTACCCAGTGTTACAGAAGGAGGGACATTGCCTGCTCAGATTCAGGGAACAAAGTCCCTCTGTCAAGACCAGCATGACCTCCCTGACTTGTTTCAGAATCAGACCAGCTGTATTATCACTGACCCAGTGTACGCTTTGTTTCATGGCAGTAGTAAAACAATACATAAAAACACTATCACTGAAAATGAACATGTATAAAAAAATAAATGGTGCAAAAAGAGGGCAAAGTAGTGAGATTGTGCCCAGGTCCGAGAGCAAGGAATGACTGGTTTTGACTGATTTAGTTGAAGTCTCAGGGTGTCGGGTCGAACCGGAGTTCAGCTTGCTGCCCTGCGAGGTTAATCGTCTCTGTGATGAACCAAGGCTGTGGCCTGCAACTAACGGGCTTCTCGACTCTGGACCCACTTTCGTGAGCTTCGGTACTTGGCCTGCTTTTGTTTTTGGACACTTTGTTTCTCTTCTGCACATTGATAGATAGATAGATAGATACTTTATTCATCCCCATGGGGAAATTCAACTTTTTTTCCAATGTCCCATACACTTGTTGTAGCAAAACTAATTACATACAATACTTAACTCAGTAAAAAATATGATATGCATCTAAATCACTGTCTCAAAAAGCATTAATAATAGCTTTTAAAAAGTTCTTAAGTCCTGGCGGTAGAATTGTAAAGCCTAATGGCATTGGGGAGTATTGACCTCTTCATCCTATCTGAGGAGCATTGCATCGATAGTAACCTGTCGTTGAAACTGCTTCTCTGTCTCTGGATGGTGCTATGTAGAGGATGTTCAGAGTTATCCATAATTGACAGTAGCCTACTCAGCGCCCTTCGCTCAGCTACCGATGTTAAACTCTCCAGTACTTTGCCCACGACAGAGCCCGCCTTCCTTACCAGCTTATTAAGACGTGAGGCGTCCCTCTTCTTAATGCTTCCTCCCCAACACGCCACCACAAAGAAGAGGGCGCTCTCCACAACTGACCTATAGAACATCTTCAGCATCTCACTACAGACATTGAATGACGCCAACCTTCTTAGGAAGTACAGTCGACTCTGTGCCTTCCTGCACAAGGCATCTGTGTTGGCAGTCCAGTCTAGCAAACATTGGCTGTTTGATAGTCTTTTTAATAGGTTCTATTGGGTTTCTTTGTTTTGTGGCTGTTTGTAAGGAGGCGAATCTCAAGGTTGTGTGTAGTGTGCATACTTTGATAATAAATGTACTTCGAACTTCGGAGCGTTCAGAAATTTGGTGGCGGAGGAGAAGAAGCTGAAACATTGAGTGTGTTTTCAGGCTCCTGTACCATACTAACAAGCAGAGTAATGGTGAATAAATACTCTCTCTGTCCATCCACAGGGGTTAACCGACACTTTCACATGATCTGTATCCGGGACAAATTCAGCCAGAATATTGGACGCCAGATCTCCTCCAAGATAGTTTGGGAGCACCTCAATGTCATGTACGACATGCAAGCACTGGTATGTCGCTGGCCCTCAGATTTACTCTTAGATTGGGGTCTCGCCTTGGGGAGAAGTCTGCTCCCTCACACCGATGTCACTTCCTTCACAGTCACCCACAAGGCCTTCTGGAACTTTTTGAACTTGGCAGTGAAATAAGTTAAGGGTTGTGCAGTAGTGTAATGGTCAGTGTGATGCTATCACAGTACGAGCATCCCAGACTCAATCCCCCTACTGTCTGCAAGGAGTTTGTATGTTCTCTCCATGACTGCATTGGTTTCCTCCCACTTTCCAAAGACTTGTAAGTTATTAGGTTAACGGACTGAGGACTTGTTACCGTGCTGTATGTCTAAATGAAATATAACAATGATCAAAGGGTCAATCACCTCAAACTTTTGCCCAGGGTTGGTTGTTAACAATCGTGTCATCGACAGCTGGGTTCTATAGCCTATCAGAATTCTCATGACAAATAAACTAGGAAGCTTATTCTAGTTCACATGTAACCCCCTCACCGTGCTCATATGCAGACTTGGCTTGTTAGCCGGCTCTGCTAACAGCCACAGGACTCAGCGGAGAGAAGGCTGCCTTTCACAAACAATGTGTCTAGGGTCAGTATGAATTGGGGTTCAACCAAACAGGAACATCATGATGTTCTGATTAAAGAAACCTTGATTTAAGTGACTGCTGCAAAAGTACTGCCTATACACAATTGTTGGTCAGCAAGAAATAACAGATCATACACCGTATTAAATTATAAAGAAAGTATATTTACCAATTCCAGCTTTATCAAACAGTTAGCAGTGAAGAGAAAAAAAATAAAAGAGCCCATTACAGTTAAAGGTGCACAGAAAGTTGGAGTTCATCGTGGAGTTGCGGGTCCCACGGTCTGCGTGGAAGCACACCACAATCCGAACTTCGCTCAAAATCCATCTCCAGCGGGCTCTCTCGGGAGTATTGGCCCTTCCTCCTTTGTAGTCACACATCAGCACATAGCACCATGCAACAGGGACACTCCTTCCCCCGGCCTTCTTGTCCATCTTCCCTCCTTTTTCTCGTCCATCTTCCCTCCGGCCTTCTCGTCCATCTTCCCTCCGGCCTTCTCGTCCATCTTCCCTCCGGCCTTCTCGTCCATCTTCCCTCCTTTTTCTCGTCCATCTTCCCTCCTTTTTCTCGTCCATCTTCCCTCTGGCCTTCTCGTCCATCTACCCTCCTTTTTCTCGTCCATCTTCCCTCCGGCCTTCTCGTCCATCTTCCCTCCTTTTTCTTGTCCATCTTCCCTCCGGCCTTCTCGTCCATCTTCCCTCCGGCCTTCTCGTCCATCTTCCCTCCGGCCTTCTCGTCCATCTTCCCTCCTTTTTCTCGTCCATCTTCCCTCCGGCCTTCTCGTCCATCTACCCTCCTTTTTCTCGTCCATCTTCCCTCCGGCCTTCTCGTCCATCTTCCCTCCTTTTTCTCGTCCATCTTCCCTCCTTTTTCTCGTCCATCTTCCCTCCGGCCTTCTCGTCCATCTTCCCTCCGGCCTTCTCGTCCATCTACCCTCCTTTTTCTCATCCATCTTCCATCCGGCCTTCTCGTCCATCTTCCCTCCTTTTTCTCGTCCATCTTCCCTCCGGCCTTCTCGTCCATCTTCCCTCCGGCCTTCTCGTCCATCTTCCCACGGGTCTTCTCGTCCATCTTCCCACGGGTCTTCTCGTCCATCTTCCCTCCTGTCTTCTCGTCCATCTTCCCTCCGGCCTTCTCGTCCATCTTCCCTCCGGCCTTCTCGTCCATCTTCCCACGGGCCTTCTCGTCCATCTTCCCTCCGGCCTTCTCGTCCATCTTCCCTCCGGCCTTCTCGTCCATCTTCCCTCCTGTCTTCTCGTCCATCTTCCCTCCGGCCTTCTCGTCCATCTTCCCACGGGCCTTCTCGTCCATCTTCCCTCCTGTCTTCTCGTCCATCTTCCCTCCTGTCTTCTCGTCCATCTTCCCTCCGGCCTTCTCGTCCATCTTCCCTCCGGCCTTCTCGTCCATCTTCCCTCCGGCCTTCTCGTCCATCTTCCCACGGGCCTTCTCGTCCATCTTCCCACGGGCCTTCTCGTCCATCTTCCCTCCTGTCTTCTCGTCCATCTTCCCACGGGCCTTCTCGTCCATCTTCCCTCCTGTCTTCTCGTCCATCTTCCCTCCGGCCTTCTCGTCCATCTTCCCACGGGCCTTCTCGTCCATCTTCCCCCCTGTCTTCTCGTCCATCTTCCCCCCTGTCTTCTCGTCCATCTTCCCTCCTGTCTTCTCGTCCATCTTCCCTCCTGTCTTCTCGTCCATCTTCCCTCTGGCCTTCTCGTCCATCTTCCCTCCGGCCTTCTCGTCCATCTTCCCACGGGACTTCTCGTCCATCTTCCCTCCTGTCTTCTCGTCCATCTACCCCCCTGGCCTTCTCGTCCATCTACCCTCCTGTCTTCTCGTCCATCTTCCCTCCGGCCTTCTCGTCCATCTTCCCTCCGGCCTTCTCGTCCATCTTCCCTCCGGCCTTCTCGTCCATCTTCCCACGGGCCTTCTCGTCCATCTTCCCTCCTGTCTTCTCGTCCATCTTCCCTCCTGTCTTCTCGTCCATCTTCCCTCCTGTCTTCTCGTCCATCTTCCCTCCGGCCTTCTCGTCCATCTTCCCCCCTGTCTTCTCGTCCATCTTCCCTCCTGTCTTCTAGTCCATCTTCCCTCCTGTCTTCTCGTCCATCTTCCCTCCGGCCTTCTCGTCCATCTTCCCTCCTGTCTTCTCGTCCATCTTCCCTCCTGTCTTCTCGTCCATCTTCCCTCCGGCCTTCTCGTCCATCTTCCCACGGGCCTTCTCGTCCATCTTCCCACGGGCCTTCTCGTCCATCTTCCCACGGGCCTTCTCGTCCATCTTCCCACGGGCCTTCTCGTCCATCTTCCCTCCTGTCTTCTCGTCCATCTTCCCACGGGCCTTCTCGTCCATCTTCCCACGGGCCTTCTCGTCCATCTTCCCACGGGCCTTCTCGTCCATCTTCCCTCCTGTCTTCTCGTCCATCTTCCCACGGGCCTTCTCGTCCATCTTCCCACGGGCCTTCTCGTCCATCTTCCCCCCTGTCTTCTCGTCCATCTTCCCTCCTGTCTTCTCGTCCATCTTCCCTCCTGTCTTCTCGTCCATCTTCCCTCCTGTCTTCTCGTCCATCTTCCCTCCGGCCTTCTCGTCCATCTTCCCACGGGACTTCTCGTCCATCTTCCCTCCTGTCTTCTCGTCCATCTACCCCCCCGGCCTTCTCGTCCATCTACCCTCCTGTCTTCTCGTCTATCTTCCCTCCTGTCTTCTCGTCCATCTTCCCTCCTGTCTTCTCGTCCATCTTCCCTCCGGCCTTCTCGTCCATCTTCCCTCCTGTCTTCTCGTCCATCTTCCCTCCGGCCTTCTCGTCCATCTTCCCTCCTGTCTTCTCGTCCATCTTCCCTCCGGCCTTCTCGTCCATCTTCCCTCCTGTCTTCTCGTCCATCTTCCCACGGGCCTTCTCGTCCATCTTCCCTCCGGCCTTCTCGTCCATCTTCCCTCCGGCCTTCTCGTCCATCTTCCCTCCGGCCTTCTCAGCCATCTTCCCACGGGCCTTCTCGTCCTTCTACCCTCCTTTTTCTCGTCCATCTACCCTCCGGCCTTCTCGTCCATCTACCCTCCTTTTTCTCATCCATCTACCCTCCTTTTTCTCGTCCATCTTCCCTCCGGCCTTCTCGTCCATCTTCCCTCCTGTCTTCTCGTCCATCTTCCCTCCTGTCTTCTCAGACATCTTCCCTCCGGCCTTCTCGTCTATCTTCCCTCCGGCCTTCTCGTCCATCTTCCCTCCTGTCTTCTCAGACATCTTCCCTCCGGCCTTCTCATCCATCTTCCCTCCGGCCTTCTCGTCCATCTTCCCTCCGGCCTTCTCAGCAGCTCCTGCGAAAAAACACGAACCACACTGTCCATTGCCAAAAGCGTCCTCTGCCCTCTCTCTCTCGACATCTTTCTCCCGATTCACCATCCTCATTGGAACTAGCCGAAGCCAAAACGTTCTACCAGCAGGGCACACTGCTTTTACAGAAAACTTCTGAAATGAAGTACCTACAGCATAGCAGTATGACTCTTAACCAGGGTATTGTGCTCTCCCACCCACCAAAAACAGTCATGTCCTCATGACTTTGTAACTTATTAAACCATTATTAACACAGTATTCAAATGAATTTCGTGACTTCAGGACCCTAATCCATTTATAAATGGAAGTAGCACATCTCACCATGGGAATGGACATAACTCTGTTTCCCAGGTGCATCCTCTGCCAGCCTAGCTAAGGGTTTCCTGACTCTCTTAGATGTCCTTTATCTCATCTTCAGCTCCTCCAGCTTCAGTCACTCTCTGTGACTTTCCTGTCCACGGGAGGATGTCTCCCCTGTTTATCACTCGGACCTCAGGAACTCCCTGTGACTTTCCTGTCCACGGGAGGATGTCTCCCCTGTCTATCACTCGTACCACAGGAACTCTCTGTGACTTTCCTGTCCACGGGAGGATGTCTCCCCTGTCTATCACTCGTACCTCAGGAACTCCCTGTGACTTTCCTGTCTACGGGAGGATGTCTCCCCTGTTTATCACTCGGACCTCAGGAACTCCCTGTGACTTTCCTGTCTACGGGAGGATGTCTTCCCTGTCTATCACTCGGACCTCAGGAACTCCCTGTGACTTTCCCTGTCTATCACTCGGGCCTCAGGAACTCCCTGTGACTTTCCTGTCCACGGGAGGATGTCTCCCCTGTCTATCACTTCAACCTCAGGAACTCCCTGTGACTTTCCTGTCCACGGGAGGATGTCTCCCCTGTTTATCACTCGTACCTCAGGAACTCCCTGTGACTTTCCCTGTCTATCACTCGTACCTCAGGAACTCCCTGTGACTTTCCTGTCCATGGGAGGATGTCTCCCTCTATCTATCACTCGTACCTCAGGAACTCCCTGTGACTTTCCTGTCCACGGGAGGATGTCTCCCCTGTCTATCACTCGGACCTCAGGAACTCCCTGTGACTTTCCCTGTCTATCACTCGGACCTCAGGAACTCCCTGTGACTTTCCTGTCCACGGGAGGATGTCTCCCCTGTCTATCACTCGGACCTCAGGAACTCCCTGTGACTTTCCTGTCCACGGGAGGATGTCTCCCTCTATCTATCACTCGTACCTCAGGAACTCCCTGTGACTTTCCTGTCCACGGGAGGATGTCTCCCCTGTCTATCACTCGGACCTCAGGAACTCCCTGTGACTTTCCCTGTCTATCACTCGGACCTCAGGAACTCCCTGTGACTTTCCTGTCCACGGGAGGATGTCTCCCCTGTCTATCACTCGGACCTCAGGAACTCCCTGTGACTTTCCTCACCACGGGAGGATGTCTCCCCTGTCTATCACTCGTACCTCAGGAACTCCCTGTGACTTTCCCTGTCTATCACTCGGACCTCAGGAACTCCCTGTGACTTTCCTGTCCACGGGAGGATGTCTCCCCTGTCTATCACTCGGACCTCAGGAACTCCCTGTGACTTTCCCTGTCTATCACTCGGACCTCAGGAACTCCCTGTGACTTTCCTGTCCACGGGAGTATGTCTCCCCTGTCTATCACTCGTACCTCAGGAACTCCCTGTGACTTTCCTGTCCACGGGAGGATGTCTCCCCTGTCTATCACTCGTACCTCAGGAACTCTCTGTGACTTTCCCTGTCTATCACTCGGACCTCAGGAACTCCCTGTGACTTTCCCTGTCTATCACTCGGGCCTCAGGAACTCCCTGTGACTTTCCTGTCCACGGGAGGATGTCTCCCCTGTCTATCACTCGTACCACAGGAACTCTCTGTGACTTTCCTGTCCACGGGAGGATGTCTCCCCTGTCTACCGCTCTTACCTTCCGGTGGCTCGGATTCCCCTGCCCCATTACTGAACTTGGCTTCCTTCAGCCTAAGCAGATGCTGCTGAACGTTTTCAGCCTCCGTAGGTGCAAACCGGTGAGACCTCTCTCGGAAAGGGGTGTCCTCAGTGACTCTAATAATGTGGCAAGTCCTCTTGGAACAGCCAGCATCAGTAGAAAAAACACCTTTGCGTTCCAACAACTTCTCAATTATCTCCTTTTCCATTTCTCGGGTATCAGTGAGTCACCAGAGTTGCTTTGGTGTCAACGTCTTCAATCCAGGAGCCTGTTTCCTTTCCATTTTCCCCTGAAAACTGGTCACTATCCCCACAGGAAAATTGAGAGCAACTATTGGGTTTTCTGCCTATGTCAGCTGCTGGACCCTTTAATCTCCCTACCAATCTGTTTTTTCCCATATTATCTGAGCACTGCCATTCATTCAGTAACTGAGATGTCTGCTCAGCTCAAGCCTCATATTCTTCATCCCATCAGGTGTGGGCTTGACTCCAGAGAACACCCTCAGCCTACAGTAACTTATTAATTTATCAACCAGTGATGTAATTGCCGAAACCAGTCAGATCTTATAGCCACCGCTGAAGGACTCATTAAACTTTTCACATCAAACAACTCTTCCCTCACTTCGCAGAAGCAATAACTTGTCTTTAAAGTCTTCAGCCTCAGCCACATCGCCCACTTCTCAAAAAAAATGGACTACCCATGGGCCTCGCCTCTCCAGGATCTCCCAGCCAATCAGGTAGTATGACTTCATTCACATCACTGCAAATTTGGACTAACATGACATCCTTCCCGACCGATTGGTCAAAATGCCGTTCAATCAGCATTTCCCCAAAACTTTTACATAACCCAGCATTCTGCGTAACCCTTCATCAGGAATTCGGACATCTAGCCTGCTCAAAACACAAGCGTTATTTGTGGATAATCTCTTTGACTCACACCAAACCTTGTGTCCATGGTAAAGTACCTTTATCACTTTCCCCAACACTAGTTTAAAACACAGGCTTAAATACACAGACTGCTTAATCAGCTCTAAAACAGCAGGTACACAGCATCTGAAATCCTGGACCCCGGTCCCCACAGAATCTCAGGATGAAGAGTTTGGACGAAATTGAGGTGGCATATGATGACAACAATTGCAAGGCAGTGAGAATATGTAAAAATCTCTCTGAAATTCTCAGCAGCTGAAGAAACCAGGCACACATCCTTCGATGGTGAATCTGTGGAATTCATTGCCACGGGCAGCTGTGTCATTGGGTGTATTTAAAGCGGAGGTTGATGTGTTCTTGATTAGCCAGGGTGTCAAAGGTTGCAGGGAGAAGGCAGGAGAATGGGGTTGAGAGGGATAATAAAACAGCCATGATGGAATGGCAGAGCAGACTTGATGGGCTGAATAGCCAGGTTCTGCTCTTAAGTCCTATGGTGGGGAATCTGATGACCCACAGTACCTCCAGACAACCACACATAACTGTCGCTTCCTGTTTGTAACATGAAAGGAGGTGCCCTGTAAATGAGAAAATCTGCAGATTCTGGAATTCCAAGCTATGCAAATAAGATAGAAATCTGCCTGTATAAATGGTCTTCCTAATTCCTCTAGAAGCTCTTTGCTTTTCTCAGGCCAGGCAAAGTCCTGGTAATCTCTGCCCATCACACCATGTCAGCCCAGTGCAATAACGGACATAGTCACTATCTCAAATCTACTCGCTACCACAGCCTACACACAACCATCACTGATCTCCAGGTGAATGTTGTGCTGTTGTGGCAAAGTCCATTGTCCACTGGTTCTCATGTTAACAGTGTAAGTTTAGTGTGTACTCCTCAAAGCTGATCATATCCACTCAGCAGGTCCGGCAGCATCTCGGAGAGCGAATAAACAGTCGATGCTTCAGCCCGAGACCCTTAATCAGGACTAGAAAGGGCCTTGCTCAACCACCTACCTTCCCCTCACCTATCATCTGCAAGCTTCCCCTTCTCCCACCACCTTATTCTGGCTTCTGCCCCCTTTCCAGTTCCTCCACTATCTTTGTGTGTTTCTTTGGATTTCCAACATGTGCAGTTTTTTTTGTTTTTATTTAAACCTGGCACCTTACTTTATTTAGAGCCCTTTTGGCCCAGTGTTACAGTGTGACCAATTATCCTTCTAACCCATACATCTTTGGATAGTCGGAGGAAACCGGAGCACCCAGAGGAAACCCTTGCGGTCACGGGGAGAACGTACAACTCCTTACAGGCAGAGGCGGAATTGAACCAGAATCGCCGGCTCTGTAAAGCGTTACATAGGACATAGAATAGTACAGCACATTACAGGCCCTTCAGCCCACAATGTTGTGCCGACCCTCAAACCCTGCCTCCCATATAATCCCCCACCTTAAATTCCTCCATATACCTGTCTAGTAGTCTCTTAAACTTCACTAGTGTATCTGCCTCCACCACTGACTCAGGCAGTGCATTCCACGCACCAACCACTCTGAGTAAAAAATCTTCCTCTAATATCCCCCTTGAACTTCCCTCCCCTTAAAGCCATGTCCTCTTGTATTGAGCAGTGGTACCCTGGGGAAGAGGCGCTGGCTGTCCACTCTGTCTATTCCCCTTGTCTCCGAAGAGTAAAGCCCTAGCTCCCTTAATCTCTGATCATAATCCATACTCTCTAAACCAGGCAGCATCCTGGTAAATCTCCTCTGTACCCTTTCCAATGCTTCCACGTCCTTCCTATAGTGAGGCAACCAGAACTGGACACAGTACTCCAAGTGTGGCCTAACCAGAGTTTTATACAGCTGCATCATTACCTCGCGTCTCTTAAACTTTATCCCTCGACTTATGAAAGCTAACACCCCATAAGCTTTTTTAACTACCCTATCTACCTCTGAGGCAACTTTCAGGGATCTGAGGACATGTACCCCCAGATCCCTCTGCTCCTCCACACTACCATGTATCCTGCCATTTACTTTGTATTCTGCCTTGGAGTTTGTTCTTCCAAAGTGTACCACCTCACACTTCTCCGGGTTGAACTCCATCTGCCACTTCTCAGCCCACTTCTGCATCTTATCAATGTCTCTCTGCAATCTTCGACAATCCTCTACACTATCTACAACACCACCAACCTTTGTGTCGTCTGCAAACTTGCCAACCCACCCTTCTACCCCCACATCCAGGTCGTTAATAAAAATCACAAAAAGTAGAGGTCCCAGAACAGATCCTTGTGGGACACCACTAGTCACAACCCTCCAATCTGAATGTACTCCCTCCACCACGACCCTCTGCCTTCTGTAGGCAAGCCAATTCTGAATCCACCTGGCCAAACTTCCCTGGATCCCATGCCTTCTGACTTTCTGAATAAGCCTACCGTGTGGAACCTTTTCAGATGCCTTACTAAAATCCATGTAGACCACATCCACTGCACTACCCTCATCTATATGCCTGGTCACCTCCTCAAAGAACTCTATCAGGCTTGTTAGACACAATCTGCCCTTCAGAAATCCATGCTGACTGTCCCTGATCAGACCATGATTCTCTAAATGCCCATAGATCCTATCTCTAAGAATCTTTTCCAACAGCTTTCCCACCACAGACGTAAGGCTCACTGGTCTGTAATTACCCGGACTATCCCTACTACCTTTTTTGAACAAGGAGACAACATTCGCCTCCCTCCAATCCTCCGGTACCATTCCCGTGGACAACGAGGACATAAAGGTTCAGAAATCTCTTCCCTCGCCTCGTGGAGCAGCCTCGGGAATGTTCCATCAGGCCCCGGGGACTTACCGTCCTAATTTATTTTAACAACTCCAACACCTCCTCTCCCTTGATATCAACATGCTCCAGAACATCAACCTCACTCATATTGTCCTCACCATCATCAAGTTCCCTCTCATTGGTGAATACCGAAGAGAAGTATTCATTGAGGACCTCGCTCACTTCCACAGCCTCCAGGCACATCTTCCCACCGCTAACCGCTACATTATGGAGCTGCCTGGCCATATTGTATCTCAGTGGGAGCACTCTCAGTGGAACATGAACTTTGAATTTCAATTAAATTCAGGTTGGAGAGGTTTTAATTGTTCTATATAATTTGGAAAATTCAGGTATTTCAAATATTTAGACACTTTCACTCTAATAAATTGGAAAGGTTTCAGCCCATAACATTGTCTGTACATTTTTCCATCGATGCTGCTTGGCCTGCTGAGTTCCTCCAGCATTTTGTGTGTGTTGCTCTGATTTCCAGCATCTGCAGATTTTCTCTTGTTTGTGAAAGTGCTGGACAATAAACTCCTCGTACACATTGCTGACACTTACCTATTGTCCTGGATTGTCCATTGTTTTTCCAGTCACGTCCTCCAATGTACATCATTAAATATGTATTGGAGACCCCTCAATTATATACACCTCATTTTGGTTTTCCCTCACCCTAGGACCCCACCTCCTCCTATAGGACATGCCCTGCCCCACTCACCCCCTACAATCTCTGTGCATCTCTGAGGCTGCTTAAACCCACTGCTTTCCACATTATTCCCCCCCCCCATCACAAATCAGACTCTGTGCACCATTCTTTCAGTGTTGTAAGTCTGGGGAATTGTTACTGTGTCCAGAGTCCCCTAGCTCTTCCTTGTTTCCTTGTTTTCCAGCACGAGTCAGAAATCCTGCCTTTTCCAAATGGCGAGCGGAATTTTGTTCTACCTGAAGACATCATCCACGAGGTGAAGGAAGGTGTGGAGCTGTGATTGCGCAGGCGCAGGAGCGGGAGGTTGTGCCCGCTGTTTTATCCGATCCCTTATCGTAACCTCATCTACACATTTTCACCTGTAACATTCCTCAGTGAAAATCTGTACTCTGCTTCCATCGGCCTTGCAGATATTTAAGGATTGTTCAAGTCCTGGCAGTATTCTCTGACCTTAATAATGCCTTTCCTATAACAGGGTGACCGGAACTGTATGCAATTTGAGCGGCTCAGCGTAGTGGTTAGCATAACAGTTTGCAACGCCAGCAACTCTGCTTCAATTCCCGCTGCTGTCTGTAAGGAGTGTGTACATTCTCCCCGTGACTGCGCGGGGTGGTCTAAAGACGTACAGGTTAGCAGGGTGATTGGTCATGTGGTGTAACTGGGCAGTGTGAGTTCATTGGGCCAGTAGAGCCTGTCACCGTGCAGCATCTCCAGATAAGCTAAAGTACTCCAGCTGTGGCTTCACCAGCAGTGCGGTGTAATATCCCACCTTTACTCAATTCCCTGACCGGGGAAGACCAACATGCCAAATGCCACATTCACCACTGTCCCTCTGACCCAACTTGTCCCAGTAATGTCTCTGGACCCGGTTGTGGCCTGTTCCCCAGGGGTCCAGTCTCTCTGACCGGTGGGCTTAGGTCTGGTGAGTCCCCTGTGTAATATTTGATACTCTTCCACCACAGGCAAGGCTGGAGCAGAGGAGGAGCTGAAGGCTGAGCTGAAGGAGGAGTTGCCAGAGCTGGCAGTGACTGAGGAAGGTGTGTGCGTGGAATCCCCCTACTACAGTACACCACAGAACAGGCTCTTTGGCCCACAATGTTGTGCCAAACCAATTAAATTAGTAATCAAATAGCTAACTAGTCTCTCTTCTACCTCAACAATGTCCATATCCTTCCATTTTCCCTCACATCCATCTGCCTATCTAAATGGCTCTTAACAGTCTCTAATGTATCTGCCTCCACCACCACCCCAGGCAGCACAATCCAGGCATCCATCACTCTGTGTGGTAAAAAAAACTTGCCCCTCACATCTCCTTTGAAATTATCCCCTCCCTGAGAAAAAGCTGCTGTCTAATGCCCTGTAATCCTGGTAAATCTCTTCTGCGCCCTCTCTGGAGCCTTGACATCCTTCCACAATGGGGCAATCAGAACTGAATGCAGTACTCCAGGTGTGGCCTAACTAAAGTTTTATTAAGCTGCAACATAACTTTGAACTCATTGCTTCAACTCATAAAAACAAGCATGCCATATGCTGTCTTAACCACCCTATCAGCCTGTGTGGCCACTTTCAGGGAGCTATGAACTTGGATTCAAATGCCCCTCTGCTCATCAACACCGTTCAGGATCTTGCCCATAACAGTGTACTGCCTCCTTGCATTTGCCCTACCGAGGTGCAACACCACATTTGGCCAGGTCCCTCTGCCATTCCTCCACCAGTATCTGCAACTGTATTGCTTGTCACTCTCCTACACTATCCACAGCATCGCCAATCTTTGTATCTTACAAACCCACCAATCTACATTTTAATCTAGGTCACTTATCTACATCACAAACAGCAGAGGTCCCAGTGCAGATTCCTGTGGAACATCACTAATTACAGTCCCCCAGCTAGAAGAAGTCCCTTCGATCACTACCCTTTGACTTCTGTGGACAAACCAGTTCAGAATCCAAATGGCCAATTCACCATGGATCCCAATCATCTTGGATGAGCTTTCCATGAGGGATCTTGTCAAATGCCTTAGGAAAAATCCATCTCGGCTACGTCCACAGCTCTGCCTTCATCAGTCACCCATGTCACCTCACCAAAAAAACTCAGCTTGCCTCACACAAAGCCACGTTGGCTCTCCCGAATTAGGCCATGGTTTCCAAATGCTCAGAAGTCCGAGCCCTAAGAACGCTCTGGTAACTTCCTTAGCACTGACATGATATTCACCTGGATTAGTTTCCAGGATTATCCCTAGTTCCCTTCTTGAATAGTGGAACAACGTTAGCTATTTGCCAGTCCTCGGGGACCTAACCTGGGGCTAGAGAGGACACAAAGATATTGGCACAGACCCCAAAGATCTCTTCTCTTGCCTCTCAATAACCTGGGGTATACCCTATCAGTACTTGGGGAGTTTGCACCTCAGTGCTCTTCAAGAGCCCCAACACTACCTCGAACTGTCCTAGCATCTCAATACATATCCCTATCCTGCTCGTCCTTCTCCTTGATAAAGTCTGATGTTGTCATTGTCATCATTATCATTGTGTGCCATGTTGTATGACATGCTCGATCATGGTCTATGACCATGATTGTTCTTGACAAATTCTACAGAAGTGGTTTGCCATTAACAAAACCCTTCAGAGATTGTCAGCCTGGTGTCAGTGGTCGCATAACCAGGACTTGTGATCTGCACCAGCTGCTCAGACAACCATCCACCACCTGCTCCCATGGCTTCACGTGACCCTGATTGGGAGCTAAGCAGGTGCTTCACCTTGCCCAGGGTGACCTGAAGGCTAGTAGAGGGAAGGAGTGCCTTACATCTCCTTTGGTAGAGACCCCACCACACAAAATCCTGATGTAAAGTACTCATTAAGGACCTCGCTCACATTCTCTGCATCCAAGTAAATGGTGCCTCCTTTATCCTGCCTTCTCCCCAGTTACCCATTTGCTCTTGATGTATGTATAAAATGCTTTGGGATTCACCTTTATCCTACTTGGCAAGGACTTTTTATGGCCCCTCTTGATTTCCTAATTCCCTCCTTGGGTTCTTTTTCTGGCTTCTTTATAACCCTCAAGGGCTCTCATTGATTCTAGCTTCCTAACTTTTACATACTTTTCCTTTTTCTTCTTGACTAAATTAATCAGCTTTGTCGATACCCAAGGTTCTCTTACTTTGTCTTCCTTCTGACTGTCCTGTAGTCTGTGCAGTTGGTCTTTAAACACCTGCCACCCATCAGATGTGGATTTGCCCTGTTCCCGATGAGCTCTTCCTATGTCCTGTATCATGCTCTCAGTTTGTTCTGCTCCAATTTAATACTCTCCTGCAAGGTCCATACTTATCCAAAGCAAGGAGTTGGGGTCACTGTTCACTCACTAAGAGGTTGGTTACCTGGCCAGGCTTATTACCAAGCACCAGGTCCAGATCAGCCCCTCCTCTTGTTGGACTATCTACATATTAATAATAACAATAATAACTTTATTTAAAAAGCACCTTCCGTATATAGTGGTGCTAGAAAGTGTGTGTACCCTGTAGCATTTTCTCTATTTCTGCATAAATGACCTAAAATGTGATCAGATCATCATGTTAAGTCCTGAAACTAGATAGAGAACCCAATTAAATAAATAACAAACATTATACTTGTTCATTTATTAAGGAAAAGCTATCCAATGTTACATGTATTTGTTGGAAAAAGTATGTGAAACTTCTACAAAAGCTATTTGGAGTCAAGTGTTCCAATCAATGAGATGAGATTGGAGATGCGGTTGTAGAGGTGCCCTGCCCTATGAAAAAGACACCCAAAGTCATGTTACTGACAGAGCCTGCTCTTCTCCAGAAAGATCCGTTTATGTGTGCCATGCCTCGATCAAAACAACTTTCAGAGGGCCTTAGAGGAAGAATTGTAGAGATGCATAAAGATGGAAAAGGCTAGAAAAACATTTCTAAATACCAGTGTTCATCAGTCCACAGTAAGAGAAATTGTCTACAAATGGAGGAAACTTGGAACTCTCTCTAGGAGTGGGCATCCTGTAAAGATCACACCAAGAGCACATGCAATTCACCTGAAAGAGGTGATAAAGACACGAGGGTATCAGCAAAAGATCTCTAGAACTTGCTAAAGTCTTTGTTCATGTGTCCACTACAAGAAAAACACTGAACAAGAATGGTGTTCACGGAAAGGCACCATGGAGAAACCACTGCTCACCAAAACAACATTGCTGCACCTCTCAAGTTTGCAGAAGACCACCTGGATGTTCCACAACACTTCTGGGACATGTTCTGTGGACAGATGAGACAAAAGTTGAACTTTCTGGCAGAAATACACACCACTGCATTTGGAGGAAAAAGAACACGGCACACCAACACCAAAACCTCATCCCAACTGTGAAGCAAGGTGGAAGAAGCATCTTGGTTTGGGGCTGCTTTGCTGCCTCAGGGCCTGAACAACTTGCAATTGTTGAGAGAACAATTATTTCAACTTTGTATTAAGACAGGAGAGTGTCAGGGTAGCTGTCCATCACCTGAAGCTTATAGAAGTTGGATAATGCAACAAGACAATGATCTGAAAGACGAGTAAATCAGTAACAGAATGGTTTAAAAAGAAGAAAATTCATGTTTTGGAATGGCCGAGTCAAGTCCTGACCTTAATCCTATAGAAATGTTGTGGAAGCAGTTCGCGCAAGGAAGCCTGCCAACATCCCAGAGTTGAAGCAGTTTTTAAGGAGGAATGGCCTAAAATTCCTCCAAGCCAATGTGCAGGACAGACCAACAGTTAGTGGAAACGTTTGGCAAGGGGGGTCGCACCTGTTACTGAAAGCAAAGGTTAACATACTTTTTCCAACAAATACATGTAATATTGGATCATTTTTCCTAATAAATAAATGAGTAGGTATGATGTTTTTATTTAATTGGGTTCTCTTTCTCTAGTTTTAAGACTTGCATGAAGATCCGATCACACTTTAGGTCAAATTTATGCAGAAATAGAGAAAATTCTACAGGGTTCACAAACTTTCTAGCACCAATGTATTAAAATGCGGGCTCAAAGTGCTATACATAGGTTGTAAAGGAAAATCAACATACTCATAAAAAGACAAAATTAAAAATCATAAAGACAAATGTTAAATAGAATAAAACATAATTGATTTAATGTAATACAAATTAATAAAATGTAATGATTTAAGAAGCCCTCCCAGATGCGCCTATGCACAACAAACTCTGCCCCATCTAAATCTCTTGTATTCATGAGGTCCTAGTTTATATTAGGAAATGCAAACTGTCCCCCATAACAACAATCCTATTATTTTTATATCTTTCCTTAATCACATATCTTTTCCTCAATGTCCCAGTGGTCATCTGGGAGGATTTGTAGTACAATCCCATCAGAGTGATTCCACCTTCCTGTTTTTACGTTCTACCCATATAGACTCCGTGGATAAGCCCTGCTTTATGTCCCCTCTGAGTGCAGTTGTGATAAGGTTCCTGATTAGTAATGCAACCCCTCCCCCCCCCCCCCCACCTCACTCTATCCTTTCTAAAACACCGAAACTTTGGGACTCATTCCTGTGTCCCTCTCGCAATCAGGTCTCTGTAATGGTCACAGCATCATAGTTCCACGTTCCTCTAGCAGTTTTTTGTGTGTTGCTCTGGATTTCAAGCATCTAGACAATGTCTTGTGTTCTGTGTCGGGTGAAGTCATCTGGAACACTGAGTGAAGCACAGGTGACCTGAGCTGGTGTGTGGTTCTTTGCTTTAACACCTCACTCCTGACTCCGCAGCACTCCTTGCTACAGCTGTCTTCAAGACCCCAGAAGATCTTAAGATATAGGAGCAGAATTAGGCCATTCTGCCCATCGAATCTGCTTTGTCATTCCATCATGGCTGATTTATTATCCCTCTCAACCCCATTCTCCTGCCTTCTCTTGTAGCCTTTGATGGCCTGGCTAACCAGGAACCTGTCAACATCCGCTTTAAATATACTCAGTGACCTGGCCTTCACAAGCATCCGTGACAACAAATTCCACAGATTCACCACCTTCTGGCTAAAGAAATTCATCCCAAATCCCTGCTGAAAATGGACATCCCTCTATTCTGAGACTGTGCCCTCTGGTCCTAGACTCTCCACATCCACTCTATCTTGGCCTTTCAATGAGGTTCCCCCTCATTCTTCTAAACTCCAGTGGCATCAAACACTCCTCATGCATTAACCTTTTCATTCCTGGGATGATTCTCATGAACCTCTGGACCTTCAGTGCCAGCACATTCTTTTTTGGATAAGGGCAGAAATCTGCTCTCAATACTCCAAGTGTGGTTTGACCAATGCCTTGTAAAGCCTCAGCATCACATCCTTACTCTTATATTCTAGTCCTCTGGAAATTAATGCTAAGATTGCATTTGCCTTCCCTACTACCAACTCAACCTGCAAGTTAACACTTAGGAAATCCTGCACAAGGATTCCAAAGTCCCTTTGTACCTCTGATTTTTTAAATCTTCTCCCCATTTATATAAAAAAAGTATACACCTTTATTCCTTCTACCAAAGTGCATGGCCATACACTTCCCTACACTATATTCCATTTGTCCCTTCTTTGTCTATTCTCCCAATCTGTCTCAGTCCTGCTTCCTTAACAGTACCTGCTCCTCCTCCTATCTTTGTATTGTCTGCAAATTTGGCCACAACACCGTCAATTCCTCATCCAAATCATTCATACGTAGCATGAAAAGAAGCAATCCCAACACCAACCCCCTGTAGACCACGGCAGGAAACTTGCTTGTCTCCTGCCTATCAATCTTCCGTCCCTGCTAGTACCTTTCCTGTGATACCATCAGCTTGTTAAGCAGCTCCATGTGCAGCACCTTCTGAAAATCCAAGTAAACAACATCCACTGACTCTCCTTTGTCTGACTTTCCTGTTATTTCTTTGGCTTATGCTGACTTTGGCCTGTTTTATCATGAGCTTCCAAGTACCCTGAAACCACATCTTTAACAATGGAGTCTTCCACGGAGCCATGAGTGCTTATGATGCAGAGCTCAGGGTGGGAATGTGTCGTTGTCAGCAGAGTGGGGAGGTAGGGAAGTCCGGTTGGTGACTAGGGCCAAACCAGTGTGTGGCTGGATTCAGCACTCTGTTCACTGCTGTGCCTGAACCCGAAGTCGGCACTGAGAATTCCTTTCCACTTTACCAGCGATCTGTTGGGACTCTTTCTCCCCCACACAGGTAATGCCAAGGTGGCAGAGAAGCTGATGGTGAAGGAGAAGATGTCGGTGACGGGCGAGGCAGGAAGCAAGGAAGTGGTGGACAAGCGGAAGAGAAACCGATCCACAGCCAGCCTCCTGAGTGTGAACAGTAATCCAGCGAGCCCCAGCGGCGCCAAGCGCAGGCGGGTGTAACGTCCGCAAGATTGGACGTTCAGCAGCAAGACTGAGGAAAGGAGGGACAGTGACCACGAGGTCTGTAACCCCAGCAGGCCAGCTATGGGGCAAGTGCCCCTTTGTCTCTCAAATCTGTTAGATCTTCGATTCTTCAGCCCCGTTCTGTTGCACTCCACCCTGTCCAGGCCATCAGATGTGCAAGGGACTGTTCAGTCCCTTCTGGCGGACATCCCCAAATTTCCTGAACTGTGCTGGACCCACGGGGAGGGGGGGGAGGGTGAGGGTGATGGAAGGTGTTTTCATTTTGCCCTATTGTACTTGTTCGGATGTCTCTTCACTTCTAGTTGTGAATGTATTTGTGTTTTTTCAAAGAATTTCTAATTAAAACCAGGTTGGTGATATCTGGCTGGGAACGTCCATGTCATGAGGTATAGGAGCAGAATTAGGCCATTCAGCCTGTCAGGTCTGCTCATGCCTGACTTTACTCAGCCCCATCCTCCTGCCTTCTCCCAGTAACCTTTGACACCCTTACTAATCAAGAACCCACGAACCTCAGCTTTAAATATACCCAATGACTTGGCCTCTCCGCTGCCCGTAGTAATGAATTCTACAGATTCACCACCCTCTGGCTAAAGAAATTCCTCTCCATCTCCATTCCCAATGGATGTCCCGCTATTCTGAGACCTTGCCCTCTGGCACATGACTTTCCCGCTAATGAAAACATCCTCTCCACATCCACTCTATCCGGGCCTTTCAGTGTTGCACAGGTTTCAATGAGATCTTCCCTTCCCCCTGAACTCCATCATGAACAGGTCCAGAACAGAAACAGGCTGTTCGGCCCATTATGCCTATGTTAACCTTGTCTCCAGTCTCTGCTAACCCTATTTGACTACATCAGGACTATACATCCAGGCTCATCCTCTGTCTAAATACCCCATAAACATAGTCATTGTACCTGGAAACAAAACCATTCTCTCTTCATGCTGACCTTTCATAATGCATATGTGCTAGTGCTGTTAACATTTCACCTCCTGGAATACAACTCAAGACAGTTCAAGTCCTGGTGTTTCACCGTGGAACCAGGGTTAATATATAGAGTCTACATCCTGCACTGATGCAGATTTCATCGATTGTTAGTAGCTTTAAAGATTGGAATGTTATTTGTCATGTACATCTGAACATACAGTGAAATGCATTGTTTGCATCATATCAAACTACCAAGGATGAGCTGGGGCAGCTCACAAGTTGCCACAACTCACTGACCCTAACCCGTACGTCTTTGGACTACGGGAGGAAACCCACACAGCCCTGGTGAGAACATACAGACTCCTTACAGGACTACTTTGGGAATCGAACCCCGGTTGATGATTGTTGGTGCTGTAAAGCAATTGTGCTAACCGCTACACTATCGCGTCGTCCACATAAGGTATTTATTTTACCATACCTATTGAGCGCACTCAAACATGGTCTTGCATACAGCTACTTCCCATCTCACTTGCCCTGAAATCAATTTCAAACCATGGTGGATTGGTGATGTCGAACAGCAAACTAGAAGGGCAAGTTCTGAAACAGATATGTTTATCACATGTACATCAAAACATGCAGTGAGATATTCCTTCAGTGCGGTACTTCTGATAAAGTGGCTGCCCCTCAGTAGGGCACTCGCTCAGTACTGGACCTTGGAGATCAAGATCGTAGGAGCAGAACTGGGCCAGTCAGCTCCACCATTCCATCATGGCTGATTAATTTCCCAGTTCCACCTTCTCCCTGCAACATTCCCATTAAGGATTATTCTTAGCTGAATCTACAATTGCAGCCATTGCCTGAAAAGAGAAATGTGATTTTGAAAGCTGACAGCTGCGGTCAACGTTCCCTCTAATTGTGCGGAGCAGCCATTGCTCTGAGCAGGAAGTCTTCACACGGCCTGAAAACTGCACGGCACTTTAATAAAACATTCTGCAAAAGGAAATGCCAGCCGTGTGGCAATGAAGGCTATGTGCGCGGGAGCATTACAGTTTCACGTCTCCAAATCCTCACCCTGTGCTGGAGAGGAATCTGCCACCTGTCTACCCCGGGCCAATTAACTGAAATGATCTAACCATATTTCAGCCATTTCACAGCTTCAAGACTACAATGAATTACTTAACTGCTTGTTAAGCCGCTGGTGTTTAGGGCAGCAATGAAGGTCCTCCATCCCTGACAGTGATCAGGGCTTCCTTCATC
This sequence comes from Hemitrygon akajei, assembly GCF_048418815.1. Lineage (NCBI taxonomy): Eukaryota > Metazoa > Chordata > Chondrichthyes > Myliobatiformes > Dasyatidae > Hemitrygon > Hemitrygon akajei. The sequence goes on from NC_133134.1 coordinate 171,033,320, forward strand.
ATGTCAGAAGCTTCGTCTCCATTTTCACTGCTGTCAGTCATGCAAGTCTTGGGTGGAGACTCGAATACCATTGCACTCAGTAGGAGGATTATTCAGTGCTGTTTATGTAACAGTTTTGTTTGTCCAGTTACGGTTGTTCGCCCTGAGCTGAATCCCCAAATCTGAACCGCTCTTAGTCTGACTTCTACCCTTTGACCTGTTTGCAATGGGTGACCCTGACTCTCCGGGAGGTCATTGAGGCATGCAAGCCTCCAAGTCCAACAACGAGGTTGTAGTCTTCTTGATAGAGATCTAGAAGATTATAAGCCTAGCAGGAAGGAGTTTAAGAATGAAATTAGGAGAGCCAGAAGGGGCCATAAGAAGGCCTTGGTGGACAGGATTAAGGAAAACTACAAGTATGTGAAGAGCAAGAGGATAAGACGTGAAAGAATAGGACCAACCAAGTGTGACAATGGGAAAGTGTGTATGGAACCGGAGGAGATGGCAAAGGTACTTAATGAATACTTTGCTTCAGTATTCACTATGGAAAAGGATCTTGGTGATTGTAGGATGACTTGCAGTGGACTGAAAAGCTTGAGCATGTAGATATTAAGGAAGAGGATGCTGGAGGTTCTGGAAAGCATCAAGTTGGATAAGTCACCGGAACCGGATGAAATGTACCCCAGGCTACTGTGGGAGGCAAGGGAGGAGATTGCTGAGCCTCTGGCGATGATCTTTGCATCATCAATGAGGACGGGACAGGTTCCGGAGGATTGGAGGGTTGCAGATGTTGTTCCTTTATTCAAGAAAGGGAGTAGGGATAGCCCAGGAAATTATAGGCCAGTGAGTCTTACTTAAGTGGTTGGTAAGTTAATGGAGAAGATCCTGAGAGGCAGGATTTATGAATATTTGAAGAGGCATAATCTGATTAGCAATAGTCAGCATGGCTTTGTCAAAGGCAGGTCATGCCTTATGAACCTGATCGAATTTTTTTTGAGGATGTGACTAAACACATTGATGAAGGTAGAGCAGCAGATGTAGTGTATATGGATTTCAGCAAGGCATTTGATAAGGTACCCAATGCAAGGCTCTTTGAGAAAGTAAGGGGGCATGGGATCCAAGGGAACATTGTGAATCCAGAACTGGTTTGCCCACAGAAGGCAAAGAGTGGTTGTAGAAGGGTCATATTCATATTCTGCATGGAGGCCGGTGACCAGTGGTGTGTCTCAGGGATCTGTTTTGTGATTCCTATTCTTTGTGATTTTTATAAATGACCTGGATGAAGAAGTGGAGGGATGGGTTAGTAAATTTGCTGATGACACAAAGGGGGGGTTGGAGGTGTTGTGGATAGTGTGGAGAGCTGTCAGAGATTACAGCGGGACATTGATAAGATGCAAAACTGGGCTGAGAAGTGGCAGATGGAGTTCAACCCAGATAAGTGTGAGGTGGTTCATTTTGGCAGGTGAAATATGATAGCAGACTGTTGTATTAATGGTAAGATTCTGGGTAGTGTGGAGGATCAGAGGGATCTTGGGGTCCATGTCCATAGGACACTGAAAGCTGCTGTGCAGGTTGCCTGTGGTTAAGAAGGCATACAGAGCATTGGCCTTCATCAATCGTGGGATTAAGTTTAAGAGCCAAGAGGTAATGTTGCAGCTATATAGGACCCTGGTCAGACCCCACTTGGAGTACTGTGCTTAATTCTGGTCGCCTCACTACAGGAAGGACATGGAAACCATAGAAATGGTGCAGAAGAGATTTACAGGATGCTGCCTGGATTGGGGAGCATGCTTCATGAAAACAAGTTGAGTGAACTCGGCCTTTTCTCCTTGGAGTGACGGAGGGTGAGAGGTGTACAAGATAATGGGAGGCATTGATCGTGTCCCCAGCGCTGAAATGGCTAGCACGAGAGGACACAGGTTTAAGGTGCTGTGGAGTAGGTACAGAGGAGATGTCAGGGGTATGTTTTTTTACACAGAGTGGTGAGTGCGTGGAATGGGCTGCTGGTGGTGGTGGTGTAGGTGGAAACGATAGGGTCTTTTAATAGACTCCTGGATGGCTACATGGAGCTTAGAAAGATAGAGGGCTATGGGTAACCCTAGGTAGGGGCATGTTCAGCACAGCTTTGAGGGCTGAAGGGCCTGTATCGTGCTGTAGGTTTTCTATGTTTCTATGAAGGACACAATGAATAGTTATGGAAAAATTAGTTAAATTTCCTTCTGTCAATTAGTAGTGTTGTCCAAGACTTAAATGCATTTTTGTGAGACAACACAGGCTTTATACAGAAATAACTTTAGTTTTGTGAAAAGCACAGCAGACCTCACTGTCCCACTTTAAAACAGCCCCGATAAAACTGCTGTAGTCTCTCCTGTGTGGGACAGACCTCTGACTTGAGTGTGCTGCCCTTTGAGTTGCCGATAACCACATCTTCGATCCTTGTTTAAGGAACGTGCCCCAGCTGAATGAGATGATGGTGTGGTGTGGGGGTGTTGGCTCAGTTCAGAGGCAAAGCTATCTGTAACCTACCTCCCCCTCTGCTGTATTTCAATCGACTGTCCTGTACTCTGCACCAGTAAAACGTTTACTTTGCAGTCTCTTGTCTTTACTCTGTCAGTGCCTCTGCGTTCCTGTTCTCAGAAGTCAGACATGTTGCATGGCCCATTCATCAGTTGTGAGCGTCAGGAGGAACCAGGCTGCAGTGAGATGTCAGTGACCCTCCGCACTGCTGGCTTTCTCCAACAGTTCAGTAACCTGGCAGTGTGCAGAGGATTCAGGATCAGGGTCACAAGAGCAAGGAAGTAATACTGAGGCATCATAAGACACTGGTCAGACCATACTTGGAGTACTGAGAGCAGTTTTGGACCCCTTATGTTAGAAAGGATCTGCTGGCATTGGGGTCTCGCCTGCCCACAACTAGGAGTGAGGGTGTGTTAGCCAATACCTCCCCTCCAGCAGGCTTCATCGGCACTGTGTACCGCTAGGCAGTGCTTTGCCTCATCTTGCCACATTGACTGTTCTTCCAGAGCAACTCATTGGCAAAAAAAACACATCGGAACATCCTGGAGTTGTAAAGAAAGTCTACAAATACAAATTTCAATGCACAGACCTCCCACTACCCGCCCCCCCCCCCCCCCCCACACCCTCGGACAGGCTGCTAGCTAGAACATTACAGCACAGTACAGACCCTTCAGCCCACAATGCTGTGCCAACCTTTTAACCTACTCTAAGATCAATCTAACCCTTCCCTTCTACATATCCCTCCATTTTTCTTTTATCCATGTGCCTATCTAAGAGTCTCTTAAACATCCCTAGTGTATCTGTCTGTAATCTCCCCCTCCCCCCGGCAGGGTGTTCCACACACCCACCACTCTCTGTAAGAATTTAGCTCTGATATCCTCCCCCCACTTTACGTCCCTCCAATTACCTTAAAAGTATGCCCCCAGTACTAGCCATGGGAAAAAGTCTCTGTCCATCTTATACACCTCCATCAAGTCATGTTGTGAAGTTCTTGGGCCGGTGTGTGTACTGCTGTGATGTGGGTCACCAGCTGATCCACAATGGTAGTTAGTGTGATCATGGTCCTCTGCTAACCCCCACCCCCCAATCCACGCCATCCTCCCCAAATCTCTCCAGATGTGGGCAGCTGGCCAGGATCTGCATCAGGTTTAATATCGCACAAATGTCGTGAAATTTGTTATTTTGTGCTAGCAGTGCAGTGCAATAATACATCAAAACTATAAATCACTATAAGCAGTATATATTTTTAAAAATTTTAATTACTGCTAAAAGAGAGGGGGAAATGGTGAGGTGGTGTTCATAGGGGCATTGTCTGTTCAGAAATTGGACTGCAGAGGGGAAGAAGCTGTTCCTGAATCAGTGAGTGTGTGTCTTCGGGCTCCTGTACCTCCTCCCTGATGGTAGCAGTGAGAAGAGGGCATGTCCTGGGTGATGGGGGTACTTAATGATGGATTTTGTCTTCTGGAGGCATTGCCTTTTGATGGTGCCCGTGATGGAGCTGAGAGAATTTACAACTTTCTGCAGCTTTTTCCAATTCCGTGCAGTGACCCCTCCATATCGGACAGTGATGCAACCAGTTAGAATGCTCTCCACAGTACATTGGTGGAAATTTGCAAGTGTCTTTCGTGACATACCAAATCTCCTCAAACTCCTAATAAAATATACCTGCTCTCATGCCTTCTTTGTAATTGCATCAATATTATGGGCCCAGGATAAATCTTCAGAGGTTTTGACACCCAGGAACTTGAACACTAGCTCAGTCTGTTTACTTCCAGTCCCCTCTCAACTGTATGAAGGTCCATGAGTGGTGTACCGCTCCCCTCTCCCTCTTTGTGACTTTGTGCTGTAGGTGAGGGAGGTGACTGCAATTCAATTCCTGATCTGCCATGGAGACGCAAGACAGACCCTACTGCAGTTCCTGGTCTGTCCACCGGAGGGCAGAGTTGTCCTGTTCCCTCACCTCAGCCTGCAGGTGAGATTGTCCAAGTGCATCCTATAGACATGTTTATCCAGGTTGTATCCAGTTGATGGGTGTTCATTCATTCATTGACTGTATAATTGATTGTGTCTCCAGCACTGATCACAGGTTAAACAGCTTCTTTTCCCATGACAAAAGAAAATCTGCAGCTGATGCAAATCCAAGCAACACACACAAAATGCTGGAGGAACTCCACAGGCCAAGCAGCATCTATGGAAAAAAGTACAATCGACGTTTCGGGCCGAGAATCTTCACCAGGACTGGAGAATAAAAGATGAGGAGTAGATTTAAAAGGTGGGAGGAGGGGAGGGAGAAACCCAAGGTGATTGGAGAAACTGGGAGGGGGAGGGATGAAGTAAAGAGCTGGAAAGTTGATTGGTGAAAGAGATACAGGTCTGGAGGAGGGGGAGTCTGATAGAAGGGGACAGAAGGTCATGGAAGAAAGAAAAGGGGGAAGGAGCACTAGAAGGATGGGCAGGCAAGGAGATATGGAGAGAGAGGGAAAAGGGGATGGGAAATGGTGAAGGGGGGATGGAGGCATTACTGGAAGTTAGAGAAATCGATGTTCATGCCATCAGGTTGGAGGCTACTCAAATGGAATATAATGTGATGTTCCTCCAACCTGAGTGTGGCCTCATCAGGACAGTGGAGGAGGCCGTGGATAGACATATTGGAATGGGAATGGGAAGTGAAATTAAAATAGGTGGCCTCTGGGAGATCCCGCATCTTCTGGCAAACGGAGTGTAGGTGCTCTGGGAAATGGTCTCCCAATATATACCAGGTCTCACTGATAAGCAGGAGGCCACACTGGGAGCACAGGACGTAGTATATAACCTCACAGACTCACAGGTGGTGTTGCCTCACCTGGAAGGACTGTTTGGGACAATGAATGGTAGTGAGGGAGGAGGTGTAGGGGCAGGTGTAGCACTTGTTCCGTTTGCAAGGATAAGTGCCAGGAGGGAGATCGGTGGGGAGGGACGAATGGACAAGGGAGTCGCGTAAGAAGCGATCCCTGCAGAAAGTGTGGGGGGGAGGGGGGGAGATGTGTTTGAGGGTGAGTTCCAGTTGGAGGTGGTTGAAATTACAGAGTATTATGTGCTGGATGTGGAGGCTGGAGGGGTGGAGGGTGAGGACAAGGAACCCTATCCCTGGTAGGGTGGCGGGAGGGCCAACTTGCATGAAATGGAAGAGATGTGGTTGAGGGCAGCTTTGATGGTGGAGGAAGGGAAGCCCCTTTCTTTGAAGAAGGAGGACATCGCCTTCGTTCTGGAATGAAAAGCCTCAGCCTGTGAGCAGAGGCGGCTTCCCCATGGTCCGGATGTCTTCCACGGGAAAAGTGGCAACGTCACCCTAGAGTTTGTCCAACTTCACCTATGTCAGTGGTCAGTAGATCAGCTTTGTTTCTTACACGTACATCAAACCTACAGTGAAATGCTTGGCTTGCATCAATCCGAGGATGTGCGGGGGCAGCCCACAAGTGTCATTGTAGAACAGTGCAGCAGAGAGACAGGTCCTTCGGCCCGTGCCAAACCATTTAAATTGCCCACTCACATCGATCTGCAACCAGACCGTAGTGCCCCATACCCCTGCCATCCATGTATCTATCCAAACTTCTCTTAACCGTTGAAATCTTGCTTGCTTGCATCAGCTGGCAGCTTGTTCTACACTCTCACAAACCTCTGAGTGAAGAAATTTCCCCTCACGTTCCCTTTAAACCTTTAATCTTTTATCCTTAACCCATGTTCTCTGGTTGTAGTCCCTCCCCATCTCAGTGGAAAAAAGTCTGCTTGCATCTACCCTACACTCCTCACAATTTTGTATACCTCTATCAAATCTCCCCTCAATCTTTGATGTTTCATTCCTAGCCGATTTGATCTTTTTTTACAACTCAGGTCCTGCAGACCCGGCAACATCTCTGTAAATTTTCTCTGTACTCTTTCAACCTTGATTACATCTTTCCTGTAGGTAGGTAAATAACACTACACACGATACTCCAAATTAGGCCTCAGAAGCATTTTATACAACTTCAACATAATATTCCCTCTCCTGTACTCAATACATTGATTTTTGAAGGCCAGCATGCCAAAAGCTTTCTTTACAACCCCATCAAGTAGACGATGGGTGTAACATGAATGTAAGGAAGGACAAGCCAATGAATGGGTACAAATGCAGACAGAACAAAGAGTAAATTGTACCACAGAGGCAAAGTTCAAAAGGGTAAAGGATGCAGGACTGAAGATGCTGTATTTAAATGTGTGTAGCATTCGGAATAAGGTGGACGAACTTGTGGAGCAATTATAGATTGGTCGGTATGATGTTGTGGACATCACTGAGTCATGGCTGAAAGTAGGTCATAGTTGGGAGCTTAACGTCAAAGGATATACTTTGTATTGAAAGGACAGGCAGGATGACATAGGTGGTGGTGTGGCTCTGTTGGTAAGAGATGGAATTACATCTTTAGAAACAGGTAACATAGGGTCAGAGAATGTCGAATCTTTATGGGTGGAGTTAAGAAACTGAAAGTGTAAAAAAGCATTATGGGTATTGTATATAGGCCTCCAAATAGTAGTCGAGATGTGGGGTTGAGATGCAAAGGGAGCTGGAAAAGGCATGTAATAAGGGTAATGATACAATTGTAATAGGGGACTGGGAAAATCAGGTTGGTGTCAGATCACTAGAGAGGGAATTTGTTGAATGTCTATGAGCTGACTTTTTAGAGCAGCTTGCGCTTGAGCCTACGCAGGGAAAAGCTATCTTAGACTGGGTGTTTTGTAGATCTTGTTTTCCCAGATCTTTTTCAGGAGCTTAATGTAAAGGAACTCTTAAGAGGCAGTGATCATAATATGATTGAATTCATGCTGCAGTTTGAGCGGGAGAAGCATAACTCGTGTATCTGTATCACAGTGGAATAAAGGGAATCACAGAGGCATGAGAGAGGAGCTTGTCTATGTGGATTGGAGGACGATACTGGCGGGGATGATGGCAAAGCAGAGGTGGCTGAAGTTTCTGGGAATAGTTCCACAGTAGAAGTTGTTCTCAAAAAAGGCCGGGGTAGGCAACCGTGGCTGACAAGGGAAGTTAAAGACTGCGTAAAAGCCAAGGAAAGGGCATATAAGTATATAAGTGAGAGAGAAGTTAGATTATTGGGAAGCTTTTAAAATCCAACAAACAGCAAATAAAGGGGATATAAGAAGGGAAAAGATGAAAATATGAGGGCAAACTGGCCAATAATATAAAGCATGATATCAAAAGTTGTTTCAGTTATATAAAGAGTAAAAGGGAGGTGAGAGTTGATATTGGACCACTGGAAAGTGATGCTGGTGTGGTAGTAATGGGGGACAAAGAAATGACAGATGAACTTAATGAGTACTTTGCTTCAGTCTTCACAGTGGAAAACACTAGCTGTATGCCAGAGGTCCAACAGTATCAGGGAGCAGGTTTGAGTGCCATTGCTATTACAAAGTGCTTCAGTATTCACCAGGGAAAAGGGCCTTGGTAATTGTGGGGATGACTTACAGCGGACTGAAATGCTTGAGCACATAAACTTTAAGAAAGAGGATGTGCTGGAGCTTTTGAAAAGCATTCACATCAGTCACTGGGACAGGTCAAGATGTACCCAGGCTACTGTGAGAAGCACGAGAGGAAATTGCTGAGCCTCTGGCAGTGATCTTTGCATCATCTATTAGGGATGGGAGAAGGCGACTGCTTTTGGTTTGTTCTTAACAGAAGTAAAGGGTATGGCTTTTGTTTAAGCACATAAAACAACTCACGCATGTTTTATTCACAAAATCTATATATTGGTGATCCCAGTGCTCTTGAATAATTCAGAGTTACTCAACTCAAACCAAATCAATCGCTTTGAAGCTGCCAGAGTTTTGGGAAATTCATGCTACAGCGTGCTTTGTACTGGGGGTAACCTGTTACTGCGTGCTTTGTACTGGGGTGACATGTTACTGCGTGGTTTGTACTGGGGGTAACCTGTTACAGCGTGGTTTGTACTGGGGTGACATGTTACTGCGTGGTTTGTACTGGGGTGACACGTTACTGCGTGGTTTGTACTGGGGGTGACATGTTACAGCGTGGTTTGTACTGGGAGCATCATGTTACTGCGTGGTTTGTACTGGGAGCATCATGTTACTGCGTGGGTTGTACTGGGGTGACACGTTACTGCGTGGTTTGTACTGGGAGCATCATGTTACTGCGTGGTTTGTACTGGGAGCATCATGTTACTGCGTGGTTTGTACTGGGGGTAACCTGTTACTGCGTGGTTTGTACTGGGGGTGACATGTTACTGTGTGGTTTGTACTGGGGGTAACATTACAGCGTGGTTTGTACTGGGGGTAACCTGTTACAGCGTGGTTTGTACTGGGGGTGACAAGTTACAGCGTGGTTTGTACTGGGGGTGACATGTTACTGCGTGGTTTGTACTGGGGGTAACCTGTTACTGCGTGGTTTGTACTGGGGGTGACATGTTACTGTGTGGTTTGTACTGGGGGTAACATTACAGCGTGGTTTGTACTGGGGGTAACCTGTTACAGCGTGGTTTGTACTGGGGGTGACAAGTTACAGCGTGGTTTGTACTGGGGGTGACATGTTACTGCGTGGTTTGTACTGGGAGTGACACGTTACTGCGTGGTTTGTACTGGGGGTGACATGTTACAGTGTGGTTTGTACTGGGGTGACATGTTACTGGGTGGTTTGTACTGGGAGCATCATGTTACAGCGTGGTTTGTACTGGGAGCATCATGTTACTGCGTGGTTTGTACTGGGAGCATCATGTTACTGCGTGGTTTGTACTGGGAGCATCATGTTACAGCGTGGTTTGTACCGGGAGCATCATGTTACTGCGTGGTTTGTACTGGGAGCATCATGTTACAGCGTGGTTTGTACTGGGGTGACATGTTACAGCGTGGTTTGTACTGGGGTGACATGTTACTGCGTGGTTGGTACTGGGAGCATCATGTTACTGCGTGGTTTGTACTGGGAGCATCATGTTACAGCGTGGTTTGTACTGGGGGTGACATGTTACTGCGTGGTTTGTACTGGGGTGACATGTTACTGCGTGGTTTGTACTGGGGGTGACATGTTACTGCGTGGTTTGTACTGGGAGCATCATGTTACTGCGTGGTTTGTACTGGGAGCATCATGTTACTGCGTGGTTTGTACTGGGAGCATCATGTTACTGCGTGGTTTGTACTGGGGTGACATGTTACTGCGTGGTTTGTACTGGGAGCATCATGTTACTGCGTGGTTTGTACTGGGAGCATCATGTTACTGCGTGGTTTGTACTGGGAGCATCATGTTACAGCGTGGTTTGTACTGGGGGTGACATGTTACTGCGTGGTTTGTACTGCGGTGACATGTTACTGCGTGGTTTGTACTGGGGGTGACATGTTACTGCGTGGTTTGTACTGGGAGCATCATGTTACTGCGTGGTTTGTACTGGGAGCATCATGTTACTGCGTGGTTTGTACTGGGGTGACATGTTACAGCGTGGTTTGTACTGGGGTGACATGTTACTGCGTGGTTTGTACTGGGAGCATCATGTTACTGCGTGGTTTGTACTGGGGTGACATGTTACAGCGTGGTTTGTACTGGGGTGACATGTTACTACGTGGTTTGTACTGGGGTGACATGTTACTGCGTGGTTTGTACTGGGAGCATCATGTTACTGCGTGGTTTGTACTGGGAGCATCATGTTACTGCGTGGTTTGTACTGGGAGCATCATGTTACTGCGTGGTTTGTACTGGGAGCATCATGTTACTGCGTGGTTTGAACTGGGAGCATCATGTTACTGCGTGGTTTGTACTGGGGTGACATGTTACTGCGTGGTTTGTACTGGGAGCATCATGTTACTGCGTGGTTTGTACTGGGGTGACATGTTACTGCGTGGTTTGTACTGGGGGTGACATGTTACTGCGTGGTTTGTACTGGGAGCATCATGTTACTGCGTGGTTTGTACTGGGAGCATCATGTTACAGCGTGGTTTGTACTGGGAGCATCATGTTACTGCGTGGTTTGTACTGGGGTGACATGTTACAGCGTGGTTTGTACTGGGAGCATCATGTTACTGCGTGGTTTGTACTGGGGTGACATGTTACTGCGTGGTTTGTACTGGGAGCATCATGTTACTGCGTGGTTTGTACTGGGGTGACATGTTACTGCGTGGTTTGTACTGGGGTGACATGTTACTGCGTGGTTTGTACTGGGGTGACATGTTACAGCGTGGTTTGTACTGGGGTGACATGTTACAGCGTGGTTTGTACTGGGGGTGACATGTTACAGCGTGGTTTGTACTGGGGTGACATGTTACTGCGTGGTTTGTACTGGGAGCATCATGTTACAGCGTGGTTTGTACTGGGGTGACATGTTACAGCGTGGTTTGTACTGGGGTGACATGTTACTGCGTGGTTTGTACTGGGAGCATCATGTTACAGCGTGGTTTGTACTGGGGGTAACGTTACAGCGTGGTTTGTACTGGGAGCATCATGTTACTGCGTGGTTTGTACTGGGGGTGACATGTTACAGCGTGGTTTGTACTGGGGTGACATGTTACAGCGTGGTTTGTACTGGGAGCATCATGTTACTGCGTGGTTTGTACTGGGGTGACATGTTACAGCGTGGTTTGTACTGGGGGTGACATGTTACAGCGTGGTTTGTACTGGGAGCATCATGTTACTGCGTGGTTTGTACTGTAGCATCATGTTACTGCGTGGTTTGTACTGGGAGCATCATGTTACTGCGTGGTTTGTACTGGGGGTGACAAGTTACAGCGTGGTTTGTACTGGGGGTGACATGTTACTGCGTGGTTTGTACTGGGGGTAACCTGTTACTGCGTGGTTTGTACTGGGGGTGACATGTTACTGTGTGGTTTGTACTGGGGGTAACATTACAGCGTGGTTTGTACTGGGGGTAACCTGTTACAGCGTGGTTTGTACTGGGGGTGACAAGTTACAGCGTGGTTTGTACTGGGGGTGACATGTTACTGCGTGGTTTGTACTGGGAGTGACACGTTACTGCGTGGTTTGTACTGGGGGTGACATGTTACAGTGTGGTTTGTACTGGGGTGACATGTTACTGGGTGGTTTGTACTGGGAGCATCATGTTACAGCGTGGTTTGTACTGGGAGCATCATGTTACTGCGTGGTTTGTACTGGGAGCATCATGTTACTGCGTGGTTTGTACTGGGAGCATCATGTTACAGCGTGGTTTGTACCGGGAGCATCATGTTACTGCGTGGTTTGTACTGGGAGCATCATGTTACAGCGTGGTTTGTACTGGGGTGACATGTTACAGCGTGGTTTGTACTGGGGTGACATGTTACTGCGTGGTTGGTACTGGGAGCATCATGTTACTGCGTGGTTTGTACTGGGAGCATCATGTTACAGCGTGGTTTGTACTGGGGGTGACATGTTACTGCGTGGTTTGTACTGGGGTGACATGTTACTGCGTGGTTTGTACTGGGGGTGACATGTTACTGCGTGGTTTGTACTGGGAGCATCATGTTACTGCGTGGTTTGTACTGGGAGCATCATGTTACTGCGTGGTTTGTACTGGGAGCATCATGTTACTGCGTGGTTTGTACTGGGAGCATCATGTTACTGCGTGGTTTGTACTGGGGTGACATGTTACTGCGTGGTTTGTACTGGGAGCATCATGTTACTGCGTGGTTTGTACTGGGAGCATCATGTTACTGCGTGGTTTGTACTGGGAGCATCATGTTACTGCGTGGTTTGTACTGGGAGCATCATGTTACTGCGTGGTTTGTACTGGGGTGACATGTTACAGCGTGGTTTGTACTGGGGTGACATGTTACTGCGTGGTTTGTACTGGGAGCATCATGTTACTGCGTGGTTTGTACTGGGGTGACATGTTACAGCGTGGTTTGTACTGGGGTGACATGTTACTACGTGGTTTGTACTGGGGTGACATGTTACTGCGTGGTTTGTACTGGGAGCATCATGTTACTGCGTGGTTTGTACTGGGAGCATCATGTTACTGCGTGGTTTGTACTGGGAGCATCATGTTACTGCGTGGTTTGTACTGGGAGCATCATGTTACTGCGTGGTTTGTACTGGGAGCATCATGTTACTGCGTGGTTTGTACTGGGGTGACATGTTACTGCGTGGTTTGTACTGGGAGCATCATGTTACTGCGTGGTTTGTACTGGGGTGACATGTTACTGCGTGGTTTGTACTGGGAGCATCATGTTACTGCGTGGTTTGTACTGGGAGCATCATGTTACTGCGTGGTTTGTACTGGGGGTGACATGTTACTGCGTGGTTTGTACTGGGGTGACATGTTACAGCGTGGTTTGTACTGGGAGCATCATGTTACTGCGTGGTTTGTACTGGGGTGACATGTTACTGCGTGGTTTGTACTGGGAGCATCATGTTACTGCGTGGTTTGTACTGGGGTGACATGTTACTGCGTGGTTTGTACTGGGGTGACATGTTACTGCGTGGTTTGTACTGGGGTGACATGTTACAGCGTGGTTTGTACTGGGGTGACATGTTACAGCGTGGTTTGTACTGGGAGCATCATGTTACAGCGTGGTTTGTACTGGGGTGACATGTTACTGCGTGGTTTGTACTGGGAGCATCATGTTACTGCGTGGTTTGTACTGGGAGCATCATGTTACAGCGTGGTTTGTACTGGGGTGACATGTTACAGCGTGGTTTGTACTGGGGTGACATGTTACTGCGTGGTTTGTACTGGGAGCATCATGTTACAGCGTGGTTTGTACTGGGGGTAACGTTACAGCGTGGTTTGTACTGGGGGTGACATGTTACAGCGTGGTTTGTACTGGGGTGACATGTTACAGCGTGGTTTGTACTGGGAGCATCATGTTACTGCGTGGTTTGTACTGGGGTGACATGTTACAGCGTGGTTTGTACTGGGGGTGACATGTTACAGCGTGGTTTGTACTGGGAGCATCATGTTACTGCGTGGTTTGTACTGGGAGCATCATGTTACTGCGTGGTTTGTACTGGGAGCATCATGTTACTGCGTGGTTTGTACTGGGAGCATCATGTTACTGCGTGGTTTGTACTGGGGTGACATGTTACAGCGTGGTTTGTACTGGGAGCATCATGTTACAGCGTGGTTTGTACTGGGAGCATCATGTTACAGCGTGGTTTGTACTGGGGGTGACATGTACAGCGTGGTTTGTACTGGGAGCATCATGTTACAGTGTGGTTTGTACTGGGAGCATCATGTTACAGCGTGGTTTGTACTGGGAGCATCATGTTACTGCGTGGTTTGTACTGGGAGCATCATGTTACAGTGTGGTTTGTACTGGGAGCATCATGTTACAGCGTGGTTTGTACTGGGAGCATCATGTTACAGCGTGGTTTGTACTGGGAGCATCATGTTACTGCGTGGTTTGTACTGGGAGCATCATGTTACAGCGTGGTTTGTACTGGGGGTGACATGTTACAGCGTGGTTTTTACTGGGAGCATCATGTTACTGCGTGGTTTGTACTGGGAGCATCATGTTACTACGTGGTTTGTACTGGGGTGACATGTTACAGCGTGGTTTGTACTGGGGTGACATGTTACTGCGTGGTTTGTACTGGGGTGACATGTTACAGCGTGGTTTGTACTGGGGTGACATGTTACTGCGTGGTTTGTACTGGGAGCATCATGTTACTGCGTGGTTTGTACTGGGAGCATCATGTTACTGCGTGGTTTGTACTGGGGTGACATGTTACTGCGTGGTTTGTACTGGGAGCATCATGTTACTGCGTGGTTTGTACTGGGGTGACATGTTACTGCGTGGTTTGTACTGGGAGCATCATGTTACTACGTGGTTTGTACTGGGAGCATCATGTTACTGCGTGGTTTGTACTGGGGTGACATGTTACTGCGTGGTTTGTACAGGGGTGACATGTTACTGCGTGGTTTGTAGTGGGGTGACATGTTACTGCGTGGTTTGTAGTGGGGTGACATGTTACTGCGTGGTTTGTACTGGGAGCATCATGTTACTGCGTGGTTTGTACTGGGAGCATCATGTTACTGCGTGGTTTGTACTGGGGTGACATGTTACTGCGTGGTTTGTACTGGGAGCATCATGTTACTGCGTGGTTTGTACTGGGGTGACATGTTACTGCGTGGTTTGTACTGGGAGCATCATGTTACTACGTGGTTTGTACTGGGGTGACATGTTACAGCGTGGTTTGTACTGGGGTGACATGTTACAGCGTGGTTTGTACTGGGGTGACATGTTACTGCGTGGTTTGTACTGGGGGTAACGTTACTGCGTGGTTTGTACTGGGAGCATCATGTTACTGCGTGGTTTGTACTGGGGTGACATGTTACTGCGTGGTTTGTACTGGGGTGACATGTTACTGCGTGGTTTGTACTGGGAGCATCATGTTACTGCGTGGTTTCTACTGGGAGCATCATGTTACTACGTGGTTTGTACTGGGGTGACATGTTACTGCGTGGTTTGTACTGGGAGCATCATGTTACAGCGTGGTTTGTACTGGGGTGACATGTTACTGCGTGGTTTGTACGGGGGGTGACATGTTACTGCGTGGTTTGTACTGGGGGTAACGTTACTGCGTGGTTTGTACTGGGGGTAACGTTACTGCGTGGTTTGTACTGGGGGTGACATGTTACTACGTGGTTTGTACTGGGGTGACATGTTACTGCGTGGTTTGTACTGGGGTGACATGTTACTGCGTGGTTTGTACTGGGGGGACATGTTACTGCGTGGTTTGTACTGGGAGCATCATGTTACAGCGTGGTTTGTACTGGGGTGACATGTTACTGCGTGGTTTGTACTGGGGTAACATTACTGCGTGGTTTGTACTGGGGTTAACGTTACTGCGTGGTTTGTACTGGGGGTGACATGTTACTGCGTGGTTTGTACTGGGGGTGACATGTTACAGCGTGGTTTGTACTGGGGGTAACGTTACTGCGTGGTTTGTACTGGGGGTGACATGTTACTGCGTGGTTTGTACTGGGAGCATCATGTTACTGCATGGTTTGTACTGGGAGCATCATGTTACAGCGTGGTTTGTACTGGGGGTGACATGTTACAGCGTGGTTTGTACTGGGGTGACATGTTACAGCGTGGTTTGTACTGGGGTGACATGTTACTGCGTGGTTTGTACTGGGGTGATATGTTACTGCGTGGTTTGTACTGGGGTGACATGTTACTGCGTGGTTTGTACTGGGGTGACATGTTACTGTGTGGTTTGTACTGGGGTGACACGTTACAGCGTGGTTTGTACTGGGAGCATCATGTTACTGCATGGTTTGTACTGGGAGCATCATGTTACAGCGTGGTTTGTACTGGGGGGTGACATGTTACTGCGTGGTTTGTACTGGGGGTGACATGTTACAGCGTGGTTTGTACTGGGGTGACATGTTACAGCGTGGTTTGTACTGGGGGTGACATGTTACTGCGTGGTTTGTACTGGGGTGACATGTTACTGCGTGGTTTGTACTGGGGTGACATGTTACTGCGTGGTTTGTACTGGGAGTATCATGTTACTGCGTGGTTTGTACTGGGAGTATCATGTTACTGCGTGGTTTGTACTGGGAGCATCATGTTACTGCGTGGTTTGTACTGGGAGCATCATGTTACTGCGTGGTTTGTACTGGGACTATCATGTTACAGCGTGGTTTGTACTGGGGTGACATGTTACTGCGTGGTTTGTACTGGGAGTATCATGTTACTGCGTGGTTTGTACTGGGAGCATCATGTTACTGCGTGGTTTGTACTGGGAGCATCATGTTACTGCGTGGTTTGTACTGGGAGCATCATGTTACTGCGTGGTTTGTACTGGGAGCATCATGTTACTGCGTGGTTTGTACTGGGAGTATCATGTTACTGCGTGGTTTGTACTGGGGTTAACGTTACTGCGTGGTTTGTACTGGGAGCATCATGTTACTGCGTGGTTTGTACTGGGAGCATCATGTTACTGCGTGGTTTGTACTGGGGTGACATGTTACTGCGTGGTTTGTACTGGGAGTATCATGTTACTGCGTGGTTTGTACTGGGGTGACATGTTACAGCGTGGTTTGTACTGGGAGCATCATGTTACAGCGTGGTTTGTACTGGGAGCATCATGTTACTGCGTGGTTTGTACTGGGAGCATCATGTTACTGCGTGGTTTGTACTGGGAGCATCATGTTACTGCGTGGTTTGTACTGGGAGCATCATGTTACTACGTGGTTTGTACTGGGGTGACATGTTACTGCGTGGTTTGTACTGGGAGCATCATGTTACAGCGTGGTTTGTACTGGGGTGACATGTTACTGCGTGGTTTGTACGGGGGGTGACATGTTACTGCGTGGTTTGTACTGGGGGTAACGTTACTGCGTGGTTTGTACTGGGGGTAACGTTACTGCGTGGTTTGTACTGGGGGTGACATGTTACTACGTGGTTTGTACTGGGGTGACATGTTACTGCGTGGTTTGTACTGGGGTGACATGTTACTGCGTGGTTTGTACTGGGGGGACATGTTACTGCGTGGTTTGTACTGGGAGCATCATGTTACAGCGTGGTTTGTACTGGGGTGACATGTTACTGCGTGGTTTGTACTGGGGTAACATTACTGCGTGGTTTGTACTGGGGTTAACGTTACTGCGTGGTTTGTACTGGGGGTGACATGTTACTGCGTGGTTTGTACTGGGGGTGACATGTTACAGCGTGGTTTGTACTGGGGGTAACGTTACTGCGTGGTTTGTACTGGGGGTGACATGTTACTGCGTGGTTTGTACTGGGAGCATCATGTTACTGCATGGTTTGTACTGGGAGCATCATGTTACAGCGTGGTTTGTACTGGGGGTGACATGTTACAGCGTGGTTTGTACTGGGGTGACATGTTACAGCGTGGTTTGTACTGGGGTGACATGTTACTGCGTGGTTTGTACTGGGGTGATATGTTACTGCGTGGTTTGTACTGGGGTGACATGTTACTGCGTGGTTTGTACTGGGGTGACATGTTACTGTGTGGTTTGTACTGGGGTGACACGTTACAGCGTGGTTTGTACTGGGAGCATCATGTTACTGCATGGTTTGTACTGGGAGCATCATGTTACAGCGTGGTTTGTACTGGGGGTGACATGTTACTGCGTGGTTTGTACTGGGGTGACATGTTACAGCGTGGTTTGTACTGGGGTGACATGTTACAGCGTGGTTTGTACTGGGGGTGACATGTTACTGCGTGGTTTGTACTGGGGTGACATGTTACTGCGTGGTTTGTACTGGGGTGACATGTTACTGCGTGGTTTGTACTGGGAGTATCATGTTACTGCGTGGTTTGTACTGGGAGTATCATGTTACTGCGTGGTTTGTACTGGGAGCATCATGTTACTGCGTGGTTTGTACTGGGAGCATCATGTTACTGCGTGGTTTGTACTGGGACTATCATGTTACAGCGTGGTTTGTACTGGGGTGACATGTTACTGCGTGGTTTGTACTGGGAGTATCATGTTACTGCGTGGTTTGTACTGGGAGCATCATGTTACTGCGTGGTTTGTACTGGGAGCATCATGTTACTGCGTGGTTTGTACTGGGAGCATCATGTTACTGCGTGGTTTGTACTGGGAGCATCATGTTACTGCGTGGTTTGTACTGGGAGTATCATGTTACTGCGTGGTTTGTACTGGGGTTAACGTTACTGCGTGGTTTGTACTGGGAGCATCATGTTACTGCGTGGTTTGTACTGGGAGCATCATGTTACTGCGTGGTTTGTACTGGGGTGACATGTTACTGCGTGGTTTGTACTGGGAGTATCATGTTACTGCGTGGTTTGTACTGGGGTGACATGTTACTGCGTGGTTTGTACTGGGGTGACATGTTACGGCGTGGTTTGTACTGGGGTGACATGTTACAGCGTGGTTTGTACTGGGAGTATCATGTTACTGCGTGGTTTGTACTGGGGGTGACATGTTACAGCGTGGTTTGTACTGGGGTTAACGTTACTGCGTGGTTTGTACTGGGAGCATCATGTTACTATGTGGTTTGTACTGGGGTGACATGTTACAGCGTGGTTTGTACTGGGAGCATCATGTTACTGCGTGGTTTGTACTGGGGTGACATGTTACTGCGTGGTTTGTACTGGGAGTATCATGTTACTGCGTGGTTTGTACTGGGGTGACATGTTACTGCGTGGTTTGTACTGGGGTGACATGTTACGGCGTGGTTTGTACTGGGGTGACATGTTACAGCGTGGTTTGTACTGGGGTGACATGTTACTGCGTGGTTTGTACTGGGAGCATCATGTTACAGCGTGGTTTGTACTGGGAGTATCATGTTACTGCGTGGTTTGTACTGGGAGCATCATGTTACTGCGTGGTTTGTACTGGGAGTATCATGTTACTGCGTGGTTTGTACTGGGAGCATCATGTTACAGCGTGGTTTGTACTGGGGGTGACATGTTACAGCGTGGTTTGTACTGGGGTGACATGTTACTGCGTGGTTTGTACTGGGGTGACATGTTACAGCGTGGTTTGTACTGGGGTGACATGTTACTGCGTGGTTTGTACTGGGGTGACATGTTACAGCGTGGTTTGTACTGGGAGCATCATGTTACTGCGTGGTTTGTACTGGGAGCATCATGTTACAGCGTGGTTTGTACTGGGGTGACATGTTACTGCGTGCTTTGTACTGGGGGTAACCTGTTACTGCGTGGTTTGTACTGGGGTGACACGTTACTGCGTGGTTTGTACTGGGGGTGACACGTTACTGCGTGGTTTGTACTGGGGCTGACATGTTACTGCGTGGTTTGTACTGGGAGCATCATGTTACTGCGTGGTTTGTACTGGGAGCATCATGTTGCTGCGTGGTTTGTACTGGGGGTGACATGTTACTGCGTGGTTTGTACTGGGGGTGACATGTTACTGCGTGCTTTGTACTGGGGGTAACCTGTTACTGCGTGGTTTGTACTGGGGTGACACGTTACTGCGTGGTTTGTACTGGGGGTGACACGTTACTGCGTGGTTTGTACTGGGGCTGACATGTTACTGCGTGGTTTGTACTGGGAGCATCATGTTACTGCGTGGTTTGTACTGGGAGCATCATGTTGCTGCGTGGTTTGTACTGGGGGTGACATGTTACTGCGTGGTTTGTACTGGGGGTGACATGTTACTGCGTGGTTTGTACTGGGGGTGACATGTTACTGCGTGGTTTGTACTTGGGGTAACCTGTTACAGTGTGGTTTGTACTGGGGGTGACATGTTACAGCGTGGTTTGTACTGGGGGTGACATGTTACAGCGTGGTTTGTACTGGGGGTGACACGTTACTGCGTGGTTTGTACTGGGGTAACCTGTTACTGCGTGGTTTGTACTGGGGGTGACACGTTACTGCGTGGTTTGTACTGGGGGTAACCTGTTACTGCGTGGTTTGTACTGGGGGTGACATGTTACTGCGTGGTTTGTACTGGGGGTGACCTGTTACAGCGTGGTTTGTACTGGGAGCACCATGTTACTGCGTGGTTTGTACTGGGGTGACATGTTACTGCGTGGTTTGTACTGGGAGCATCATGTTACTGCGTGGTTTGTACTGGGGTGACATGTTACTGGGTGGTTTGTACTGGGGGTGACATGTTACTGCGTGTTTTGTACTGGGAGCATCTTGTTACTGCGTGGTTTGTACTGGGGTGACATGTTACTGCGTGGTTTGTACTGGGGTGACATGTTACGGCGTGGTTTGTACTGGGGTGACATGTTACAGCGTGGTTTGTACTGGGAGCATCATGTTACTGCGTGGTTTGTACTGGGGTGACATGTTACTGGGTGGTTTGTACTGGGGGTGACATGTTACTGCGTGTTTTGTACTGGGAGCATCTTGTTACTGCGTGGTTTGTACTGGGAGCATCTTGTTACTGCGTGGTTTGTACTGGGGTGACATGTTACTGCGTGGTTTGTACTGGGGTGACATGTTACGGCGTGGTTTGTACTGGGGTGACATGTTACAGCGTGGTTTGTACTGGGAGCATCATGTTACTGCGTGGTTTGTACTGGGGTGACATGTTACTGGGTGGTTTGTACTGGGGGTGACATGTTACTGCGTGTTTTGTACTGGGAGCATCTTGTTACTGCGTGGTTTGTACTGGGGTGACATGTTACTGCGTGGTTTGTACTGGGAGCATCATGTTACAGCGTGGTTTGTACTGGGAGTATCATGTTACTGCGTGGTTTGTACTGGGAGCATCATGTTACTGCGTGGTTTGTACTGGGAGTATCATGTTACTGCGTGGTTTGTACTGGGAGCATCATGTTACAGCGTGGTTTGTACTGGGGGTGACATGTTACAGCGTGGTTTGTACTGGGGTGACATGTTACTGCGTGGTTTGTACTGGGGTGACATGTTACAGCGTGGTTTGTACTGGGGTGACATGTTACTGCGTGGTTTGTACTGGGGTGACATGTTACAGCGTGGTTTGTACTGGGAGCATCATGTTACTGCGTGGTTTGTACTGGGAGCATCATGTTACAGCGTGGTTTGTACTGGGGTGACATGTTACTGCGTGCTTTGTACTGGGGGTAACCTGTTACTGCGTGGTTTGTACTGGGGTGACACGTTACTGCGTGGTTTGTACTGGGGGTGACACGTTACTGCGTGGTTTGTACTGGGGCTGACATGTTACTGCGTGGTTTGTACTGGGAGCATCATGTTACTGCGTGGTTTGTACTGGGAGCATCATGTTACTGCGTGGTTTGTACTGGGGGTGACATGTTACTGCGTGGTTTGTACTGGGGGTGACATGTTACTGCGTGGTTTGTACTGGGGGTGACATGTTACTGCGTGGTTTGTACTTGGGGTAACCTGTTACAGTGTGGTTTGTACTGGGGGTGACATGTTACAGCGTGGTTTGTACTGGGGGTGACATGTTACAGCGTGGTTTGTACTGGGGGTGACACGTTACTGCGTGGTTTGTACTGGGGTAACCTGTTACTGCGTGGTTTGTACTGGGGGTGACACGTTACTGCGTGGTTTGTACTGGGGGTAACCTGTTACTGCGTGGTTTGTACTGGGGGTGACATGTTACTGCGTGGTTTGTACTGGGGGTGACCTGTTACAGCGTGGTTTGTACTGGGAGCATCATGTTACTGCGTGGTTTGTACTGGGGTGACATGTTACTGCGTGGTTTGTACTGGGAGCATCATGTTACTGCGTGGTTTGTACTGGGGTGACATGTTACTGGGTGGTTTGTACTGGGGGTGACATGTTACTGCGTGGTTTGTACTGGGAGCATCTTGTTACTGCGTGGTTTGTACTGGGGTGACATGTTACTGCGTGGTTTGTACTGGGAGCATCATATTACTGCGTGGTTTGTACTGGGTTAACCTGTTACTGCGTGGTTTGTACTGGGGTGACATGTTACTGGGTGGTTTGTACTGGGGGTGACATGTTACTGCGTGGTTTGTACTGGGAGCATCATGTTACTGCGTGGTTTGTACTGGGGTGACATGTTACTGCGTGGTTTGTACTGGGAGCATCATATTACTGCGTGGTTTGTACTGGGTTAACCTGTTACTGCGTGGTTTGTACTGGGGGTAACCTGTTACTGCGTGGTTTGTACTGGGGTTAACGTTACTGCGTGGTTTGTACTGGGGGTGACATGTTACAGTGTGGTTTGTGCTGGGGGTAACATTACTGCGTGGTTTGTACTGGGGGTAACCTGTTACTGCGTGGTTTGTACTGGGGGTAACGTTACTGCGTGGTTTGTACTGGGGGTGACATGTTACAGTGTGGTTTGTACTGGGGTGACATGTTACTGCGTGGTTTGTACTGGGGTGACATGTTACTGCGTGGTTTGTACTAGGGGTGATATGTTACTGCGTGGTTTGTACTGGGGGTGATATGTTACAGCGTGGTTTGTACTGGGAGCATCATATTACTGCGTGGTTTGTACTGGGTTAACCTGTTACTGCGTGGTTTGTACTGGGGGTAACATGTTACTGCGTGGTTTGTACTGGGGTTAACGTTACTGCGTGGTTTGTGCTGGGGGTAACATTACTGCGTGGTTTGTACTGGGAGCATCATGTTACTGCGTGGTTTGTACTGGGGTGACATGTTACTGCGTGGTTTGTACTGGGAGCATCACGTTACTGCGTGGTTTGTACTGGGGTGACATGTTACTGCGTGGTTTGTACTGGGAGCATCATGTTACTGTGTGGTTTGTACTGGGAGCATCATGTTACTGCGTGGTTTGTACTGGGGTGACATGTTACAGCGTGGTTTGTACTGGGGTGACATGTTACTACGTGGTTTGTACTGGGGTGACATGTTACTGCGTGGTTTGTACTGGGAGCATCATGTTACTGCGTGGTTTGTACTGGGGGTAACGTTACTGCGTGGTTTGTACTGGGGTGACATGTTACTGCGTGGTTTGTACTGGGAGCATCATGTTACTGCGTGGTTTGTACTGGGAGTATCATGTTACTGCGTGGTTTGTACTGGGAGTATCATGTTACAGCGTGGTTTGTACTGGGAGCATCATGTTACTGCGTGGTTTGTACTGGGGGTGACATGTTACTGCGTGGTTTGTACTGGGGGTGACATGTTACTGCGTGGTTTGTACTGGGGTGACATGTTACTGCGTGGTTTGTACTGGGGTGACATGTTACTGCGTGGTTTGTACTGGGGTGACATGTTACAGCGTGGTTTGTACTGGGGTGACATGTTACTGCGTGGTTTGTACTGGGAGCATCATGTTACTGCGTGGTTTGTACTGGGGTGACATGTTACTGCGTGGTTTGTACTGGGGGTGACATGTTACTGCGTGGTTTGTACTGGGAGCATCATGTTACAGCGTGGTTTGTACTGGGAGTATCATGTTACTGCGTGGTTTGTACTGGGAGCATCATGTTACTGCGTGGTTTGTACTGGGGGTGACATGTTACTGCGTGGTTTGTACTGGGGGTGACATGTTACTGCGTGTTTTGTACTGGGGTGACACGTTACTGCGTGGTTTGTACTGGGGGTGACATGTTACTGCGTGGTTTGTACTGGGGGTGACATGTCACTGCGTGGTTTGTACTGGGGCTGACATGTTACAGCGTGGTTTGTACTGGGAGCATCATGTTACTGCGTGGTTTGTACTGGAGGTGACATGTTACTGCGTGGTTTGTACTGGGGGTGACATGTTACTGCGTGTTTTGTACTGGGGTGACACGTTACTGCGTGGTTTGTACTGGGGGTGACATGTTACTGTGTGGTTTGTACTGGGAGCATCATGTTACTGCGTGGTTTGTACTGGAGGTGACATGTTACTGCGTGGTTTGTACTGGGGGTGACATGTTACTGCGTGTTTTGTACTGGGGTGACACGTTACTGCGTGGTTTGTACTGGGGGTGACACGTTACTGCGTGGTTTGTACTGGGGGTGACATGTTACTGCGTGGTTTGTACTGGGGGTGACACATTACTGCGTGGTTTGTACTGGGCGTAACATTACTGCGTGGTTTGTACTGGGGTGACATGTTACTGCGTGGTTTGTACTAGGGGTGACATGTTACTGCGTGGTTTGTACGGGGCGTAACATTACTGCGTGGTTTGTACGGGGGTGACATGTTACTGCGTGGTTTGTACTGGGGGTGACATGTTACTGCGTGGTTTGTACTGGGGGTAACATGTTACAGCGTGGTTTGTACTGGGGTGACACGTTACTGCGTGGTTTCTACTGGGAGCATCATGTTACTGCGTGGTTTGTACTGGGAGCATCATGTTACTGCGTGGTTTGTACTGGGGTGACATGTTACAGCGTGGTTTGTACTGGGGTGACATGTTACAGCGTGCTTTGTACTGGGGTGACATGTTACTGCGTGGTTTGTACTGGGAGCATCATGTTACTGCGTGGTTTGTACTGGGGTGACATGTTACTGCGTGGTTTGTACTGGGAGCATCATGTTACTGCGTGGTTTGTACTGGGGTGACACGTTACTGCGTGGTTTCTACTGGGAGCATCATGTTACTGCGTGGTTTGTACTGGGAGCATCATGTTACTGCGTGGTTTGTACTGGGGTGACATGTTACAGCGTGGTTTGTACTGGGGTGACATGTTACAGCGTGCTTTGTACTGGGGTGACATGTTACTGCGTGGTTTGTACTGGGAGCTTCATGTTACTGCATGGTTTGTACTGTGGTGACATGTTACTGCGTGGTTTGTACTGGGGTGACATGTTACTGCGTGGTTTGTACTGGGGTGACATGTTACAGCGTGGTTTGTACTGGGGTGACATGTTACAGCGTGGTTTGTACTGGGAGCATCATGTTACTGCGTGGTTTGTACTGGGAGCATCATGTTACTGCGTGGTTTGTACTGGGAGCATCATGTTACTGCGTGGTTTGTACTGGGGTGACATGTTACTGCGTGGTTTGTACTGGGGTGACATGTTACTGCGTGGTTTGTACTGGGGTGACATGTTACTGCGTGGTTTGTACTGGGAGCATCATGTTACTGCGTGGTTTGTACTGGGAGCATCATGTTACTGCGTGGTTTGTACTGGGAGCATCATGTTACTGCGTGGTTTGTACTGGGGTGACATGTTACTGCGTGGTTTGTACTGGGGTGACACGTTACTGCGTGGTTTGTACTGGGGTGACACGTTACTGCGTGGTTTGTACTGGGAGCATCATGTTACTGCGTGGTTTGTACTGGGAGCATCATGTTACTGCGTGGTTTGTACTTGGAGCATCATGTTACTGCGTGGTTTGTACTGGGGTGACATGTTACTGCGTGGTTTGTACTGGGGTGACACGTTACTGCGTGGTTTGTACTGGGGGTGACATGTTACAGCGTGGTTTGTACTGGGAGCATCATGTTACTGCGTGGTTTGTACTGGGAGCATCATGTTACTGCGTGGTTTCTACTGGGAGCATCATGTTACTGCGTGGTTTCTACTGGGAGCATCATGTTACTGCGTGGTTTGTACTGGGGTGACATGTTACTGCGTGGTTTGTACTGGGAGCATCATGTTACTGCGTGGTTTGTACTGGGAGCATCATGTTACTGCGTGGTTTGTACTGGGAGCATCATGTTACTGCGTGGTTTGTACTGGGGTGACATGTTACTGCGTGGTTTGTACTGGGGTGACACGTTACTGCGTGGTTTGTACTGGGAGCATCATGTTACTGCGTGGTTTGTACTGGGAGCATCATGTTACTGCGTGGTTTGTACTTGGAGCATCATGTTACTGCGTGGTTTGTACTGGGGTGACATGTTACTGCGTGGTTTGTACTGGGGTGACACGTTACTGCGTGGTTTGTACTGGGGGTGACATGTTACAGCGTGGTTTGTACTGGGAGCATCATGTTACTGCGTGGTTTGTACTGGGAGCATCATGTTACTGCGTGGTTTCTACTGGGAGCATCATGTTACTGCGTGGTTTCTACTGGGAGCATCATGTTACTGCGTGGTTTGTACTGGGGTGACATGTTACTGCGTGGTTTGTACTGGGAGTATCATGTTACTGCGTGGTTTGTACTGGGGTGACATGTTACTGCGTGGTTTGTACTGGGGTGACATTTTACGGCGTGGTTTGTACTGGGGTGACATGTTACAGCGTGGTTTGTACTGGTGTGACATGTTACTGCGTGGTTTGTACTGGGAGCATCATGTTACAGCGTGGTTTGTACTGGGAGTATCATGTTACTGCGTGGTTTGTACTGGGGGTGACATGTTACAGCGTGGTTTGTACTGGGGGTGACATGTTACTGCGTGGTTTGTACTGGGGGTGACATGTTACTGCGTGGTTTGTACTGGGAGCATCATGTTACAGCGTGGTTTGTACTGGGGGTGACATGTTACTGCGTGGTTTGTACTGGGGGTGACATGTTACTGCGTGGTTTGTACTGGGGGTGACATGTTACAGCGTGGTTTGTACTGGGGGTGACATGTTACAGCGTGGTTTGTACTGGGGTGACATGTTACTGGGTGGTTTGTACTGGGGTGACATGTTACTGCGTGGTTTGTACTGGGAGCAATATGTTACTGCGTGGTTTGTACTGGGGTGACATGTTACAGCGTGGTTTGTACTGGGAGCATCATGTTACAGCGTGGTTTGTACTGGGGTGACATGTTACTGCGTGGTTTGTACTGGGGTGACATGTTACTGCGTGGTTTGTACTGGGGTGACATGTTACAGCGTGGTTTGTACTGGGGTGACATGTTACTGCGTGGGTTGTACTGGGGTGACATGTTACAGCGTGGTTTGTACTGGGGGTGACATGTTACTGCGTGGTTTGTACTGGGGGTGACATGTTACAGCGTGGTTTGTACTGGGAGCATCATGTTACAGCGTGGTTTGTACTGGGGGTGACATGTTACTGCGTGGTTTGTACTGGGGGTGACATGTTACTGCGTGGTTTGTACTGGGGTGACATGTTACAGCGTGGTTTGTACTGGGGGTGACATGTTACTGCGTGGTTTGTACTGGGAGCATCATGTTACTGCGTGGTTTGTACAGGGGGTGACATGTTACTGCGTGGTTTGTACTGGGGTGACATGTTACAGCGTGGTTTGTACTGGGGGTGACATGTTACTGCGTGGTTTGTACTGGGGTGACATGTTACAGCGTGGTTTGTACTGGGGGTGACATGTTACTGCGTGGTTTGTACTGGGGGTGACATGTTACAGCGTGGTTTGTACTGGGGTGACATGTTACTGCGTGGTTTGTACTGGGAGCATCATGTTACAGCGTGGTTTGTACTGGGGGTGACATGTTACTGCGTGGTTTGTACTGGGGGTGACATGTTACTGCGTGGTTTGTACTGGGGGTGACATGTTACTGCGTGGTTTGTACTGGGGTGACATGTTACAGCGTGGTTTGTACTGGGGTGACATGTTACTGCGTGGTTTGTACTGGGAGTATCATGTTACTGCGTGGTTTGTACTGGGAGTATCATGTTACTGCGTGGTTTGTACTGGGAGCATCATGTTACTGCGTGGTTTGTACTGGGAGCATCATGTTACTGCGTGGTTTGTACTGGGAGTATCATGTTACAGCGTGGTTTGTACTGGGGTGACATGTTACTGCGTGGTTTGTACTGGGAGTATCATGTTACTGCGTGGTTTGTACTGGGAGCATCATGTTACTGCGTGGTTTGTACTGGGAGCATCATGTTACTGCGTGGTTTGTACTGGGAGTATCATGTTACTGCGTGGTTTGTACTGGGGTTAACGTTACTGCGTGGTTTGTACTGGGAGCATCATGTTACTGCGTGGTTTGTACTGGGAGCATCATGTTACTGCGTGGTTTCTACTGGGAGCATCATGTTACTGAGTGGTTTGTACTGGGAGCATCATGTTACAGCGTGGTTTGTACTGGGGGTAACCTGTTACTGCGTGGTTTGTACTGGGAGTATCATGTTACTGCGTGGTTTGTACTGGGGGTAACATGTTACTGCGTGGTTTGTACTGGGGGGTAACATGTTACTGCGTGGTTTGTACTGGGAGTATCACGTTACTGCGTGGTTTGTACTGGGAGCATCATGTTACTGCGTGGTTTGTACTGGGAGCATCATGTTACTGCGTGGTTTGTACTGGGGTGACATGTTACTGCGTGGTTTGTACTGGGGTGACATGTTACTGCGTGGTTTGTACTGGGGTGACATGTTACTGCGTGGTTTGTACTGGGAGTATCATGTTACTGCGTGGTTTGTACTGGGGTTAACGTTACTGCGTGGTTTGTACTGGGAGCATCATGTTACTGCGTGGTTTGTACTGGGAGCATCATGTTACTGCGTGGTTTGTACTGGGGTGACATGTTACTGCGTGGTTTGTACTGGGAGTATCATGTTACTGCGTGGTTTGTACTGGGGTGACATGTTACTGCGTGGTTTGTACTGGGGTGACATGTTACGGCGTGGTTTGTACTGGGGTGACATGTTACAGCGTGGTTTGTACTGGGGTGACATGTTACTGCGTGGTTTGTACTGGGAGCATCATGTTACTGCGTGGTTTGTACTGGGAGTATCATGTTACTGCGTGGTTTGTACTGGGAGCATCATGTTACTTCGTGGTTTGTACTGGGAGCATCATGTTACTGCGTGGTTTGTACTGGGAGTATCATGTTACTGCGTGGTTTGTACTGGGAGCATCATGTTACAGCGTGGTTTGTACTGGGGGTGACATGTTACAGCGTGGTTTGTACTGGGGGTGACATGTTACTGCGTGGTTTGTACTGGGGGTGACATGTTACAGCGTGGTTTGTACTGGGGTGACATGTTACAGCGTGGTTTGTACTGGGAGCATCATGTTACTGCGTGGTTTGTACTGGGGTGACATGTTACAGCGTGGTTTGTACTGGGAGCATCATGTTACAGCGTGGTTTGTACTGGGAGCATCATGTTACTGCGTGGTTTGTACTGGGAGCATCATGTTACTGCGTGGTTTGTACTGGGAGCATCATGTTACTGCGTGGTTTGTACTGGGAGCATCATGTTACAGCGTGGTTTGTACTGGGGTGACACGTTACTGCGTGGTTTGTACTGGGGGTGACACGTTACTGCGTGGTTTGTACTGGGGGTGACATGTTACTGCGTGTTTTGTACTGGGGTGACATGTTACAGCGTGGTTTGTACTGGGAGCATCATGTTACTGCATGGTTTGTACTGGGAGCATCATGTTACTGCGTGGTTTGTACTGGGAGCATCATGTTACTGCATGGTTTGTACTGGGAGCATCATGTTACAGCGTGGTTTGTACTGGGGTGACATGTTACTGGGTGGTTTGTACTGGGAGCATCATGTTACTGCGTGGTTTGTACTGGGAGCATCATGTTACTGCGTGGTTTGTACTTGGGGTAACCTGTTACAGTGTGGTTTGTACTGGGGGTGACATGTTACAGCGTGGTTTGTACTGGGGGTGACATGTTACAGCGTGGTTTGTACTGGGGGTGACACGTTACTGCGTGGTTTGTACTGGGGTAACCTGTTACTGCGTGGTTTGTACTGGGGGTGACACGTTACTGCGTGGTTTGTACTGGGGGTAACCTGTTACTGCGTGGTTTGTACTGGGGGTGACATGTTACTGCGTGGTTTGTACTGGGGGTGACCTGTTACAGCGTGGTTTGTACTGGGGGTGACATGTTACAGCGTGGTTTGTACTGGGAGCATCATGTTACTGCGTGGTTTGTACTGGGAGCAGCATGTTACTGCGTGGTTTGTACTGGGGGTGACATGTTACAGTGTGGTTTGTACTGGGGTGACATGTTACTGCGTGGTTTGTACTGGGGTGACATGTTACTGCGTGGTTTGTACTAGGGGTGATATGTTACTGCGTGGTTTGTACTGGGGGTGATATGTTACAGCGTGGTTTGTACTGGGAGCATCATATTACTTCGTGGTTTGTACTGGGTTAACCTGTTACTGCGTGGTTTGTACTGGGGTTAACGTTACTGCGTGGTTTGTGCTGGGGGTAACATTACTGCGTGGTTTGTACTGGGGGTAACCTGTTACTGCGTGGTTTGTACTGGGGGTAACGTTACTGCGTGGTTTGTACTGGGGGTGACATGTTACAGTGTGGTTTGTACTGGGGTGACATGTTACTGCGTGGTTTGTACTGGGGTGACATGTTACTGCGTGGTTTGTACTAGGGGTGATATGTTACTGCGTGGTTTGTACTGGGGGTGATATGTTACAGCGTGGTTTGTACTGGGGTGACATGTTACTGCGTGGTTTGTACTAGGGGTGATATGTTACTGCGTGGTTTGTACTGGGGGTGATATGTTACAGCGTGGTTTGTACTGGGGGTGACATGTTACTGCGTGGTTTGTACTGGGGTGATATGTTACTGCGTGGTTTGTACTGGGGGTGACATGTTACTGCGTGGTTTGTACTGGGAGCATCATGTTACTGCGTGGTTTGTACTGGGAGCATCATGTTACTGCGTGGTTTGTACTGGGAGTATCATGTTACTGCGTGGTTTGTACTGGGAGTATCATGTTACAGCGTGGTTTGTACTGGGAGCATCATGTTACTGCGTGGTTTGTACTGGGGGTGACATGTTACTGCGTGGTTTGTACTGGGGGTGACATGTTACTGCGTGTTTTGTACTGGGGGTGACACGTTACTGCGTGGTTTGTACTGGGGGTGACATGTTACTGCGTGGTTTGTACTGGGGGTGACATGTCACTGCGTGGTTTGTACTGGGGTGACATGTTACAGCGTGGTTTGTACTGGGAGCATCATGTTACTGCGTGGTTTGTACTGGAGGTGACATGTTACTGCGTGGTTTGTACTGGGGGTGACATGTTACTGCGTGTTTTGTACTGGGGTGACACGTTACTGCGTGGTTTGTACTGGGGGTGACATGTTACTGTGTGGTTTGTACTGGGAGCATCATGTTACTGCATGGTTTGTACTGGAGGTGACATGTTACTGCGTGGTTTGTACTGGGGGTGACATGTTACTGCGTGTTTTGTACTGGGGTGACACGTTACTGCGTGGTTTGTACTGGGGGTGACATGTTACTGCGTGTTTTGTACTGGGGGTGACACGTTACAGCGTGGTTTGTACTGGGAGCATCATGTTACTGCGTGGTTTGTACTGGGGGTGACACGTTACAGCGTGGTTTGTACTGGGAGCATCATGTTACTGCGTGGTTTGTACTGGGAGCATCATGTTACTGCGTGGTTTGTACTGGGAGCATCATGTTACTGCGTGGTTTGTACTGGGGGTGACACGTTACTGCGTGGTTTGTACTGGGGGTGACACATTACTGCGTGGTTTGTACTGGGCGTAACATTACTGCGTGGTTTGTACTGGGGTGACATGTTACTGCGTGGTTTGTACTGGGGGGTAACATGTTACAGCGTGGTTTGTACTGGGAGCATCATGTTACTGCGTGGTTTCTACTGGGAGCATCATGTTACTGCGTGGTTTGTACTGGGGTGACATGTTACTGCATGGTTTGTACTGGGGTGACATGTTACTGCGTGGTTTGTACTGGGAGCATCATGTTACTGCGTGGTTTGTACTGGGGTGACATGTTACTGCGTGGTTTGTACTGGGAGCATCATGTTACTGCATGGTTTGTACTGGGGTGACATGTTACTGCGTGGTTTGTACTGGGGTGACATGTTACTGCGTGGTTTGTACTGGGGTGACATGTTACAGCGTGGTTTGTACTGGGGTGACATGTTACAGCGTGGTTTGTACTGGGAGCATCATGTTACTGCGTGGTTTGTACTGGGAGCATCATGTTACTGCGTGGTTTGTACTGGGGTGACACGTTACTGCGTGGTTTGTACTGGGGTGACACGTTACTGCGTGGTTTGTACTGGGGGTGACATGTTACAGCGTGGTTTGTACTGGGAGCATCATGTTACTGCGTGGTTTGTACTGGGGTGACATGTTACTGCGTGGTTTGTACTGGGAGCATCATGTTACTGCGTGGTTTCTACTGGGAGCATCATGTTACTGCGTGGTTTGTACTGGGGGTGACATGTTACTGCGTGGTTTGTACTGGGAGCATCATGTTACTGCGTGGTTTGTACTGGGGTGACATGTTACTGCGTGGTTTGTACTGGGGTGACATGTTACTGCGTGGTTTGTACTGGGGTGACATGTTACTGCGTGGTTTGTACTGGGGGTGACATGTTACTGCGTGGTTTGTACTGGGGTGACATGTTACTGCGTGGTTTGTACTGGGGTGACATGTTACTGCGTGGTTTGTACTGGGGGTGACATGTTACTGCGTGGTTTGTACTGGGAGCATCATGTTACAGCGTGGTTTGTACTGGGGGTAACATGTTACTGCGTGGTTTGTACTGGGGTGACATGTTACTGCGTGGTTTGTACTGGGAGCATCATGTTACTGCGTGGTTTGTACTGGGAGCATCATGTTACTGCGTGGTTTGCACAGGCAGAAGCCCAGTCACCATGGACAATACCTAGTTTTACTGTGTACTATGTTATTTCATTAAGTCGCAGCCGAAGTGGTGAGCCTAGTAGTTGACCCGGACCTACCTGTATATGATAAATATATAACTCTGAAACCTCCCCTCTTACAGACCTTTGTGCTGTCTGAGTGTGACTGTGCCAAGCAGTTGCTCTCCTTTCCCAGCCTGGTGACACTAGGGCTTCAGAACGAATCAGCACATGCTGTCTCTCCTGGGCAATCCCCACCCTTGTTTTATTGTTGAGGAACTCTTCATGCAGCAAATGCCTGATCAAGTTCATATAGCCATCGCTAATACAGACACGAAGGACTATAGGGAGTTGGGTATAATGGCCAGTAGTCTATACTCAGCCAGGCTGAGGTGCACCGTTCCTCCTCCTTTTCTTGTCTCAATAAGCCCTGTCAGCAGAGCTTCCAGCAGATTCATGCCCGTGACTCCGAACCAGACAATGCTGGGTCTGTGTTTTCACCATGCACACTTTGGCACAAATGCCAAGAGGTGATGACTGCGATGCAGCTTTGCCGGATTATCGGGACATCCGAGGTCTGTGAATACCGAGGCTGGTCTACTGTTCATTCCAGACACCCTTTCAGAGTGACAGCTGCTGTGTGAGATGGGTGCTGTGGTGAGTGCTGCCGGGTTGCACCAGCGAACAACACAAGCATGGACGATGCTCTGCAGAAGGTCCATGAAACTGTTTCTTTCACTTCTTTTTCTTTCCGATGTGGGTCCAGTACCGTAGGAGCCTGTGATCTACAGTTTGAGGGTGTGTCTTTGGGCCGATTGAGCAGTCTGGCTCTTTGCTGTCCTCCAGAGGGTTAATGAGCCAAGTGGCCTCAAAGTCAAGAGGCTTAAAGATTGGGCGTGAGCCTAAGGTTAGCTACATTTCTTGTCAAATAAAGCATTGAGGAAGATTTAAAATATTGAGGTGAGTGTGGAAAGTGAGCAAGTTTTCAGCGCTGTCTAGCAGCCCCTCACTTGCTGCTGTTGGAGGAAGCTGTCTGTGTATGATGGTCTCCCTCTCCCTCGCTCCCTGCTCCTGAGGGAATATGTCTCTCTCCCTCGATGCTGTCGGATGCGGCTGCCAAAGTTCTGGTCTGCGGTTTGTGGATTGGTCCTGGTCGCTCCTTTTTCTTTTGTAATTTTGGGTGACTTTGAATTGGAAAATGAGCACTGAGCTGAACTCAATATGGATTCTTTCGATTTTGTGTTTTACATTCTGTGTTTTCATTCATTCTTTCCTATTACCAATTGTGCGATTTCCTATTTGTGCGAGGGTGTTGATGTTTTTGTTGCTGATTGTGTGAGGGTATTGATCTTCCTGTTGCCAATTGTGTGAATTGCTGTTTGTGTGAGGGTGTTGATGTTCCTGTTGCCAATTGTGCGATTTGTTCTTTTAGCCTGGGGTGAGTGATTTTTTTTCTTTGAACGTGTACCATTATTTGTTTTGTGACTGTCTGTGGGAAAGATGAACCTCAGGGTTGTATACTGTGTACACACTTTGATAATAAATGTACTTTGAATCCTTTGATTATAAGAGCCCTTGCTGGAGGCTGCCAATGGCAGCAGGATGCACACTTATGGGACGAGATGTGTGACGCTCTGCTTCAGTGGACGATACTACACAACGGGCATTGCCTTGGCTAAAGTTGCTAGGCCTCTGCTTGGGCCGAAGGACTGTTAGATCTTAAAAACTGCTGGCTTATGGACACGGAGGACTTTGGGTCGTTACACTGTACCCCAGTAAGTTCTGACGCACCACCACATGTAAATTCATGCCTACTGGGCAAATTCCCAAACCTGATTTTCCACTACAGTCACAGAGCATGGGGTCCAGCACCACATTTCCACAACCGGCTCACTAGTCCACACTGGTAGACTGGACTCAGGAAAGGTGGCCAGTTGGTAACATGGAAATGCTTTAATTGTCAGCAGGTTGAATATCCTTTGGGCTTCTCCCCTCCACGTGGTCCCAAAGCCTGTGGTTGCCACCCACGTGGCCATTACCACTGCCTTAACAAAGCCACTACCCCCATCATTACCCAATCCCACCTGGCCAGAAAGATAACTTTCTCTAAAGTGGACTTAGTCAGGGGCTCACATCAGGTGGGCTAATTATTAACCCCACTGCGGGTTATGTGTGACAACGTAATTTGATTCCAAACAATTGGTTTATTGATCATTACAGAATGTCTCTCTGGTGCTTCCCACTCCTTCCCCTCTCCCTTTTGCCTTTTCCCAACCATGAATCCTCTCTCTCTGCCCCCTTCCCACTCTCAGTCCACAAAAGAGACCCAAACCAGATCAGGTTTATCATCACTCATATGTCAGGAGATCTGTTTTTATTTTGTGGCAGCAGTACAAAGTAAGTGTGTGTGTGTGTGTGAGTGTGTGTGTGTGTGTGTGTGTGTGTGTGTGTGTGTGTGTGTGTGTGTGTGTGTGTGTGTGTGTGTGTGTGTGTGTGTGTGTGTGTGTGTGTGTGTGTGTGTGTGTGTGTGTAAGACCTTTGCACAGTATTGCACCACAAACTAAATTATGGTTGTTTGCTCATTCAGAAATGCATCCCTTCCACCAATCCTATTAGCTCCCATCACCAAGCCAACTTTGAATCGAAGTTCAAAAGAAATTGTTATGTCTACTTTGTAATAAATTTATACTAGTACATCCTATATGTGTTATGTCTACTTTGTAATAAATTTATACTAGTACATCCTATATGTGTATTGTCTACTTTGTAATAAATTTATACTAGTACATCCTATATGTGTTATGTCTACTTTGTAATAAATTTATACTAGTACATCCTATATGTGTATTGTCTACTTTGTAATAAATTTATACTAGTACATCCTATATGTGTTATGTCTACTTTGTAATAAATTTATACTAGTACATCCTATATGTGTATTGTCTACTTTGTAATAAATTTATACTAGTACATCCTATATGTGTTATGTCTACTTTGTAATAAATTTATACTAGTACATCCTATATGTGTATTGTCTACTTTGTAATAAATTTATACTAGTACATCCTATATGTGTTATGTCTACTTTGTAATAAATTTATACTAGTACATCCTATATGTGTTATGTCTACTTTGTAATAAATTTATACTAGTACATCCTATATGTGTTATGTCTACTTTGTAATAAATTTATACTAGTACATCCTATATGTGTTATGTCTACTTTGTAATAAATTTATACTAGTACATCCTATATGTGTATTGTCTACTTTGTAATAAATTTATACTAGTACATCCTATATGTGTTATGTCTACTTTGTAATAAATTTATACTAGTACATCCTACCCTGACATTCATTTTCTGCTGGGCATTCACAATAAACAGAAAGAAACACAACAGAATGAATGAAAAATGGCACAATTAGCCAGTTCCCCTTTGCATGTGCCTTAATATTCTGGTCCAGTCTTCATTTGGGATCTTGTCAAATGCCTCAATAAAATCCGTACAGAGCAGGGGTCCATAGACCCCTCAGCTAATGGTAGGGATCCACCTTACTAAGGCCCCTGATAGAGAGACAGTGTCTACAGCCCTGTCTGTATCCATCTCCTCAAAACAATTGCATCAAATTAGTGAGGCAGGATTTCTGTTAAGGAGGCTGGTGCGCTAGTGGGAGTACACTGGATGGGCGGGGGGGGGGGGGGGGGGCGGTGTCAAGACACACGTTCCTTCCCTGGCTAGGACACAGAATATAAGAGTCGGGATTTTAAGATACAACTTTAGAGAAGTTGGCATACCGGTCACAGTTGGGAATAAGTGATTACACTGCAGAGGAGATTCACCAGATGTTACATGGGATGGATGAATCAGATTTATTATTACTGCCATTTGTCATCGCATCTTCTGATTTGTGGCAATGTTACACAAAATAAACTGTGATCTTCTGGTATAAGACCGTAAGTCACAGGAGCAGAATGAAGCCATCTGGCCCATCGAGTCTGCTCCACCATCTGATCATGGCTGATCCTTTTTTTTTACCCCTCCTCAGCCCCACTCCCGAGCCTTCTCCCCGTAACCATTGATGTCATGTCCAATCAAGAATCTATCAATCTCTGCCTTAAGTACACCCACCGACCTGGGCAACAAATTCCACAAATTCATCACCCTCTGGATAAAGAAATTTCTCTGCATCTCTGTTTTGAATCAACTCCCCTCTATCTTGAGGCTGTGCCCTCTTGTCCTAGACTCCCCCACCATGGGAAACATCCTTTCCACATCTACTCTGTCCAGGCTTTTCAACATTTGAAAGGTTTCAATGAGATCCCCCCTCATCCTTCTAGATTTCAGCAAGTGCAGGCCCAGAGCCATCCTTGTGAACCACCTCTGAACCTTCACTAATGCCAGCACATCTCTTCTAAGATGAAGAGCCCAAAACTGTTCACAGTACTCAAGGTGAAGCCTCACCAGTGCCTTATAAAGCCTCAGCATCAGATCCTTGCTCTTGTATTCTAGGCTTCTTGAAATGAATGCTAACATTGTATTTGCTTTCCTCTCCACCCACTCTACCTGCAAGTTAACCTTTAGGGTGTTCTGCACAAGGACTCTCAAGTCCCTTTGCATCTCAGATTTTTGGAAAATAGTCTACACATTTATTTCTACTACCAAAGTGCATGACCATGCATTTTCTAACATTGTATTTCATTTGCCACTTTCTTGCCCATTCTCCTAATCTGTCTAAGTCCTGTTTCCTCAACACTACCTGCCCTTCCACCAATCTTCGTGTCATCTGCAAACTTGGCAACAAATTCCATCATCTAAATCCTTGATATACAGCATAAGAAGTGTCCCAACACCGATCCCTGCGGAACACCACCTGTCACTGGTAGCCAACCAGACAAGGATCCTTTTATTCCCACTCACTGCCTTCTTCCAATCAGCCAATGCTCTAACCATGCCAGTAACTTTACTGTGATACCATGGGCTGTTAACTTGGTAAGCCTTAACAATTGACTCCAACATCTTCCCAACCACTGAGGTCAGGCTAACTGGTCTATAATTTCCCTTCTGCTGCCTTCCTCTTTTCTTAAAGAGTGGGGTGGCATTTTCGATTTTCCAGTCCTCTGGCGCTATGACAGAATCCAATGATTTTTGAAAGTTCATTACTAATGCCTCCACAATCTCTACCGCTACCTCTTTCAGAACCCTGGGATGCAGTTCATCTGGTTCAGTGCCTTATGTACCCTTAGGTCTTCCAGCTTTTTGAGCACCTTCTCCCCTGTAATAGTAACTGCACTCACTTCTCTTCCCTCACACCTTCAACATCTGCCGCACTGCTAGTGTCTTCCACAGTGAAGGCTGATGTAAAATACTCATTTAGTTCAGCTGCCATCTCCTTGCCCCCCCTTATTATTTCTCCTGCCTCATTTTCTAGCAGTCCTATATCTACTCTCATCTCTCTTTTATTTTTTACATGAAAAAGCTTTTACTATCCACTTTGATATAATTTGCTAGCTTGCTTTCATATTTCATCTTTTCCCTTCTAATGCCTCCGGGTAGTAATTTCTGGATTACTGCCTGTGCCACGCACCAGTGAGGGTAGGAACAGGATAATCTGGCAGTTTGATGCGTGGTGCAGGGGGCAGGGCTTCAGGTTCCTGGATAATGGGGAGGTACGACCTGAATCCATTTCGGGGGTGAGTGAAGGGACTCAGGATGGGTCACGTAGCTGATCCTTGCAGGAGAAATTGTGATGTGCAAAACATTGAGATGAACATGAATATGGGAATTGTGAAGTTGGTAATAAGGCAAGATGCTGCAATTGTGGGGGTGCTCAAAGTGCAGCTTTACAAATGTCTTGGGAAATTCAGAAGGTGAAGATAGTGAATAATATTTTTTTATGCTGAAGATTTAACTCTTCTCCATCTGATGGGAATTGGGTTAAAACAGGGATTCAGATGGAGGAAGACCAGGGGGTGAGGTTGTGCTGGTGTGAAGTGTGGGATGTGAGGCATCTAGTAAGGTATTGATTCTTATCAATGGGTTAATGGAACAGTACAGGTGCCATTGGAGAGGGTCCAGAGGAGGGTCACAAGGACGATTCCAGGAATGAAAGGGTTATCATACGAGGAATGTTTGGTGGCTCTGGGTCTGCACTCGCTGGAATTTAGAAGGTTGAGGGGGATATCACTGAAACCTTTCGAATGTTGAAAGGCTCAGAGACAGAGTAGATGTGGGAAGTATGTTTCCCATGGTGGGGAAGTCTAGGACAAGAGGGCACAGCCTCAGACAGAGGGGAATCCATTTAAAGCAGAGATGTGGAGAAATTTCTTTAGCCAAAGGGTGGAGAATTTGTTGCCACAGGCAGCTGTGGAGGCCGGGTCGTTGGGTGTATTTTAGGCAGAGATTGATAGGTTCTTGTTTGGACATGGCATCAAAGGCTACAGAGAGGCTGAGAAATGGAGTTGAGGAGAGAAAAAAGGATCAGCTATGATTAAATGGTGGAGCAGACTTGATGGTCCAAGTAGCCTCATTCTGCTCCTGTATAATATGGTCTTCGGTCTAATGGAAACTGCATGACAGTGGTGTGGAGAACGCTATAGAAAATGAATGGTATCAGAGGTTATCACCAAATTCCAGTGTTAGTGGATAATGGAAATTTAGCTACAACGGACAAAGCAAAGGCTGAATGTCTGGGAAACATGTTTTCAAAAATACCTAGACTAGACAATTTAAGGGATGAGTATGTTAATGACAGCATACTTTGATGGATATAGGGAAGGTTTGTGAGAAACAAGAGGTGTTTGAAATTGCCATGGATGACGACTTTACGTTGGCTGAATTGAAATTTGTTGCCAATAGTGTGAGTACCACAGCCCATTGAGTCTGCCTCCGTGTCTCGGAAGGAAAGGGGGGAGAAGAGGCAGCTGTGGTGATAGGGGATGCATTAGTTAGGGACGAAGAGGAAGTTCTGTGGGTGAGATGGTATGTTGCCTCCTGGGTGGAACAGCCAGAGGTTGTGGTCCAAATAACACAAGTGATGAAGGAGTGGAGGGAGTACAGGAAGTTAGGTGCAGGGCCTCCAAAGTTGTGATCTCAGGATTGCTACCCATGCCACGTGCTAGTGAGGCCAGAAGTAGGAAGATTATACAGCTTAATACATGGTGTTGGAGGGAGGGCAGAAGATTTTTGGATCATTGGGCTCTCTTCCAGGGAAGGTGGGACCTGTACAGATGGGACAGTTTTGCATCTGAACTGGAGGGGACTAATATCCTGGTGGGAAGGTTTGTTAATGCTGCCTGCTGGGGTTTAAACAGGAGTTGCAGGGGGATGGGAACCAGAGTGACAGAATAGTAGAGACAGACAAAGTCAGGAATCAAAAGGTTGAGCATTGTGCGACTAGTGTCCTGAGCTGCGAATATTTCAATGTGAGAGTTATTGTAGGAAAGGCAGATGAGCTCAGGGCATGGATCAACACATGGAATTATGATATTAGTGAGACTGGGTTGCTGGAGGGGGGACAGGCAGCTCAATATTCCAGAGTTCCGTTGTTCTAGATGTGACAGAGCAGGAGGGATTAAAGGAAGAGGGGTCGTGTTACTAGCCAGGGAAAATGTCATGGCAGTTCTTCATTGAGACAGAATGGAAAACTCAACTAGTGAGGTGTTATAGGTGGAACTGAGAAATAAGAAAGGTATGACCTATCAGATGTGTTCAGGAAAGTTTCCTTCATCGGTACGTAGAGGTCCTTAGGAAAGAGCATGCGATACTGGACCTGTTATGAAGGAGTGAGACAGGGCAGGTGACAGAGGTGTGAGTCGGGAAACACTTCACATCCAGTGACCACAATGTCATTAGTTTCAAAGTAAATATACAAAAAGATAGGTCTGGTCTGTGGGTTGAGATTCCAAACTGGAATATGGACAACTTTGATGGTATCAGAAAGATATGGCAAGTGTGGATTGGGACAGGCTGTTTACGGGCAAAGGTGTACTTGGTAAGTGGGTGGCCTTGAAAAATGAAATTTTGAGAATACAAAGTTTGTATGTGCCTGTCAGAATAAAAGGTAAAGGTAACAAGTGTAGGGAACCTAGGTTTTCAAGAGATATCGAGGCCCTGGTTAAGGGAAAGAGGGAGGTGCATTGCAGGTACAGGCAGGTAGGAACAAATGAGGTGCCTATGAAGTATAAGAAATGCAAGAGAACGCTTAAGGAAGAGATCAGGAGGGCTAAAAGAAGGAATGAAGTTGCTCTAGCAAATGCGGTGAAGGAGAATCCTAAGGGATTCTGCAGGCACTGCATGTTAACAGCAAAAGGATTGCGAGGGATAAAATTGGCCCTCTGGACGACCAGAATGGCAATCTATGTGTGGAGCCAAAACAAATGGGGGAGATGTTCAATGCATTCTTTACATCTCTATTTACTCGGGGGATGGACAGATACTAGACAAGTGAGGCAAAGCAGCATCAACTTTACGGACTCTGTACAGGTTACAGAGAAGGTGTTTGCTACACTGAGGCACATCAGAGTGGATAAATCCCCAGGGTCTGCAATGTGTTCCCTTGGACCCTATGAGAAGCAAGTACAGAAACTGCCAGGGCCCTAAACTTCTCTATGACCCAGCAGAGTAAATTATCATATGCTCCAGCATCTGCCTGAGACAGCCCTAAAGAAGTTGCTTGACTTTTATAATGAGGTCTGAAAGCAAGGAATGCTCCCAGGAGACTGGGACAGGGCTGTGGTGCTGCGTATTGTTAAACCTGGGAAGGATCCGACTCCGACAAGTAGCTGCAGCCCTGTTGCTCTCACCGCTGCATGATGTAAAATAATGGAGAAAATGATAGTAATTAGGCTGATGTTTGGTTTGTAGAAGAGAGATTTACTTAGTTGCAACCAGTTTGGGATTCGTGAAGGGACATCTACGTATGATGCCCTGGACTACTGGCAGATGATATTCATCAGAGTGTGTGGTGGATAACAGGTAGTGTTATTAGTTCAACATATGATGATTAATGATATTTCTCATGGTGCTGGGTCTGGCTTCAGTTTGGCTTTATATGCTGATGATGGGGCTCTGTGGAAAAGGGGTAACACTTCCTATGACTGGGGAGCTTCTAGGGCTGCTCTATTGACAATTGAATACACTGTTGTCTGGATTACGGCTGTATGGTTTAGGGGGAGGCTACTTGCTCAGTTTTATAGGGGTTGGATGTCCTGCAGCCAGTGCACTCAGTCTAGTGGAGCATTCCGAACCACTGGGGGTTGAACTAGGCAAGATGCCTCTTGACCTGCGGAGAGAACAAACTGAGCCTTGCATAGTAGGGTAGAGGATGTCCAAATTGACCCATTCTGTTCTAATAGATTGTTGGGAATGTACTAGCAGAGTTGGTAAATGTTTTGTCTGGATAAAGAGAGATAACGTGTGGGGAGTGTGGTCTTGGGGATTTGTGAAATAGCCCAAATGTAGCCTGGCCAGGAGTTCCACCATGGAAATTTTCAGATGCGGGAATAGATTTGATGTTACTGGGAGACAGACAGGGTCTCGTGGGTGGTGACAGGGTATCTGGTCATTTACGGCAACA
This sequence comes from Hemitrygon akajei, assembly GCF_048418815.1. NCBI lineage: Eukaryota > Metazoa > Chordata > Chondrichthyes > Myliobatiformes > Dasyatidae > Hemitrygon > Hemitrygon akajei. Next base: position 171,075,205 of record NC_133134.1, read on the forward strand.
TTATTTTTCTTTTTTACTTAACTTTACAGATGGTTCTAAAGACCCAGTTAGTAACCGGGTGGGCTCTGGGAAATATATACCCCCTGGTTTAATGTTGAAGTGGGAAAAGGCTGACAGATGGGTTGTCCATCTATAGCAGAATTTATGGCCATTAACAATAGTCTGCAATAGGTCGAACGAGTTAAGCCAAACAGAGTTGTGTGATCTCCTCCACTCTGCCTCGGTACTGTAGAGTTTGAAATCGAAGCATTCAAAGAGACCTGATCTGCTGATGAAAGTGTATTATTATTTATATGTTCTGGAGAGTGCAGGAATAGGAATACAGGTTTGTTGGCTACCTGCACATGTGTGTGTATTGGGTAATGAAAGGGCAGATGTTATAACAAAACATGTACTTACTAAGTTTGAGGTAGATATGGGAAAATATGAAGCCAAATCTTGCATTAGGTGGGCTGGGATTGGGGAATGGTAGAAACTGTGGGATAGAAGTGGTCCATCAGCCCAGGGGAGGCACCTTTTGGGAAGGAATAGGTGGGAAGATGTGCAGTTGGTGAAGCAGGACTCGGTTGAAGATTGATCTTGGTGTGGTGCGCCACAGATATTTGCTGGAACGTGGGAGGCTGGACGCCTAGTTTGCAGGATATTCCAGCACCTGAGACAGAGTCTTGGTGCACCTTTTAATTAAAGAGGTTTGCGCGGTAGGATCCGATCCCCAGTACAGCAAGTGGCGGTAATTAAGTGCGTCGACACCAGCAGCACATAAGTGACCGACGGGCTGATTGGCCTGTTCCGCGCTGCGTGATGGACCGGGGGCCGTGACGGCAGACATGTGGGTGACATAAGCGGGCTGGGTGGGGCCGCTGACGTCATGGCGCCGTGACGTGGCGCTAGGCAGTCGGTGCGCGCCATGTTTGTGGAGTGAGGATCGGGCGGGAGCGGGAGAGCAGCAGGCCGTCCGCTCGCTTCACCCTCAGGCCCAACCCCTCCACCTCCCGTATTGTTTGTATTAATTCCCCGTGTCACCGGTAAGGGCTTCGGTAACGCGGCCGGTGCGGGGGGGAGTGTGTAGTTTTCTCTGACGGCAAATTAAAAATCAACCAGTGAGGCTTTCGCTCGGAGTTAGGCCGCGGGATTCACCCGGACTCGGCAAGACTCTCTCTTCCGCCGGTGGTGTCTCCTGCGGAGGCCGGCCCTCTTTCTCAACCACACCCATGGTTGGATGATGCTGCAGCCCTCACCGGTTAATATGTGATGTTTAGCCGTCGGTGCCGGAGCTCCGCGCTCTCCCCTCCCCCTCTAGAGGTGCGCTTTGTGCGCACGCGCTCTGGGGACGGACAAAGAGCCCGCAGCTGCAGCAAGAGGGGCGGTGGGTTCTACCCCTCTTGGGGTCCTCCCACCACACCTGGGTGCCTCCCAACCCCCACCCCTAGGGAGTTGGTGTCCCACACTAAAGGAGGATGGCTGCACTATCTAAACACTTTCCGCCTTTTAAAAAATTCCTTTCTCCTGAAAGGAAATAAATACCCTAGCCACTTTTTAACTGTTCAAGATTCAGAATGTGTCTCATAATCTGCAGGTATTTAAGTGGTTTCATTTTTATGAACGCTGCACCCTTTTGAAAAGCCGAAAGAATTGTTTTATCGTGATCAATGGTATGAATCCCTTTAGTGTGTTGGATCATAGAGCCATCAGAATAGTTTCATTTATTTTTTTATGTGTGGGGCAAATTGGGCATTTAGATTATTGCTTTGTTTTTTAAAATCTCATGAACAATGAACTAGGAGTAGAAAATGTTGAATAGAGTTGATATCAGTTTGTGACTGGGTCTGTGATTTCATCTCAAGTTTTATCAGTTTATTACAAATTGCACTTAATGTTGCTTTTTCTTTGTGTAGATTCTTATGACAAAATGGACGTTAGCATTGCTTAAGCTTTGTATTTCAGCTTACAACCTTGTTGTTTTGATGGACTACTGATTAGTCTGTATGTTAGGTGGTGTTTTGTATATTGATCTTAATTTTTCTGTCTCAAACTTGAAACCCATTTGCATTCTTAGTGATTGAGTTGTTAGATTTGTCGGGGCTTTTTCTGTTGTTGAAATATTTCTTACATAAGACTTTTTTGTGATTAAATGTGTTGTGCATCTTAAGGAACCTAAAGTGCAATATGTAGATATTTTTGTACTACTTGGTGCTGCTGCTGAGGTACCTCACTGTTGGGAGTAGTGCAGAGTTAGCAGTATTAATGCTTGTGGAAATCATTAGTGGTGATCACAGACTAAAGTAAATGTAGTTGGATGCTACAATTTTCAATATGGGCTTTACACATAGGAATGCATCTTGGCATTTAGGTTTGTGAAAGATTACTGTAGTTTCAGGTGCACATTTGAAAATCCTTAGTTTAGAATCAGTTGTGTTTTGGTTTTAAATTGAGATGGCTATGGGTAAGTAATTTTTTAATGCAAACTCTTATTGGTGCTTTTGGGAAAAAAATCTGTGTAGTTTGTCTATTTGCAACCCAACCCTAGCACAAACTTTATCATTTAAAGCGGGGAAAAAAACTGACTGCTGCATTTTGGTAAGATATTGACTCTGATTCCAACTTGATTTGAAGCTAAAAATGAGCACATGGACTTTCAGGTTTATTTGGATAATTTGGCTCTCTAGATAATGTTAAAAAATTAAATGAAATGTCAGTTAGACAGTTGTCTAATACTCAACTTTCTTCACCAGGTTAATAGAAAGGTTTCTCTTTCTACTAACTTAGAGGTATTTCAGAAAAATAATCTGTTAATTCAGTGAATTTGAATTCATAGCCAGAATTACCCTTCTATTGATTGCACTGGGATTTCAAATTGGTTCATATGGCCATATGAAATTTGCAAGAATCAAACCAGAGTGTTGGCTATTTCTATTCTCAGCTTTTTCTCAAATAAAATCAAAGAACTGTTGGTTCCTCTTGGCTAACTTGTAAGACATCAAAGTCAACAAAATGTTTTTTTCAAAAGTTATCAAATTAGAGTGTAGGCAATTCAGGGTTGCTGCTGATAACACAAGACTTGTGCATTGTTTCAAAGAACATCTCAGTTTCAGTTCTGTATTTGCATATGTTTTACATGGTGATTATGGTTCGCGTTCTACTGGGGAGTCTTTATTCTGCAGAAAATTCATTAAAATGCAGGTCAAAGGAAAGTTGATTTCAGATGAAGTATGTTTAAAATGTGCCTGTTTACGGAATTATAATTGGTATGGTTAAAGTTTTTTAAACGGTGCAATTTTTTTAGTTTGAAAGCAGCTGTTATTAGAAACATCCGTTATTTTCAAAGGTGCATTGCTTGAAGATTTGGAAAGGTGTTCTGTTCAAGTGACCTATTTTACATGAAAGTGTGGTGGCTTGTTTAGTTATGGATCTACAGTTCTTTGTTAGTTATGTTGTAGAGGTTCTACAGTCCTGTCTTCTTGGCCTGGGTGCAGCTTGGGATTCCCTGGCTGGTTTTTCACTCTTGTTCATTTAATTTCTTCAGAGGCTTCTGGTGAATTGTAATAATGGACAAATTCTTGTGTCTGCATGTTTTACCAAAACATTTGTATGTTTATTTTAGAATCAATCTATTTCATGAGTCAATTTGTACACAAAATTGTTGTGCCCACATTTAACCCCAAAGTATTTTTTTAATTGCTTAAGTGACAAATATTTAGGGGAGAATACTTTGTGTGAATTGTTTGGAATTCTGTTGTAAACTTATTTTTCCCATCCAGCTTTTCTTTTAGGCGTGTAATCCTGACCACGTGAATTATTTTGGTCCATTTCTGCTTTCTAATTGCTGGCAAGTGGCTTTGAAAGCTAGAGGAGGTATGTGCTGTATTATTTAGAGTGATATGGTTATGTAATGAATCAACTGATACAGGGGTACACTGATAATTTCAGTTGATGTAGGCTATATAATAAAAATTCTTTAAAATATGTAATGCTTCATGAACAGGAGCCCTAGTTTCATACACGGATAGTGGTGACATTTCCTTCCAGAAAAAATATAAAATCCCAATTAAAAAAGCATATTTTTAATCAAACTAATTGATCTCACTGCAAGCACTTAAACCCTCATTTCCAAAAACAACTAAGGTGCTATGAACTTTATCATTTGCTGCTAGGTTAGAAACCTCAACTATATTACACATTAGAAGCTTGATGGAAGAAATTTCTGCCATTTACTTTAACAGCTGAATACCTGTTACTCATGCAATAGACATTTGTCAATTATTTCACTTCCCTTTTGTTCCCACAATATAAAAGTAAACGTGATTTTAATAAGTAGGATATGTTTGATCTTGTGCTAGTCTATCCAAGTGCATTTAACAATTTAAAAGCACTGCCTTCATTCTACCACCCCACTTCCACCTCTCCCCATAAAGAGGTGATTCATAATTTTAAACACAAGAGATTCTGCAGATGGCGGAGATCCAGAGCGCTACACACAAAATGCTGGAGGAACTCAATCGGTCAGGCAGCATAAATGGAAACAGTCAATGTTTTGGACTGAAACCCTTTGTAAGGACTTTACCGATGAAGAGTCTCGGCCTGAAACATTGACTGTTTATTCATTTCCGTAGATGCTGCCTGACCTGTTGAGTTCCTCCAACATTTTTGTGTGTTAATCCAAAATTTTATTATTGTGTGGAAACTCTTGTGCTTGCTAAGGTAAAGATGCTGATTAAAGGCACTTGATTGTCATGGAATTTGGTTGTCTTAAGGCTAAACTACAAAGCTAGTCACTGTTGACAGGTGACTGCTTAATTGAAAGAAATGATAAGTTAAAGTTGTAAGTGTAAAGTTCAAAATCAGTGTGGATTTAAGTCTAGTAACATGTTCTATGTGTATGAGAAATATACAGCTCAAGTTGCTTTTTAGACATTTGCCCTTTATTTCAAAATATAGTGCAAATTTAATTGTTGAATAAAGTTTAAATATTTATTGAATTGGATTATGGATGGTATTTTCAATGGGTTTTTGGGTTTTTCATCTTTTATTTAAAAAAAACCAGAATGAGTTCCTTTCACCTGTTTAAAAAGTTAGTGACAGAGAAAGTCAAATCCAGTGTGTTCTTATTTTTACTATTTGTTTCAAAGCATATCCAGCTTTGAAATGGGTACTGATTAGTGTTTACATGTGTAGTACACTCAATTTAAGAGTGCTTAGTTCTCAGAAGGGCTAAGTGTTTTTTGGATTATATTGATGGTTAACTAGATTTCTAAATTGATTGTGGAATCACTAGTTTATTTTCTGCTGTGGTCAAAATATGTGAATAAATTTATCAGTTTTTCCAAAATGTGACAAGCACTTGAATTTGCAGCTTTCAGAGATCCGTATCATTGATGTTATGTCAAAAAGAAACTTTTGGAACTGAGTTTTAAGTTGAAATTATGTGGTTAAAATTCTCGTTGAATTACAGTTCAACTTTTTTATCAATTGAATGATGGTGGTTATTAAAAATGAGTATTGGCAAGGCCTTGTAATTTAGAGCTGATTGTGTTTTGTTTAAGCATTGAATTTGAGCTTGTTCACTCAAGGATTTGTTTAAGGACGACGTGTAAAGGAAACACGAGTTTACTGTGCAGCTGATTGTTTTGGCATTGATCTTCCATTTTACTTGCTGTGTCTGTGGTAAAATTGCAAGATTCTAATTTGAGAACGCAATGGTTTGCAAATTTGTACTATGTTTTGAGAAAATTAAATTGCAATGAATTTTTTTCTAATTGAGTTTTAGATCTGTTTTAAGAATTAAAGCAATTTAGCATAGAAAGACTGTACTGTACCGAATGAACCAAGCAGTAATTGTGTTAGTAGCATTTTAATGGCCAGGGGTTCTGTACAATTACTTTTAATATTCATTTAATGCTTGTAAAGATTCTATAGTTGGATTTAAAAGTACTTGCATGAGTGTTGTAGTTACAATTTGGTTACTTTCAAAATGTCCACAATGACTGAGTTCTTGTTTTGGGATCGTATTTGTGTTCAGACTTGCTATGTTAAGTAACCAATATTGGTGAACATATAGAAATGGAACTGTACATTGGCATTTTTCATTGTAGCATTAATTGTATCTGACAAATGTGTTTCTCCTGGAATGTTTCAATCTTGTTTTGGGTATACAAGAGTAAAACACTGTACTTGGTCATTTGGCTAGAAATGTGGTAATGATGCTTTGAACTTGGTGACAAATCACTGGATCTTTGGCAGTGTGCATTTTATGTTCATTTTGACTTGATTTGCTTTTGGGGTTTACAGCAAAGTTATTTTGAAGCAATTGCATAATTTGTAGGATGTTCAAGTATGCAAATTGGTTTGTTTTATCATTTCAAACCACCTTGTAGTTGAAGCTGATTGAATTCACATTGAAGCTCAGCTAGGTTATCAGAGCCTTTATTTAGTGTTGTCACTATCAGTGTTTCAGTTCACCTGGCTAATCATCTCTCTCCTGTTAATTTGGTTTGATCTGAGGCAATGAAGAGTGGGAAGGAAGATGTTGTGCTTTCCTTCTATTACATACAGTCTGGCAATGGCATTACTGCCATTTGAGCACTTGATGTTACCTGTTGGGCTGTGGCTTGTCCTGAGCAAAGTAGCATTAATAGACTACATAGGCTGACAGCACAGAAAAGGGCCATTCAACCAACCATTATGTGTTAGTATCTATGCCTTTGCCTAAATCCAATTATCTAGATTATCAGCCATGTTGACTGGCAGCGACCTCATCCGTGTCAGTAGATCATACATTCCAGTCTAGGTAGCCGCCATTGCACCACTGAGGGAATGCTGCTTTCGTAAACTAATTATGCTGCCCTCGTTCTCATTTGTCATTTTCTAGGATTTGGCAAACCTTTCCCTTATTTTCCCTTTTCTAACCCCCACCAATAATCTTCCTCATTTATTTGTCCTGTGATGTTTCTCATGTGTCCATCAACTCTTCTGTACAACCCCCATCCCAATTCTGACTGTAGAAAATTTATAGCAGCTCATGCCTTTGGGCAGAAGATAGAGAGAATCCACACAGTAAAAAAGAGAAATGGTAACACTGCACGTAGACGGTATTGAAGTCAGTTCTGTCAGCCGGCAGCATTCAGCATTACCTTCTGGGCCATTATGCTGCCACTATTCTGTTCACCAACAGCACAACATACAAGTATTTTGGCATTAATCAATTTTGTAAACTGATTTCATTAATTGCTATGATAGTTCACATTGTAGAACACTTACAGTTGACTGGCAAACAATATTACTGTATAACACAGTCTGCATCTTCTAAAACCTACTGTAAAGTTCTGCATAAGCTATGCCTACCTTTCAACCAATGTCACAAGAACAGCAGATGAGTGTTATTGCTTTGTTGGATCTTTTGTGATGCATGACAGTGGTGGTTGTGTTTCAAGAGATTTCTCTGGCTGTTATGTGCTCTCAATTACCAAGGTTGTTGAAGTTACTGCATTTGTGCAAGGTATTTATTGCAGTGTTCACTACAAGCATTTTGATACTATTCTTGGCTCATTTTTGCTCAATTGATCAAAGTGATTCATACAACCTGCACAATGATATCAGTGCATCTTTAAGAAGCAAGTTCAAATTGGGTGTATGGCTCAGATGTGCACGAGCAAAAGGCAGTAGTTGTGCTCTTGGTGTGATCATTGTAAGTAGGTCGCTACTTTCTTTTGAAGTGAAGTAGCTGCCAGTGATTGGATGCAGCATGTAATTGCTCAATTTGCATGATAAAAGACATTTTGCATGATTTAACCATAAAGTACCTTCATTACTTCAAAATAAATCTGGTGGCAGTCTGATCATTTTAACACTGAAATACCAGTACACAAGAAAAATTAGTCTTGCTGTGACTTTGAACTAGTGTAGAAAATGTTACCATGCAGTATTTTTAGTTCTCCCACTAAGTACCCCAACGCAACAACTTGGAAAATCTTTCTCTGCGAAGGCACAATCCATAATTGTGCAAAGGTAGACGTGTGAATACTTTGTGAACTGATGAGATTGCTTTACTGAAATCCTAGAGATTAGTTTGAGAAGATGTTTTGCCAACACACCTGATAACATTAAGTAAATATCTGTTACAACTAAATCTGTCAAAAATGAAACTTTGTATGTAAAGTAAAAGAATAATCATGGAGGAGGCCAGTTTTTGTCTTTCTCCCCAGTAGGGCAGTCAACTTCAGTCCCTCTTCCTCGAAAGCCATTAAAAATATTCTAAAATACTCTGCATTGACTCAGATTTTCATCTGTTTTAAACTAACCATACTTAATGACAAAGTCCATGTACAGCCACTTTCTTTTAAGGGTATTCTTTCTTTTCTAAACAGGTAAGTTTGTAAATCATTAGGAGCAGGGAGCGTCAATACAAATTTGACAGGGCTTGTTCAGGAAAAGGAGCTGCTTTATAAGGGCTGTCTTAAAGTAGGAAGGTAATGTCTGTTGTACTTTCACAAACTAGTGGGAGGGGGTGAGAAGAGTTGGGAGTTAAAGCTGTATAATGCCTGTGTTGTCTCAGAAAAATGCAGTTAAGTCTTGGATAATACGTTACTCATTGATAGTAGGAAATTTTTCTAATTTGGCCACAATTATTGATTTATAAAGCTGTGAACTGGGTTTTCAGCTGAAATGAGTTAATTGACCTAGGGTAGAAAGGTGAAAGATTCGTAGAGGCAAGTTATTCCTCTGTAGCACAGGGTGAGGATTTGGGAGATGTAAGTACCAAAGTGCAGTCTTTGACTGGGAATTTACTTGCAACACCCAAGTTGTAAATGCAGAAAAGACAAGTTCCATTGTGTGTAAAGGCATTGGAATTTATAATAGGGAATTTTGACAAAACTGATTAAAGCCTTTACAAATCTTCTGTTATGCTATACATATAGATATTAAATAGATCAAGGAATATAGGGCACTGAAGGAAGATGTGCTGATTAGAGTATCCATGGCCTATTGTTTTTATTTCTTAAGTGAGAGATGGGATAAAGAGAAGCATTCCAAGAGTTACTTTTCAAGTCTATGTTGTAAAGTAGACTATTTGATTCTGAAATGAAGCCTCAAGTAATGCACATTGTAGCCCTGCAGTTATAACCTGTACTGCAGGTATGAGTTATAATGGTAACATCAAAATCTGATCGCTGTTTATCTTTCTATTGCTGATCATGGGGAGTGAGAATGGGTTTGGGAAAGTGGTTTGCATTAATCACTTGCAAAATAAGAAATGGTTTGTTAGCACTCATGGACACTAATCCCTAGTCATCCCGTAACTAAGTTCACTTTCACTGTGCCTTGTGCATTGACACGAATGGAAATTTAAGATGAAATCTTAAATCTTCAACTGATTAACATTATCTTAACTAAGGAGCTGTATTATGATTTCCCTGCTACCATATAACCTTTACTTTTGGGTTCTTTTAAAATCTGCTCTAGATAATTATGCATGCAGTTTTTAAAAGTAAGTTAATATCTAAATTAAAATATTCTTTAGTGACTTACCCCTTTCCCTACTATTTTGTGAGTAAATTACTTTTGAAAGTCCAAATTTACAGCTGAATGTTCTCTAGCAGTTTACTTGTGTATTGTGGGTTATTACTAGAACCCACACTGCTATTCTCTATAGCCCAATGACATAAATGTACCAACTATAGACACAATTATCACTCAACCTAGAACACTTTTTTCAATTCCAAACTGTGTCCAAAGGATGGCTACAATTATAGTTTCACAGTTATGAATAATCCTTAATGAGAAGGCAGAAGAATGGGTTGAGAGGGATAATTAAATCAGCCATTATGTATTGGTAGCACAGACTCAGTGAGCCAAATGGCCTAATTCTGCTCCTAAGTCTTATCAAGGTTAATGCTGTCATTCTAGCTCATTTTCACAAGAACACTAAATGGGTTTGTGGGTAATCCACTGGCCTTGCTATTCAGTTTCACAGGCCCTTCGTCTCTTCCTATAACCTTCACTGAACATCTCATTCTATAGGGTCGGTTCTGTATTTTTTCCAGAGCTGGTTACTGTTCATGTTAAGTGTAGGCTTTGCAAAAACAAGCAGGAATTTTCAGCAATTTAGTGTAGACTTACTAAGTTCCACATGATTGTCATTGAGCAAGGCTTTAAAGTAACACCATGACGTAAGAAAGCAAATTGTTCTTCAGATGTTCAGTGATGTAGTTACTGCCATGTTTCTCACAGGGTAAATTACAAGATACCTGTTGATATATGTGGAGGTTGAATTCAGACCACATTGTGTGAAGACTTGGAATGAATTGTAAACAATTTATGGATTCTTGATTTTGTTTTCATGGCACTGTAATAAATCACAAGTAGCAAACTCGCCAAAATGTTGGTAGATTGTGGTCACACAGCGTAGAAGGCTTTTCATGAAATGCAGCTATCATGTTCTCTCATTCCCATTTGTTTAGAACAGGGGTTCCCAATCTTGTTTAGGCCATGGACCCCTACAATTAATCAAGGGGTCTATGGACCCCAGGTTGGGAACCCCTGGTTTAGAACAACTTGAGGGAGTTTTTTTTTTACAATTTAACATCTTCCCAGTTTTTAAGCCACGATTAAATTCCCAACAGTTACTTGTGGAATTCTGCCAAATTGAAGAATCTAGTCTGTCTTTCTGTATCGAACAGCAAATTGGCCATTAGTATGCTATGCCTGGTGAAGTGAGTATCTTCTCAAGTAGTGGTTAGCGTGACACTATTACAGCTTGGGGCATCAAAGTTCAATTCTGATGCCGACTGTAAGACATTTGCACATCCTTCCTGTGGTTTCCTCCCGCATTCTAAAGGCATACTGGATAATTGGTCATTGTAAATTGACTAGGGTTCAATTGGTAGGTTGCTAGGAAGTATGGTGTGTTGGGCTGGAAGGGCCTGTTTTGCGCTGTATCTCTAAGTAAAATCTTCTACATCTCCTCTATCGCAGATGTAGCCGAACTACACAGAAGAAAGTTTCTAGGTTTACTCTGAAAAAGTGAGTGAGTTAACATAATTGAAGCTGTTACAGTATGAACGGTATTTTAAGAGCCTCTTAGGTAGGTGCATGGAGCTTAGAAAAACAGAGGGCTATGTGCTAGGGAGATTCTAGCAGTCTCTAGAGTAGGTTACATGGTTGGCACAACATTGTGGGCTGAAGGGCCTGTAATGTGCTGTGTTCTATGTTCTATTAAGTTCAGCAATACCTAGCTTTCTGGCACAGTTTGCCCTAGCAAGGCCACTTGATCAAAATAATAGAGCTGCACCCCAGCAAAGTGAATTTCAGGAGCAAAAATTTAATGTGGGTAGAACCTTAGACATTTGTTGAATGGATTTCCTCCTGAATTTTATCACACTAGTTGGTCCTGGAGGCTTGTGATTAAGATATCGAAATTACAGAATTCTGCAAAAAAATTAGGGAAGAGGTACAAGGGTCGCAGTTGTGTAATGTGGGATGCTGTGAGGAATTGTGAAATGTTTAGTTTGTACTGATTTGGTCTTGTGTGGTGACATTTGTATACACAGCAACAGCCTGATTGTATTGTTTATTGCAGACATTGATTTGTCATCCCATTTATTCTTTCTGCAGTCTGTAAAGTTGATTTAAATTGATTGACAACAGGATTGGCTGGTGTCCTCAGCTGCTTAAGGGAAACTCTTCTGTTTTGGTCACAGGTAAGATTCTCTTCTGTAAAGGTTGTTTAGAGGTATAAGCCTTCTAAAGGCTCCATGGTAGCTGTATCACATTTTAGCTGAAACACTGAAATTTAGTTTTAATTGGTGTTGAAAATAGCAAAGCCTTCAGGATCATTTTTGTTTTAAATAAAACATTTGTTATTTTTGCTCTTGTTTCTGTAGTTGGTTTGAAACAATAAAAACTTAGATTTTACCACTTTTAGGCTAGCATTGGTTTGAAGTGTGTGGTAATTTGGGTTTTAATCTGTTCCTCTGCATCATTCTTATTTGAATACATTGGTTTGCAGGACCACTGATATCTTTTAAAAATTGCAGAATTGGCTTTTTACCATAATGAGCACAAATCTTTACTTATCAAGAATTCAAGCTTGTTTGCTGTACTTTGTGTTTGGAAAATTACTTGAAAATTACATTATTCTTTCAAGTTGAGATTTCTCCCAGATTTAAAACAACTTTTGGTTTGAACAGGGTAAACTGTATTTAAATTTAATGTTGTATATTGGCATATCTATGAAAAAAATTGACATGTAAACAATCATCTGAAAATCAACCAACACGAGAAAATATGCAGATGCTGGAAATCCAGAGCAATACACATAAAATGGAGGACTCCTGACGAAGGGTCTCAGCCTGAAACTTCGACTGTTTATTTCCCTCCATAGATGCAGCCTTTCCTGCTGAGTTCCTCCAGCATTTTGTGTGTGTTGATCTGAAAATCAAATGAAGATTATATGTCATAGTTATACATCACGGGAACAGGCCCTTCGGCCAGCTCATCCATGCTAATTGTTATCCAGTGAGCTGGCCTCATCTATCCATATTTGCTCCATAGACCTTTTCTTTGAAGCTAAACTTTTCCTCAGCAAAACTTGGTCATTCTTTCCACTTTTTTTTCTCACCTGATCCAATATTAGAACTAGCAGAGTTTTATTTCCAACTAAATAGTGAAATGACCAAACCCATTTTTGTCTCACTGCTTAGACTGTTCTGTTTTCCCTCCCTGACCATTATCTTGAGGAAAAACTGGGTTTTTGACCATTGCTTCATCTACTTAAATTTCCAGCACTTGTTCATCTTCACCAAAACTGCCTACTTCTATCCTTGAAACACTAGTTTCCACCCTGCTCCAAGTCTACCTTTTTAATGTTGCTCCAGCAGCATTCTGTACTTTAGACCCTTTGTAAATTTGTGTTTGGAAAGCTGTGCACCCATCCCATTCACTCTTTGCGTAATGCTCAATAACCTGCACTGGCAGCTAATTAAACCTTTTGCCCAAATTTTAACAAGTTGTTATTATATTCACTTAACATTTCCTCTTTATCGATAATTTCTCCCGCCCTACAGATCTGAGTTCATCTTTATGCTTTAAAATTCCCTTGGAAACCATTTGTCTGTCCTTCCCTCCCTCTTGCCCCTTCCTGCCCTTCACTCTCTTTCCAGAGCTCCCAGCTGCTCCCCTCTCCTTGTCACTTGCAAATCCTTCAGTTTTAGATCCTAAATCACTTGGGATACTTAAGATACTTTTGTATTTAAAACCACAATCTTTATTGACCAGGCTTCTGTTTCGATGATTTGATTTCAAATTTGCCTGACATTGTTGGTTTGAACTGCCTGGGAATGATTTTATTTGGTTAAGTATGCAACTTGGCATAGTGTGTTGATTCATTACTGTTGTTTCTGCATTAAATTGTTATGTAGTTAAATTTTGGGTCATGTATTTATGCATGTTGGAACTCTGATTAATGCGGTGTTTATTAAATCCATCCATGCCTTGGCTTCTGTGCGCAGAATTTGGTTTTACTGTGATGGCCTTTTGTATGCTTTACATTCTAGTTAGGCTGGTTTTGTTCTAACAAGTCTGATGTAGTTCGTGCCTTTTTCGTCTGCAGGTGTTTGTTGTTGATTGAGTTCAGCATGGCCGTGGTCATCCGCTTGCAGGGTCTCCCCATTGTGGCGGGGACAATGGATATCCGCCATTTCTTCTCTGGATTAACCATTCCTGATGGTGGCGTACATATTGTAGGTGGTGAACTTGGTGAGGCTTTCATCGTTTTCTCCACAGATGAAGATGCGCGGCTTGGTATGATGCGTGGTGGGGGCACAATTAAAGGATCCAAAGTGTCACTCCTACTGAGTAGTAAAACTGAAATGCAAAATATGATTGAGCTCAGTCGTAGGCGTTTTGAAACTGGTAATGTGGATATGCCCCCAGTGGGTTCCAGCCGGCCAGGGCCACCTAGTAATACTAGTCTGAGTGGAAGGGGTAATTTGCCTACAACTATGGCTAATCTAAACACTCCCACCATGGTTACCACCACTTCCTCATTACATGAGGGCTTGAGCAGTAAGAATGTGCCGACATTTTCTGCTGCCAGTGTTGGAAGTACGCCCTCGAGTCTCAATCCCACTTTCAGTAGCCCTGGGTTTACTATGGGATCAACCATGACTAGCAGTATGCCACCATTGAATACTATGAACTCTGTACCCCCTCTGCCACCACTTCCTCCTTTACCTACAATGCCATCACTACCACCTATGCCTTCAATTCCTCCAATTGGTATTTTGCCAACACTGCCACCAGTGCCTCCCCTTCCTCCCATAGCGCCGCTTGCTCCTATCCCCCCCATGCCACCTATACCCCCTATACCAAGCTTGCCACCTATGCCTATGAATGCAGGTAGCACTCTCCCTTTAGGAAGCTCTGGGCCCAGTGGAATGAATGGCTCTGGGTCTGCTCTGGGCATCAGTAGTAGCATAGGTTCCATGTATATGGGTCCTTTAGGTTCCTTGAACCCCCTTCACCCCTTGAATTCCCATAGTTCATTGAGTAAAGGACCACCACCCATCAATCCAGATGACTTGTATGTCCATGTAAATGGGCTGCCATTCGCTGCAATGGAATCGGATATGAGAGAATTTTTTCATGGACTTCGAATTGATGCAGTGCACATGATGAAAGACCATTTAGGACGCAATAGCAGAGATGCCATGGTGAAATTTTATGGCCCCTCGGACACTTTTGAAGCTCTGAAACGACACGGGAAAATGATGATGGGTCAGCGATTTGCCAATGTCTTCCCTGCAACAGAAAGACAATGGTTGAATGCTACTGCTGGCTTTAGTGTACCCAAAAGCATGGGCCCTCCACCAAGCCTAGGGCTTTATGGACAAAACCTGCCACCGTTTCACACATCGCGGTCTGAATCTCCAAGCCGACGCGAGCGATCCCGATCACGTTCTCCTCATGAGAAGGAGTACTGTGTCTATTTAAAAGGTTTACCATATGAAGCTGAAAACAAGCACATCATGGAATTCTTCAATAAGTTGGAGGTCATAGAAGATAGCATCTACATAGCTTATGGACCTAATGGAAGAGCAACTGGTGAAGGGTTTGTGGAGTTTAAAAATCCCACTGATTATCAAGCAGCATTGTGTCGTCATAAGCAGTACATGGGTAATCGTTTCATCCAGGTGCACCCTATTACCAAAAAGGCAATGTTAGAAAAGCTGGAAATTATTTCAAAAAGAACACACAGTTTTGTGCAGAGTGAGCAAAAGAGAGAAGTATCAGTGAAATCAGAGGAAGCATGTGGTTCACCAAAAGTATATGGCCACATATGGAATATACCATATAATGTAACCAAAGGTGACATGTTTCAGTTTCTGGAGGGTATTGGACTTGCAGAAAATGGTGTCCAGATTCTTGTTGATTGTAATGGTCAAGGACTGGGGCAAGCACTTGTTCATTTCTTAAATGAGGAAGAAGCACAGAAAGCCGAACGACTGCATCGCAAGAAACTAAATGGACGCAATGCATTTCTGCAACTAATCACTCTTGAGCAAAAGCAAGAGATGGAGACAAATCCACCATTTCAAACCAAAGGTCAGAAGGGTACAAGCCAAGGCAGTCTCGATTCTCCTTTCCTCCCAAGTGTTGGAGGAGAGAAAATGTTTTCTCCTAGTGGTAGTTCAGCTAATCTTAATGGCCCTGCACCACCATTCAACCCCATGAGTTCATTTAGTGGATCAAGCACCCTATTTGGTCCTGGATCAGTTCCTACATCTGGGGTGAGTGGAAATACTGGTGATGGTCCAGTGGGGGGAACTAC
The DNA here is from genome assembly GCF_048418815.1 of Hemitrygon akajei. Classification (NCBI taxonomy): domain Eukaryota; kingdom Metazoa; phylum Chordata; class Chondrichthyes; order Myliobatiformes; family Dasyatidae; genus Hemitrygon; species Hemitrygon akajei. Next base: position 171,091,028 of record NC_133134.1, read on the forward strand.
ATTTGGAAGCAGCAGTGCAAGTAATTTTCCTACACCAGGGGTTGAGCCGACATTTGGAAGTGGTCCCTTAAGCACCAATAGTCCAACAGTTGTTAAAGTTCAGAATTTGCCCTTTAAAGTGTCTGTGGATGAAATAGTGGATTTCTTTTATGGCTACCGTGTTATTCCAGACTCTGTGTGCCTGCAGTTCAATGAACAAGGCATGCCTACAGGTGAAGCAATGGTTGCTTTTGAGTCCTGTGATGAAGCAATGTCAGCAGTTGTTGATCTCAGTGATAGACCAATGGGCTCACGGAAGGTTAAACTAGTTTTGGGATAACCCTAAATTTTAATCACTCTGTTGCTCAGAAGCTTGCCCTTGGCATAGCCATTTAATAGTGAGCTTGTCTGAACTTCTGCCTGATGAGTTATACTTTGAAAGTGTTTGCAGCTGACTTTATGACCCAGATTATTTTGAATCCAATGAAAATTTAGGTGTCGAGTGGAAATTTTTAAGTACTCACCACTGATAGTGTAGACCTAGCAGAAGTGGATGTTTTCTATAGATCTATGGAACTGTAGCTTACTCATACTATAGGCAAACACAGATGCATACTAGATGCTAATACTCATTTGTTACAATGCAATTATTTTAAAGTTTCAGCACCCTGAATGGAACAAAGCTCTGATACCACATCAAATACAAATATCTAATCTTCTACTTGGAACTGATACACAGAGCTAGTCCTAAGTTGGGCAGGTTTTTTTTCCCGAAGTGATGTAAATTATAGTATTTGTGCACTTGGGGTGTTATTGTCAGCTGCCAATAGAAGCAGTGAAATAGTAGGAATTAGGGTACAAATCAGTTGAAAATTCAGTTCTTAATGTGCATGTTGACCCTCTTGTTCTGGGCATGGTATGTTTATTTTTTTAATCTTTTGAGTTTGAGCGAAACCAATCTCTCTCATCTCTGTACATGCAGAGCAAACTGCAGGTTAAGTTGTTTGACTTGTGTTCAGAAGAAACATGCTAATGTGTGACCCTTGGCTGGATATTCAATTGTTTATAGAATTTACTGATGTGCTAGTTACTAACTGTTCTGCTAGTACCCACACTGTTCACGTAAGGAATACTTTGACTACTGCCTATCAGTACCAGACAGTTAATGTTGACCACAATAGTAATCTGCATTAATAGTTCTATTAAAATAGTTTTAGTATTTCTTTTCAAATTAACTGTAACCCAAAGATGTGATGAATTGTTGTAAAACATGTTTTAAACTTCTGCTGCAAATTTATTCCCCTTTGGCAATGGAAAAGTAGGTGATATTCATACCAGTGTTGGGTGCTAGTAGAAATTTAGTGTACCTAGCATTGGAAATGTTTTTGTCAGCAGATGTGCTGGGTAGACATGGTGCCCTGTACTAGGAAATGCTGTACAGTCTTGTTAATGACCCATAACTCAATTCTACTGTATGATATCGTAAGCTTTTTGTAAAAGATACAAAATGAATCAGTAAGAGTGATGCCATTTTTAAAAGACAATAAAACTATGCGTATTACTTGTTTGAATTTAATGTTTTTTGCAAATTATGTTGAAAGGAGAATCTGAAAATCTGTGCAACACTACACTATACAGTTGGGGTGGGGGGGGGAGAGAGAGAGAAAGAAAGAAAGGACTTAATTGGTCCACTGAGCATTTGTAACAGGTCCCAGTACATTTTGGGATTTTTGTATCCCTCTAGCTTTGTTTCAAGGTTTCACTCTGTGTAGTGTACCAGTTTATTTTAAAGGGTGGGTTAGTGATCTGGAATTTGGAACCCATTGGTCTCACAGATGTAGCAGGATTCTAATTGGCAGTAGTAGCTAATGGTAAAGCTGCTCAAATCTTCTGCTCATCAATCCCCAAGACAACCCTAGGTCTGCTCAGTGGACTGATGTAAAAAGTTCGTAAAACTACGTGTAAGAACTATTGTAAGAACTGCGTTCTTTGTGTAATCTGGATATCTGCAGATGCAACATACTAAGCTTTGTAGCAGCAAAGTTGCATTTAAAAATTAACTTTGTAATTTGCAGACTGATGAATTTAACATTTACATCTATCTATTTGGTGAGATCAGTAGGCAAAGTTTTGAACTTAACCATGATGTAAAAGAATAAGTTGTACATACACCTTTATCTTTTGCAGCTTTCTGTCAATAAAATGCATTCCGTGATAAATAAACAAAACAACTCCTTTTAGGTTTAGATGTAAAGCTCTGTGTTGCTTTTATTTTATAAACCACCAGGCAAATGGCATATTTGTGGGCTGCCTTTTTGATTATTATATTCTGTGTGAAATAGTTACAGATATTTTAGTGTGCCTGATGGCGTGTTGTCCAATATTGATCACAAGTGTGGGAGGACTGTTACTCACCTGACGTCCCATTGATCATCTGAGCTTAATATGAATCTAAAATAATGAGGTAATGTTTTGAGTTTCTTCTCGTATGATCACCAATGACAGTGATATTCCAGGTGAAGATTTTTATTGCTGTCCATCGTTGGGTTGAAAGAATCAACGGTGAAATTCTCCACACACACTTCAATGGTTTGTTTAAAGTCCCTGTTAATGGTCTAGGAGAGTTTCTTGCCTCTCCTTACCAGCTTCTTTTCAGCCTTACAATGCTCTCAATCCTGCTGAAGGAGCAAATTTAACACGCATCCTTTTGTTGATGTGATATCAAGAGGAGATCCTCTGGCTAGATGAGATTTGATTAACTGAGGAATACTGACTACTTTTATAGAGGGTATGCAATAGGTAGAATTTCTTGTTGTCAAAATAGAATGAGTGAATTTTTTTTGTCTGGCTTGTTCTTGTATGGTATTTCAATTTTCAATTCTCAACAAAGTTGTACATATTTACCTAAAATTGGCATTTTGTTTGCTACTGTTGTATGATCCTTAAAATGCATATATAAAATGATAGTAACTTGTAATTACATGTGTTTAAATTGCTTGTGTCTGATTTACTTTGCCTGCTCATTGACATTGCTGGAAAGACTCTGGTATGCTACCACTCAACATTGTGCTGACCATTTTGCAGTTCCCGATTGTTTTCTCTCTGAATTAAAAGGCATTTTGTGCACCAGATAGTCTGGATTCATTGCAAACCTTTTTACATGATCATTCACTTGTCAACGGCCCTTTGTGTTTATGTGGAATACATAGAGTTCCTCTCTCAAAAATACATTGCTTGTATACTGGCAAACTTGCTGAATTTGATCATCAGCAGAATGGGTTTTGGTTTAGGTAATTCCAGATACACTTGTCTATTTCTGAGCTTGTTCTGTCTATCCAACCTGGCACAGAAAGGTTACCATTTCAAGGTATTATTCTATAAAAGTTGATTTTCTTTAATAATCCAGTGCTGGCTGGTATTGCTAATTGTTTGTCTCATAAATGTGCAAAGATGGAATATGATTAAATAAAGCCATGGTATTTCTCAATGTGTTCAAACAGTGTAGATAAAAACTGCTTTGGTAAAAGCGCTCATCTTGTGAATGAAACTCACCAGAATACTTTGCAACACTAGTACTGTTTGATTATCGTATTGATTGGTGAACTGTTTTGTATTGACTTTTGTTCAGTACAAGTATGAGCTAATGAGCCATTGAATTATTAATATATCACAGTGACACGTGCAGAGCCATCGGATCAGCGGGAATGTACCAATTAATCAAGTGTAAAACTTGATATTTGTATGGTGGAAGTTTACTGAGGAGTGATCTGACTATGCAAATTGTTCTCTTTTTATGTGCTACTGAGTTGATGCCAGCTCTGCCTTTGAAGCTCTGAAATTTGTAAACTTTGATTAGAATTGGCTGCCATGTGAAATTCCTGCATTTGGATTACTGTGTAACGGCAGTAATCAGACTTACAAAGTCATTGTGCTGATGAGAAAGCTGGGCAAGGTAGGTTGATGGATGTTTGAGGAGTTGAATGCATTCCATAAGTTTGATATTCACTTGGATCTTGGACAGAAGTTTTTTTAAATTCAGAATACAAATGAAGTTGTAAGCAGCTTTGCCACTGAACAGTGGAAGTTTGCACCATACATATCAAACATTACACCTGTATGTGGCTTCAACTAAAGTAAGTCAACCATGTAGTGTAAAAGAGTGAAGGCTATAACTGGGGATTACATTTCCCTCTTGCCCTGCAGGACATTAGTAAATAATTTGGATGGTTTTTGTCCAGTAACATTCATGATCATTTTGACTGGTTTCATTGCAAAACTCTCTTAACTTTTGTTGGGAACTTGAGTGACTGAAATTGCACAATATACTGGCATTTCCAATGTGCAGCCTTTGGGTCTGAGGCATGATTACTGCAGATGCTGGTGTGCTGGAGAAGTAATGCATTTGCAATTGACAACAGTTTTGCTCTTTGATTCCAGTATATTTGCTATAGCAGTTATCCCATAAAATCTAATGTTTTAAAGTATGCTATAACCTTTGAACAATGCATTTGAACTGACGAACAGCTGAACAAATCCTATTTGGGAGAACTGGAGGATGTATATATCTGGCTGGTGCATCATTTGCAAGGTGTGGTATACAGTTCTGCTGTTATTGGTTATTCAACCCAATCATCAAGGATCCCAGTGCCCTATACTCTACCTGCAGCTTTTCATGCATGCAAGTGCTCATCTAAATACATTAAAACTATTGTGAAAACTCCTGAGTCCTACAACCCTTCAAGCAATTGATTAGATTTCAACCCCCACCTGATGAAATAGTTCTTCATTAAATCCTTCCAAAACTCCCACCATTGTACTTGCATTGTAGACTTAAGAGGAAAAGTTTCTCACTATCTATATCCCACGATTTTGTATACAGTGGATTCTGGTTAATTGGTACACATCAGAACCAGTACACTTTGTTCCAATTAAGCAGCTACCTCAATTAGCCAAAGTTTCATGAAAGCAGTTTTCAGCGTTCTAAAAAATACAAACTTGTTGAACTGAATAACAAATTAGAACACTATAAATACTACTATAGCATCATAAAACTGATTTGGTTCTTAATAGTTATTTACAGAGGAATTCATCTGCCCTGTTCTTTAGGTTGACTAAATGAACACAATCAGCACAAACACCTAGTGTAGATAATGGCCTGCCTTCATACAATGATTGCATGCTCCAAATCTTTATTTTCATTGTAACATTCAAGATGATTCTTGATATCTTAATTCTTTGTAGTTTCTAACCAGAAGGAGTGAAATTGTTTCATTTTCAATCCCAGCCGTTTCTGGCATCTCCAAGTCTGAATGCTTGAAAACGCAGTGCGCAAACAGTGTATCAGAATTGTCTTTCTGCTTATTTTTCACCAACTATCTGGGACAAAAATCTTTATTGTTTTGAACATAAACACATAACTGACACTATTTTAAACTAGTACATGCGACTGGTGCTAGTTAAAAACTAGCAAAATCTCTTACCCAATTAAGCAGCATGGTGTCCCAAAGAAACACAGGGAATCCCAAATATTTTCTCTATTCATTTTTGTTCTTTTAAGAGTTGGCCCAAATGAACAGCTGTCCCAATTAACTGGAATCCACTATTTCATTCAGGTCCCTTAGGCCTTTAAACAAACAAGCAAATAAACAAACCCCCAGCTTGTGCTTTTCCCTTTAGAGTGAAAGAGGATGAGAGATGTCTTAATAGTGGGGTACATTGATAAGAGGCACCAACTGAGTAGACATTCAGAGACTTTCCCCAGGGTGGAAATGGCTAATATGGGGGGCAAAATTTTAAGGTGATTGGGGGAAAGTTCTTTACACACAGTGGTGGGTGTATGGAATTACCTGCCGGGGTGGTGGTAAAAGCAGATACATAAGGGACATTTAAACTCTTAGATGACCACATGGATGAAAGAAAAAAAATGGAGGGTTATATAGGATCAGTAAAGATTGATCTTAGAGTGGGTTAAAAGGTTGGCACAACATTGTGGCCTGAAGGCTTGTTCTATGTTCTCTACACCCTCCTTGATGTAATCACATTGATTCTGTATATTGTGATCGGAACTCAATGGTGCAAGAGCTGTGACCTATATTTGGCATGTCTTAACCCCCTTCAGGGATCCTTGAAGTTGAACAAAGACACCTTTACTTCCTCTGACCCTACCATTCATTGTATGCATTCTGGCATTGCGTAATATATTTCAGGATTAAAATTCCATTCCTAGCCCATTTTACCTACTGAATTCTGTAGCTGAAGATAACCCCAGTATCCAGAACATCTCTCTTCATGTGATCTGCTAATTACAGCTCCCAAGAATTTGTAGCCATCTCTGTGATGGCTTCTGATCACAAAAAGACACAACCCTTGCCTATCATCTGCTTGTAATTGAGCCAGTTGTCTCCAGTTTGCTAAATTGGCCTACTCACATTAAATTTGTTTGAATCTTGCCAAGGCCTATTTGAAGTTGCCCAAATTGGGTGATGTATCTAAATTATCAAATACCATGCTGTAGAAACTAGGGATCCCAAATGCCCTAATTACACTCATTTAATAGAAACATAGAAAACCTACAGCACAATACAGGCCCTTCAGTCCACAAAGCTGTGCAGAACATGTCCCTACCTTAGAACTACCTAGGCTTTACCCATAGCCCTCTATTTTTCTAAGCTCCATGTAGCCATCCAGGAGTCTCTTAAAAGACCCTATCGTTTCTGGATCCACCACTCCCGCTGGCAGAATATCTATAGAAGCATGAATATATTTCCCTCAGTGCTATACACACACCCCAATCAAGTAAATTATAATAACTACAAATTATTCAATTGCAATTTCCACATTTCTGAACGTACAACCAAGTTTTTTTCCTGCAGGTGAACTATATCTCTCGCTGGAGTTTAATCAGAAGTACACACTTGTGTTCAAATTTTGTGCTCGTCTGTGACAAACAATTACGAAGTAAAACTTCAGTCCTCTGTCTCGACTGACTCCAGCCTTCAAACACTTCTCCCTCCAGTTCAAGTGCTATAAATTTCTGCCCCCAATGTTAAAAGTAACTTCAGCGTTTACCTTCTGCTACGTGTGATCCCCAAGCCTCAATCGTCCTTGATGTTACTGGTGAGATATTGCACCCGAAGAGCCATCTAACCTACTACTTTCCTATCCAATTGTCAATGAGTGCAATCTTGACTTTTGATTAAACGGCTCAGTAATTCTCCAGTTCGGATTACTACTGACGTAATTGCCCTATTCACGAGCTAGAGTTAGTGTTAAAATGGTCCATTGTCTCGTATGTGTGATAATCATGAGCCGCTGGGGTTTTGGTATAAATATACGGCATCCATTTCACACTGCTAAGTGTAGAGCAGTCAGAGGTGAAGTGTTGTGGTTTGCATTAAATTGAGCGGTTATAGTAGTGTCGTTGGCGGTCATTTGAGAAAAAGGTGCGCCGTTTATAATTTGAATTTGAAAGGGCAAAGTGCCAGCGGCAGGCTGCTGAGCAACAGTGCACTCACTGGTTTGAGGTTAACTTCACTGATCGAGTCACTTATCACAACATGACAGCATCGTCAACCCGGTGTGACAGCATTGTTCGAAAACGTGCCTCGGCGTCTCGCTTTCCTCAGGGAAGTTACATAGATAGACCCAGCGTATTCGGCTGGCGATTGCTTCGATCACAGTGACTGAACGACCCTGTTTGCTATCCCTCTGTTCGATTCTGTTTCGTGCTTAATATACTATGAGGATTCCAAGGTAAAATCTATCAAGGTGCTTGTATTTTTGGGCAAGGATGGTGTGTTTTTTGACACTATATACATCTTAGTCTAGGTGTAACTTTACAGTCAACGTCGTTGAAAATCTAAAACGACCTGTAAATACTGGTGTCAGACAGCGTCTGTAGAGAGAAGATACCCGTGCGTAAACTACATCTGTACTGAAGATTTTATGTGCAATGGTACTTTAAATTGAAAATAAATGGAGAGGCAGGGCGAAGAAACAACCTCAAATTATACTATCATCAGAACCAGCGCCGAGATACAAACAGCTTTTTTAAGAAAAAAAGCTGCGTCTGAGTTTCAGGTAACGGAAAGAAAACATTGCATGTTATGTCTACTGAAACACAAGATAGAAACATAATCCCTCATCCAACGTTGTAGCAAATTAGAATGATGTCATTTAGAGAATTAATATCTGAATCTCATCACCATAAATCTCTGATCATTTTGAAAGTTGCTTACGAATTTTCTAAGCGTGTCTGTGGGTGACCCTACCTGCTGTTCAGGGGTAAGGTTGAGTACCGTTCCCACTGCGGACACCCGGCAGGGGTTCCCAACTTTTTTTATGCCATGGACTCCTACCATTAACCGAGAAGTCCGTGGACCCCAGGTTGGGAACCCCTGCGAGGGAATGCTCCCCATTCTCAGATGCAATTTCAGTTTTCAGAAAGATCAGTAGCAGCCACGAGGCTCTGTAGCATTACACAAAACAGTCCCACCCTTCGGGCACACGAAGTTGTGCAGACCCTTTAATCTGCTCTAAGATCAAATAACCTTCCCTTCTACATAGCCCTCCATGTTTCTATCATCCATGTGTTTATGTAAGTGTCTCTAATTTATCTGCCTATGCCAACACTCCTGACGGTGTGCTCAGGCACAAAAGAGAAATTGTCAGCTCTCGTCTCCATCTGGATAGTTTGCAGGGAGCATGAACTACATTCTCATCTATTGCAGGATTAAGGGCGGAGATCAGTAACCGAATACACAAATTGACGTTGCCACTTATCTAACCTGCGTATCACTTATAACCATGGACACAAATACAGAATTAGCTAAAATAAATCAGTAGAGGTGGGATTGTTAATCCAGACTGAAGGAAGTATTTTGAAGTACATTGGTATTTCCCTGGAGTTGGTGTTCAGACCACAGTTTTTCAGTATTAATAGCTTGTGGTGTGCTGTAATTTTGAAGCTTGAGCTTGGTGAACTTTTAAAGTGTGTGAAGAGTAATGAAGGTGCTGAAAAGGTTGAGTATGTAAAATGTGAAATCAGTGGACACAGGCAGACACTTAATAAGCAATTCTGAAGTTAGAGATTGGGGTAGTTGAATTGATTGAAAATTGGCTGGCTGGCAGGAAACAAAGAGTAGGGACTAACGGGTCCCTTTCGGAATGGCAGGCTGTGACCAGTGGGGTACCGCAAGTTTCAGTGCTGGGACCGCAGCTGTTTACAATATACATTAATGATTTAGATGAAGGGATTAAAAGTAACATTAGCAAATTTGCCGATGACACAAAGCTGGGTGGCAGTGTGAAATGTCAGGAAGATGTTATGAGAATGCAGGGTGACTTGGACAGGTTGGGTGAGTGGGCAAATGTATGGCAGATGCAGTTTAATGTGGATAAATGTGAGGTTATCCACTTTGGTGGCAAGAACAGGAAGGCAGATTACTATCTAAATGGAGTCAAGTTAGGAAAAGGGGAAGTACAATGAGATCTAGGTGTTCTTGTACATCAGTCAATGAAAGCAAGCATGCAGGTACAGCAGGCAGTGAAGAAAGCTAATGGCATGCTGGCCTTTATAACAAAAAGAATTGAGTATAGGAGTAAAAAGGTCCTTCTGCAGCTGTACAGGGCCCTGGTGAGACCCCACCTGGAGTATTGTGTGCAGTTTTGGTCTCCAAATTTGAGGAAGGACATTCTTGCTATTGAGGGAGTGCAGCGTAGGTTCACAAGGTTAATTTCCGGAATGGCGGGACTGTCATATGTTGAAAGATTGGAGCGACTGGGCTTGTATACACTGGAATTTAGAAGGATGAGAGGGGATCTAATTGAACTATATAAGATTATTATGGGATTGGACACGCTGGAGGCAGGAAGCATGTTCCCGCTGATGGGTGAGTCCAGAACTAGAGGCCACAGTTTAAGAATAAGAGGTAGGCCATTTTGAACAGAGATGCGGAAAAACTTTTTCACCCAGAGAGTGGTGGATATGTGGAATGCTCTGCCCCAGAAGGCAGTGGAGGCCAAGTCTCTGGATGCATTCAAGAGAGTGTTAGATAGAGCTCTTATAGATAGTGGGATCAAGGGATATGGGGAGAGGGCAGGAACTGGGTACTGATTGTGTATGATCAACTATGATCACAGTGAATGGTGGTGCTGGCTAGAAGGGCCGAATGGCCTACTGCTGCACCTACTGTCTATTGTCTATTGAAATAAAAGTCAATATGCGTTTTAAAAGGATATCCAGAAGCAGATCTGGACTTAAACCTACTGAAAGCTTTAGAGGCAAGGTGAGAATTTAATGGGGGAAATAAAGGTCTTGGCTTTATAAGACCATAAATATAAATCATCAAAATGTGACCATAGGAGCAGAATTAGGCCATTCAGTCCATCGAGTCTGCTATGCCATTCCATCATGGCTGATCCCAGATCCCACTCAACCCCATACATCTGCCTTCTCGCCGTATCCTTTGATGCCCCGATCAATTAGGAAATAATCATATTAATACAAATACAAAAGAAATATTTATGAAGGGTTTAATGAAATCACTGGTTAGTCTTTTTCTGCTCTAATGCATCCAAGTCTGGGCACTGGACTCAGAGAGAGAGAGAGAGGGAAAACCCCTTGACAGCAATACCAACATCAATGCACACACAATGCTGGAGGAACTCAGCTGGTCAGGCAGCTTCCTTCTAACAGAGAGGAATAAACAGCTTGCAGTTTGGATTGAGACCCTTAATCAGGGCTGCCTTAAACTTTGCCCTTCTCACCTTAAATGAAGTTAGGTAATGAAGAAACTGGTAAATAAAGGATATTGAGACATTTAGAGGAAAGGGCCTGTTGGCTGCATGTTCAAAAATATCTGAAATTGGGCATGTAGTTAAAATGGGTAAGGACTTGGAACACATGCCTTCCCTGCTCATCTGTTCTAGTTCTTGGCCAATAAGCACATGCTAGATCTGTCTTTTTAAGATTCAAGATATACGAGTTGGTCTGAGCTGGAGTGCTATGAACAGTTCTGATCACCACACTCCATTAATGATACAATGCCATAATAATATTGAGATTGTTTGATTATTACTTAGGATTAAGGAAGCTTAGTTGTGCAACTAGCCAGCTGGGTTTTCCCCCTTTGGAGCAATAGAGGTTAAGGGTAGATTTAACCAACTTGCTTAAAAAAAAGGCCTAGATCTAGTTTCACACGAGGAAATCTGCAGATGCTGGAAATTCAAACAACAACACACAAAATGCTGGTGGAACACAGCAGCATTTTGTGTGTGTTGTTGTCTAGATCTAGCTTCACTCTTTTTTTACGGCATTGATTTAATGCCATTGGTGGAAAGGTGAGGGTTTTTTCACCAGATATGAAAGAATGGTGGAGTCAAAAAAACTCCCATCCCATCTGAAAAGTACCTTCGTGATTAATTGTACTGCTGACAGAGCAGTGAAGCAGGACCAGACCAGACTAGACCAGAAAGCTTAAGACCAGAGGTTCCCAATCTGGGATCCATGGACTCATCTGTTAATGATAGGGGCCCATGGCATTTTAAAAAAAGGTTGGGAACCCTTGCTCTAGACTTAAATACAATATGCTGAAAGGCCTCAGTGCTATAAAAATTCATTTATTTCAAGGTATTGCTTTGGAACTTGAATTACAATATTTTTATTTCAATTCATGTGATTATTTGTCATATTTTCATTAGCCAAATGGACTCCAAATGCATCAGGTAAATAATTAAAGGGGAGAGATAAAAAGCTTACAAGGTGAGCGTGTGGAGAGGGATAAGTTGCCTGGCTCTTTTAATGAAATTGCAGGTGTAATGGGCCAACGGGTCAGTTGTAATGCTGTCATATCTGATCATGCATTCTGTTTGCTGTTGGAATCTACATTATGTGAATTGTTGGTGATCACTGGCTTTTGTATACTGAAGATTTATTTCAATGGTGAATTCCTTCCTAGCATCTGCCTCATAACCAGATTATGTGATCTGTAAACTTGGGTCACGTTTTGATGATTTATATTGGTTTATTAAATATATTAGAACCAGCTTGGCTTGTTGGATGATAAGTGACAGGACAACAAAAGTACAGGAAAAGTAGTTTAAATTTATGCACAATATGTTTATGATACTCCTAATTACATTATCCTGTTGCCCTGATATATTGCCAAAAATATACCAAAACCACTCTGGAGTTGCACAGCATTCCTTTACCATGCATGTTGTGGTAAATTTGAAAATCAGTGTAACCTACTTGCACTTCAACAGCATAATCCTTTAGAGCAGTATTATACTTAACTATATCGATGATTCATTAAGCATGCACATCACCGAGGGAGTCCATGATGTCCAAAGAGTGCTATTGAGTCTAATGCCGCTTTCTAATGCTTAGTCTGTCATCTTGTTATACTTGTCACCCACCACAGTTGTACAGACTGGTATGTAGTTCCTTCCCAAGCAATGAGCTTTCTGTTATCTGAAAACCAAATAAAATTCCTGTTACTTCATTCACTTAATTGACCTCTCTCCTGAGGGAGGTACTTCTTTCTTGTTCACCCTCATTGAATACCCCTCTACTAAGTCTTTGCAGTTCCATTCTAGCTATTCTCCTGCTGCAAATTGAGTTTTGGTTTTCTAACTGCACATAAAACTACAATGTCTGCTCAAGAATCTCCAAACCAAGGCTGCATTAATCCTAAAATTAAATTTCATTGGATTGTTGTCTGTTGCTGCTTTTTCATGGCTAATCCAAATGAAAGATTGCATTTAAGAACATTTTGAAAATGTCATCTCATTCTAATCTAATCTTGTTTTTAATTAAATGATAGCTTGCTTTTGGCTGTCAATGTCTGACACACTGGAATTCCCCTTACTTTGCTTCCTTCTAGAATATTCCATGAAGTTATCTCTAATACCAAACTTGACTATTTTTTCAATGTTTCTGTGGGATATTTTACTATATTAAAATGGAAGGTGTTTATGATTATTTTTCATTTAATGTAACCCTCTAATAAAGCATAGGTCAATAGATTCTTGAATAGTAAGGGTGTTAAAGGTTATGGGGAGAAGGCGGGAAAATGGGATGGGACAGGTGAAGGAAATAAATCAGTCACCAGGCCAAACTAAATTGTTTCATTCTGCTGCTATGTCTTATGGTCTTAATAAAAGTATAGTCAGTCACCCCATAATCTATCCCTGGCAGCGTGCACAAAATCCATCAACCTTGGCCATCCCAGTTCACTTAACATGAAATTGATTTTGGAGAAGTAAATGTTTCATCTATTCATTGTTTTTCTCATGGGCTTCTGATTACGCTGTGTCTGAGATGTGCATGATAGTGTTGAAGCCTTTGAACAATTGGCTTTTTAAGGGACAAGGCTGGAACAGAACAGTGCTTATTGTATCTTGCTTTCCAAGTATGGAGTTGTGCCTAGTTTTAGACCAGAAACAAAATGTGCTACCAGCAGCTTAGATTTCTGAGCAGAGCTATCTTTAAGTATATACTTTGAACTTTTATGACTATTATAAGTACCCACAAAAAGATGACTGCATATTAATTGCCTACTTACCTAATCTTTTAAAAGGCTTTCATGCAACCATGTATTTGTGAAGCCTTATGATATGGTTATAAGTAAAAGTGGTTCAGTTATGACATTGAATGACTGGACTATAGGATGTGAGAATTTTGAGCACTATGAATGTAGACAATTAAATCTTGCCGACATCTTTTCACGAGAGAGAAATCATGTTGTCAAAGTTGCTTGAATTCTGAGGGTGTGATAATGAGAGTTGACAGAGGGTAACCTGTAGATGTAGCGTATTTCAGTTTCCAAAAGGGCATTTGTCAAGGCATTGCTTAAAAAACGGGGCATAAACTAAGAACCTCTGGTATCAGAGGAAATCTGTTAGAATTGATTGAAAACTGATTGTCTCCTAAAGAATCAGAACTGCACAAACAAGATGAATTAAAGGAAATGAACAGTGAATTTTTACTCGTGTTATTTCTGTAACTGACTTGGATGGCCGCAGATCAGTGATTGTATGTGTAAACCAGTTGGAGGAGCCAGTGCGAACACTTCAAGTTCAAGCTAATTGTCATTCAACCATACATGCACAGTACACATGTATATAGCTAAATGAAACAGTGTTCCTCTGGGGCCAGGGTCCAAAATGCAGCACATGCAGTCGCCAAATATTGTTAGCACAATCCCTGAGTTTCATGGCCTTAAGACTGACAGGTTAAGGTGCATGTTTATATAAGACAATATAATGTTACTGACTATTATAATAAAATGAACTGTCATGTAAATGTATGAAACAGCAGCAATAAAAGATGAAAAGTGATCAGTGCAGGATAGAGTGTGTCTGAGTTGGCAGAGGTGAGGTGGCAGGGCATTCAGACAGGGTGTACATATGTGTATTTCTCTTGTACAGCAAGCTTAATAGTTCAAATCCTGGATTTATAAAATGCAGTATAATATCTTGTGCTTTAGAGCAGTGATTATTAAACAAATTTTGGTACCTGGATACAAGAAGAAATCTCAGTGAAGCTTGGTTTTAAAAAGCATCACTAAAAGTAAGCGTTAAGGTCATGGCAGTTGAAGATAGACTGATTAAAATTGGAGGTGTAGGAGCCATAAATGAATTGAGTCTTGACGTAGCAAAGGCATGCTGTTGATGGCGATCTCCACTGTAATTGAGCTGAAACGGCCAGGAGTCCTGCTAATGTAATGATTGAGCCAATGTGTCAGTTCCAAGTCAGCTGTGACATCATGACGTCGAGGGTACTGAAACTGACGTCTCTTGCCTTCCCAAATAAAATTTTCTAATGTCTAAAGTATAATCACTGCCTTTTTATGGTGCTTTTGGAGTTCTGTATACACCACATCAACTACACTTCCCTCAAAGTTCAAAATAAATTTATTATCCTATGTCACCACATACTAACCTGAGACATTCACAGTAGAACTGAGAAATACAATAGAATTAATGTCTTGATTTGAGTGGACTTTGAGAGGATATTTCTAATAGACTGAAGAACTCACTGACACTTCACAAAAAAAACTATCAAAAGAGCAGCGAAGACATGATAAATAAAAACTCTGGTTTTTGTGACAACTAAGTTTTTGTATACCGTTCTGTGCACCACAGTTGAAGTACGCTGAGAAGAAATTCCATGGTGTACAGAGATATTTTCTGGAATGTTTCCACAGATTAAGGAAGTTAGTTTTCCAGAAAGATTGAAGAGGGTAGGTTTTGCTCTTTGGTGCACAGGAGGTTGAGAAGGGATCTGAGACGTACTAAACATCATGTGGACAATAATGCAGTACAAGTGATTGGCCAAAGATGTGACTATGGATAACTGTATGAGAGTTTTGATGTTAGGGACAGGAACACACTGCCATGTGAGGGATGTCCTGTAGTGGTATTCAACAGAAAAAGAAGAGCATTTGCAGGGTTCTGGAGAAAAGGGCGCCAGAGTATAATGAGCTGAATTGTTCGTGCTTCGTGCTACAGACGTTGAGCCAAATGGCCACCTTCCCTGCTATAAGCTTCCTGTCTCTCCAATTAACTGGCAGCACCCAATCATTTTAATCACTTGGGTGCCAATAGGTTGAAATTTATCTGGCATTAGCACCTTCTTAATTGAGTAAAATTGGCTCCAAGTGAGTTCCAAGGATTTTGTCAATTGGATGTCACCCAGCAAATTAACAGGTTTCACATCACAAACTCTGGTAAATAGTGTAAACCTGTTTTGACAGTGCTCATTGCAATATTTGCCTGTGTTTTTGGTAAAACTATAAGACATAGAGACAGAATGAGACCATTCAGCCCTCCAGATCTGCTCTGCCATTGGATCATGGCTGATTATCCCTTTCAACTGCATTGTCCTGCCTTCTCTCCACAATTTGTAACACCCTTATTAATCGAGAACTTCCAGTCTCTACTTTAAATATACTTAATGACTTGGTCTCCACAGCTGTCTATGGCAATGAGATCCAACATTCACCACCCTCTAGCTAAAAAAATTCTTGCTCATCTCTGTTCTAAATGGATGTCCTTCTGATCTGGTCATAGACTCTCCCACTATTGGAAATATCCTCTCAACGTCCACTCTTATCCAGGCCTTTCAATATTCATTGTGTTTCAATGAGAATTCCCCCTGCTCCATTCTTATAAACTCCAGTGAATATGTCTCAAGCCATCAAATGCTCCCCATATGTTAACCCTTCATTCCCAGTATAATTCTTGTAAACCTCTGGGCCCCTCCAATGCCAGCACATCCTTTCTTGGATAAGGGACACAAAGCTGCACGCTGTACTCCAAATGTGGTCCAATCAGTGCCTTAAAATGCCTTAGCATTCTAATCCTCCTGAAATTAAGGCCAACATTGTATGAAAATAGAAGCATTTTAGCCCATTAAAGCTTTGTAGACTCTTTATGTATAAAACCTCATTGAAATCTGTCAGGAGACTGGAGAGGAACAGCATAACTTTCATCGTAGATTCTCCCTTGAAAACAGACAGGTGTGTAAGTTTTAACAGAAGGTTTTGCATATTCAGTAAGATTGTTTTGAATTGTATATTTGGTAGATGTGTTTAATTCATAGATATACAGCAAAGAAACAGGCTGTCTGGCCTGACTCATCTAACTTGCTGAGCTGGTCCTATTTAGAACATAGAATGTTACAGCACATTACAGGTCCTTCAGCCCACGATGTTGTGCAAACCTTTTAACCTACCCTAAAATAAATCTAACCCTTTCCTACCCCATAGTCCTCCATTTGGCCCAAATCCCTCTGAACCTTTTTTATGCCATGGACCAATACCATGGACCCCAGGTTGGAAACCTTTCATATCCATGAACTTGTCCTAAACACTGAAGTTACGAAGTTTTGTCTCAGCTAGACAAATCCATGGTTAGACATTTGGAGTGCAGTATATAGACTGGGTCATGGCACACTGGCATGTATTGGCCTCAAAAGTACTGCAGCTGAGATTTTCCAGCATGTTTTCAGAATCCCCAACGTTACAGGGAGCGATGGCATAAACTAAACATGAGATGATGACTGGATAGAGTGGGTATGTTTTTCTTGGAACATATGAGGCCAAGGATGACCTGACTTGATGAACGTGTATAGGGTGAAGGGTGAGAAACTTTTCTCTCTAAAACAGGGGTTTCCAACCTGGAGTCCACAGATCCTTCAGTTAATGGTAAGGGTCCCTGGTATAAAAAAGTTTGGGAATCCCTAAATCTAAGTTATCCGACTGTGCGTTAGTCCTAGTAATAAGGGGTGGTCAATGATATTTCTGATGTTACGCCATAAGGCATAGGAACAGAAATAGGCCATTCAACTTGTCGAGTCTGCGGCCTATTCGATCATAGCTGATTTATTATTCCTCTCTACCGTATTTTCCTGCCTTTTCTCTGTAACCTTTGACATCCTGACTAATCTAGAACCTATCAAGCTCTGCTTTAAATGTACCTAATGCCTTGACCCCCACAGCCATCTGTGGCAATGAATTCCACAGATTCACCACCCTCCAGCTAAAGAAATTACACCATATCTCTGGATGAAGCACTAGATCCTTTTTCCTCCTCATCTGGTATAAATAGACATCTCTCTATCCTGAGACTATACCCTCTGGTCCCAGATTCCCCCACTGTAGGAAACGTTCTCTCCATGTCCACTCTGTCTAGGCCTTTCAATATTCAGCAGGTTTCAGTAAGATTCTCAACACCACCACCCCCCACCATTCTTCTAAACTCCAGCCAGTTTAGTTGACAGTTATGTAATTCGGACTTCTTTTTCCTGAAGTTTTGACGGATCTCCCAAGAAGGAGTATCTTTTTTTATATATTTAAAAGGGAGTTATGATCCAGCTGCAGGTTGAAAGCATTAGGCAAGTTAACAATTTGGTACGGACTAGCCAGAGGGCATGTTTCTATGCTGTAGTACTCTATGGGGGCAATGTCAAAATTTATTAAATATCCCGACTCTCTCCAAGTGGTGTGGTGAGCTGCCTCCTTGAACTGCTGCAGTTCTTCTAGTGCAAGTACTCCGTAGTTGTGTTGTTTTCCATCATTCAGACCCAGTAATTATGGAGTAAGTCCATTTAGTCACATAAGCCTACTCCACCTTCAATAAGATAATGGCTGATCTTCACTTTCCAGCCAGATCTCCATGTCTATTGATTTCCCAGGTGACAGAATCCTAGAAATCACATATTTGAATTAGATCTGTGACACCAAAAACTAGAAAATTGTGAAGTCTGTCCACTGGATGAAGCAATTCCGTTTCACTTTAGTGCTAAGTGGGCGACCATGTATCCATTTCCAAATAGCTCAGTGCTATATAGAGAATGCTGAGAGCTGTTAACATTCAGAAACTCAATGACTTTGACTTCCTGTTGATTTGTGTATTTTAAGAAAATCCACATAGTAAGGAAGTTTAAAATGATTTCTGGGTATTGGTTAAGAGAGTCTTTGCCATTCCAGAGACAGCGTAAAGTTGTGGAGGCCACTTCTCCACTTAGTCAATTGCCATTTTAGATATGTCTCCCTCATTAACGACATGCCTGAAGTGGTTTAACAGTTCCAGAAAATGGGACAAGCGTGCTGTTTGGGCCGTCTTACTTTATTCATGCAGATATCCTCCCTGCCCCCAACCATTGGCTGGCTGTATAAATAACTTGTGCCTCTCAGTTTCCTATCCTGAAGCACATTTCCCTGTCATTATAACTTGTTCTACAAATCACTTCCTGACCTTGGTGCTAAATGTACCCATAGCAAATTTCACCCCTGTCACCTGCTGAACATTGTAGACGTGCTGTGTTGGCACCAGAATGTGCGGTGACCTTGGGTGGGTTGGTTGTTAGTGTAAATGACGCACTTCACTGTGTGTTTCGATAAACTGACATGAATCTGCTCCTACCCCTCAGTGATGTCTGATTTATCTCCGCCTGAAATGTCTCTTCTGGTGGGGATGTATGAGGAGCTATGGATATCAGAATCAGATTAATTATCATTGACACATGACATGAAATATCTTTGGAAAATCTTGTGTGAGGGCAGGTTGTAATCCTACAATCTTACAGTCAACAAGGCAGAGTTCTTGGAACTTCTTGGAAGAGTGATTTAATTAGTGCCATGGAAATTAATCTGATCTCCATTTCCTAAATGAGGATTATGCTTAATTAAAATGTATATATTCAGCAGGTGAAGAGGGGAACATCAATTTCTCTGGTGGGGTAATTCAGAACAAGTGGGCACATTAAGGAAGCATCTAGAATGGGTTCCCAACCTTTTTTATGACAAGGACCCCTACCATTAACTGAGGTGGATTTGAGACAAATACTTAAATTGTCAAGGGATAGAAAGCTCCAAACAGACTCCTAAATAGGATTTGTGTAAATAAGTATGTATAGGGTGGGCTAAAGGGCCTGTTTCTGTGCTGCATGACTCCGTGCTTCGAATCACTGGGTGTGACCACTGGTGAATTGTTAGGAACACCTTTAGTCACATGAATACGCAGGGAACAGAGATGTGGATCACGTGCAGACAGAAGGGATTAGTTTAATTGGATATCATTGGTGCAGACATCATGGGCTGAGGGCTGTGTTCCTATAGTTTGGTTCTGTTTGTCACAGTGCAGTGGAAATGAGGCACACTAGAGAAAGTGTGCCTCATTACTCCACTTCACTCCAGGGAGTAAAGGGGCCCAGTCAAGGCTGAGATTGAGTGTTGTTGGGAAATTGTGAATCAGAGGCAAGCAGAGGAATTGGAGTACAACTTGGTCCTGATCTCATTACATGGTCTATGTTCATGTCCTGAATAGCTTACAGTTGTTTAATTAAGAGTTACAAAAGTAAAAAAGAGTTGTGACTGGAGCAATAAAGGAAAGAGGAAAAGTAATCATGGTCCTCTCAGCAGATCTGAGATAACAGTTAACTAATGAGATAACCGATTCAAGTATTATGATATCCACCACTGACCACATTTCAGTGAATAATAACACACATAGATGATTATATTAAAACACAAACAAGCATAGGAAAGTTAAACTACAAAGAAAATGACAATTCTGAACCCCAATCCAACAAGAATGTTGAGTCAATGCCTGAGGAGTGAAGGCTTAGTCATTGACAGATTTCTGGAAATGAAACAGTTTGAGATATGTGGGACTAGGGCAGGAACATAAGCTGTGATCTTCAATTGTGGGTGTCCTTGAGGGCCAGAATGGCTTACTGTTCCTCTTTGTGTTTTTATTCATTAACACATTCAGTGCAGTTGCAGCCCACACACAATAGCAATTTTAGTGAACGATATAAGATGGAGTGTCTTGCATACATAATTTTTTTAGACTAAAGCAATAATGAATTGCCCTGTATTTTCCCCAACTGCAGGATGTCTCAAAACATTCATGACGTGGGAGATGTGGTTTCTGCTGCAGTGTGTTCAAGTGTAGTTAATTTGCATACAAAAAACTCCCATAAATAGCAAGTTGAAGCAATAATAAGGTTGCTCCATGATGATCAAAGGACTTGTTAGGCTAGATCACAACTAGCTGTGAGCATTACTGTCAAAACCAACATCAGTTTGCCCATTCTGCTGCAGGCTTTCTGATGAAGATGTCACAGTTCCTCCAGCAGAGATGCATATAGCAATGTTAGAGCGACTCTTTGGAAGGGAATTAGGAGGTATGTTTTCACGCATAGGAATTGGAATCATTTTCTCAAAGCTGTACATCTTTGGTAAATTGATCTTTGGAAGCAAGATCAATAAAAAATGGGTCTATTAGCCAAATGAATGTGTTCTTATTGTGGTACTGTTGCTGGTATTGTGTTTAATGTCCATTCCTAAACAACTTTGAACTATTGCTTTTCTTGTGTTAAGAATTTATTCTCGGCAAAATGGTGACATAGAGTATATGATCAAAATGAGAGATTTTGCAGATGCTGGAAATCCAGAGTAACACACAATGCTGGAGGATCTCAGCAGGTCAGACTGCATCTACAGAAATGAATAAGCAGTCAACATTTTGGGCCAAGACCCTTCATCAGGTCTGGAAAGGAAGAGTAATGCTGCCTGACCTGCTGAGTTCCTCCAGCATTTTCTGTGTGTTACTCTGGATTTCCAGCATCTGCAGAATCCCTTGTGTTTGATATATTTCCAAGTCAGGATGGTAAAAATGGAGTTGAGAGACAAGATATGTAGGGTGATGGGTGAGTGGGCTGTTCCTTTTCATTGGGTCCTTTCACTTGAGAGTAGCTCTGCTTTCGTGTCTAATACTGAAGATATTGGCTTTGACCATATGTCATGCTTTGAGTGCCGTAATGGGAGGGTTGATCTGGGGTCTGTGCTCAGATCCCTGGAGTGAAGTTTGTAAAAGGTAACTGACTTACTGTGTCATGGTCAGTACCTTGTGATGAGCAGTTAGACTAAGATAACCATTGTGGCATTTGTCCGGAAGTATTTACTGTACACTATGTGATTAATTAACAGTATTAGGTAGCAACTCATAAATCCAAGTAATGTTATAACAGGAAGTGATGACTCAAATTCAACTTCAGTGGAAGCTGATACAACACAGGTTTGAAATATTTGACAAGTGGCCGTGGAAACGGAGATATCATACAAGATCAGCAATTAAATCACTTCATCGCTACTTCAGTAAAATAAAACCAATGAGATTTAGTTATGTGGGAAAAATGGGTTTGTTTTACAAACAAACAAAATAAGTGTTAGGGAGGAGTCATGAGATCTCAATAATCTATGGGCATTGATTTAAGTTCAAAATTCATTTATTATCAAAGTACGTATGTGTCACCATCTACCACCCTGAGATTCATTTTCTTGCAGGCATTCATAGTGGAACAAAAATGTAATGGAATCAATGAAAAACTGCACACAAACAACAAATGAGCAAAAGAAGACAAACTGCAAATACAAACAACAATAATAATGATACTGAGAACAGTATTCTCATTGGAATACTCCTTGAAAGTGAGTCCATAGGTTGTGGAATTAATTCAGTGTTGAGCTCAGTGAAGTTAACCATGCTGGTTGAGGAGCCTGATGGTAGTTGTAGGGTAATCACTACTCCTGAACGTCTGCTGTGGGACCTAAGGTTCCTGTGCTTTCTACTCAAAGGCAGCATTGAGTACAGCCTGGATGATGGGCGCTGCTTTCTTGTTCAACGGAAGAACTGGAGGAGAAAGAGGAATAATTTTGTTCACACCCAAAAAGTGATGAAGGTCTGGAGCATGCTAGCTGAGAGAATGTAGGGGGCAAGCACTTACATTTGAAATATATGTGGATGTGATGCAACTTTGGGGCTGTGCCTGAGAGCAAAGAAGTAGAATTAGGATAGTTGCTATTTGGATAACACAGACGAAAGGATGGAGTATGAAAGTAAACCAGCCAGTAATGTTAAAGATGGTACAAAAAGTTTCTTCAGATACATAAAGTGTAAAAGAGAGGTGAAAGAGAATGTCAGACCGCTGGAAAATGATGCTGCAGAGGTAGTAATGGGGCACAAGGAAATAGCAGACAAACTGAATCAGTATTTTGCATCATTTTTCACTGTGGAAGATACTAGCAGTATCGTGGAAATTTGAGAGTGTCAGGGGTCAGAAGGATGTGAAGTTGCCATTACTGTGGAGAAGGTTCTTGGAAATATGAAGAGTGTTTGATGGCCTGAATTCACTGGAATTCAGAAGATTGAGGGGCGACCACATTGAAACCTATCAAATGGTGAAAGGTCTTGATGGAGTGGATGTGGAGAGGATGTTTCCTATGGTGGGAGAGTCTGAGACCGGAGGACACAACCTCAGAATAGAGGGGTGTCTTTTTAGAATGGAGATGAGGAATTTCTTTAGCCAGAGAATGGTGAATCTGTGGAATTCATTATCACAAGTGGCTATAGAGTCCAAGTCTTTTCGTATATTTAAGAAAAAGGTTGATAGATTCTTGATGGTCAGGGCACGAAGGGATATGGGGAGAAGGCTCAAAACTGGGGCTGAGAAAAAGTAGATCAGCTATGATAAAATGGTAGAGCAGGCTTGATGGGCCAAATGGCCTAATTCTGCTTCTATATCTTGTGGTCTTACAAATTTCTTAAGCTTTTTCTGAGCCAGCCATTTAGCAAAGCCAACTTAATAATGTGTTTTGCAGGGATGTAGGGAGCTATAATATTCAGTGAGGAATGTTTGAATGAGCTGTTGAAGGAATGAATTGAGATGTTGTGCCCAAGCTCTAGACACAGTTACCAATGCTACAGCAAAGGAAATGAGGTATTTTCAAGAGGCTCACAAAATCCTTGGGTGGTTTCAGAGGTGGAGATGGAGGGCAAGGTCATAAAGGGCACAATTGAGAACCTAATATTGGTAGACTAGATGGTGCTGAGCTCATAGGTGCCAAAGTCCTAAACTCTAGTCTTGCTCGTAAACTCACTCCAGTCAACAGATGAGCTGAGATGAGTGATATTAAAGGAGGTCGGTATCATGTGTAACACTTACCCAACAGGCTGGTATATGTCTAGGGGAAAAGGAGATCCAGCCACACACCAACCCCACCTCCCGTACACGCAGGTGCTGTGAAAATCAAGTTTATGCCTCGCGCCCGCACACAGTATCAAATTCACACCAGATACCGTTATGAAATACACTTTAAAGAGTTTACTAAAACTAAAAGAGTACTAGGCAACACAATATATATGAAAGGAAAGAAAAAAACAAAAGGCGCCAACTTATCAAAGTTCAGTCAGTTTAGTGCACATCGTTGGAGCTCAACCATCGAACCATTCAACCCCTGGTCGCTTGCCTCCGACCTCCACGTCTTCGCACCTGGGACCACCCCCGGTGGTCAACCAAGCAGTGCAGCGCACGTCCACCTTCCTCGGCGTCTTCCTCTCGACTCTCCTCAAAAGACCGCGAAAACCCCCCAAGCTCCCAGCCTCACAAGACAAAATAACATTCCCCATTGGTTAACAAATGAATACAATCCCCATATCAGCAAGTCTAAAGCTAAACAACTGCGAGAGAAACACTTATCAGACAAAGAAGCATTCCTACTCTTAACAAACCAAAGAAGCCATTTTGAGTAACATACACAGGACATTGTACACATGGTATTGGTGAAGGTGTAGAGCAGAAGCCCACTGTACAATGTAAAAGCTCACAGGCTTCAGGCAGACTGGTTCTACTTCCAATACTGTTTGCAGGAAAGAAAAGCATGATGCCCTGGGAATAAATGGGTTAGTGACTAAGGTATGACTTTGGACTTCTCAACAGATATTTCTCCAGATCAAAGGCAGTGAAGGTAAAAACAGCTCATTGGGTATTTTGTACATTTGTTATGATGGTGGTTGTCTGTTGGAAGATTTAGGCAGGTGATCCTTTTGTTTAATTAGGAACATTGCTTCCTGCTCACTTTCTGCATTGCTGGGTAAGGTTTATATTTTTGTGATGTTTTTCACATCCCAGAAGCATCACGAAGAGCTTTACGTCGATCAAAGGACTGTTTTGTAGTGGTAGCTTTAGAGCTTGTTGAGACTATGACTGATCAACTCCTGGAAATCCAGCCAATAACTAGTGGGCCAAAGGTCAAACAGCAACCCACATTTAGGGGTTGGATGTGAGTGTGGATGGAATGGTCAGGCCATGGTGGCTCTCCAATACATGTATGAGTCACTGTTTTCAGCTGTCACACAGTACATGTGCGGCTGGTGGCCATAAACCTGATGGGTCCATTACACTTAATGCATTCAGACCAGCCATCCAACACAGCTTAATTGCATTTATCTGTCTGTTTTGCATCTTCTGACCACTTGTGCAGTAGCCTAGGTGCTGGTTTTATTATGCTTCACTCCTATACCAGTTGTACAGCTTGCAGGGTTAGTGGCTGAGGCAAAAATTAGTATTTGAAATTAGACAGATGGGTAGAGTGAAAGGTATTAAAATCTATAGGAAATCCAGACAAATGTCTCTGAGCAGCAGAAATAGAGGTTTTATCATTGGAATCCAAAGGACTCAATCGATGAACAAGAATTTGGACTTTAAATTGAACCTCATGATGAATCTGCAACAAAACTTTCATTACCAGTGACCAGCAGTTATTTATCTCAGCAGTGAGATTTCTAGTAGGTGAGTTGAAGTTTCACCTATGTGTGTACTCCTTCCCATCTTATTTCGGCTTCTGCCAATTCATTTTCATTGATGCTATCTGACCTGCTGAGTTCCGCCAGCATTTTGTGTGCTGCTCTGGATTTCCAGCATCTGCAGAATCTCTTGTCTTTATAACAAGTAACACACACAAAATGCTGGATGAACACAACAGGCCAGGCAGCATCTATGGAAAAGAGTTAACAGTCGACATTTCGGCCTGAGACTATTCAGCAGGACTGGAGGGGAAAAATGATGAGTCAGTTTAAAAAGTGGGGGGAAGAGAAGAGAGGGAGAAGCACAAGGTGATGGATGAAACCAGGAAGAGGGGAGGATGCAGTAAAGAGCTGGGAAGTTGATTAGTGAAAGAGATACAGGGCTGGAGAAACAGAAAAGGGGGGGTAGGGAATAGCTATGCTCCATCTGGCAGAAGAAGCAGGATCTCCAGATGGCTATCCATTTTAATTCCACTTCCAATTCCCATTCCAATATGTCAATCCATGGCCTCCTTTCCTGTTGCGATCAGGTCACACTTAGGTTGGAGGAACAACACCTTACATTCCGTCTGGGTAGCCTCCAACCTGATGGCATGAACATAGATATCTCGAACTCCCAATAATGTGCCTTCCTCCCCTTCAGCTTTTAAATTTAGTCTTCACCTTTTTTCTCCAGTCCTGCTGAAAGGTCTCAGCACGAAATGTTGACTATACTCTTTTCCATAGATGCTGCCTGCCTGCTGAGTTCCTCCAGCACTTTGTGTGTGTTGCTCAGGTTTCCAGCATATACAGATTTTCTCATGGTCTTATCTTTATATTGACTGAGGTGTCATCGTGTTCTGGAACCAACTTCTTGAGTGAAATGGAAACAGGTTCAAAATTAATTTTGAAAGGAAGTTGGATGAATATTTCAAGTGGAACTGATTTTAGGGATATGGAGAATGGCCAGGGCAGATGGACTAATTGGAAAGTTCTTTCCAAATGGCACAGATGTAAAAGAGCAAAAGGCATGTAAGACAGAGTAACCCACTAATGTTCACATGTTCTACCAGTCTGCTGTCACCAGTACAATCTTCTATGCGGTGCGGTGCTGGGGCAATGTCATTAACACGGGTGATCCCAACAAGCTTAATAAACAGATTAGAAATGCTGGCTCTGTTATAGGAGTCAAACTGGACACATTGGAGGCTGTGGTAGAATAAAGGACCCACCAGAAAATCCTGGCAATATTGGACAATGTTTCTCACTTCTGCGTGCAACCTTTGTTGAACAGAGGAACACTTTTAGTAATAGACTAAGGCAACCGTTCTGCTCCAAAGAGCACTATACTGTATAAGCTCATCCTTACCCTCTCCCATTAGGCTCTATAATGAGTCCACCTATAGCCGGGGAGGTGAGGGATTCCCCCCCACCTATTAGAATGTTTGAGGTAACTTTTTTTAATTCTTTCTTACTTCTCTTCTAATATTGGTATATCTGTGCACTTGTAATGCTACTGTGACATTGTAATTTCCTTTTGGATCAATAGAGTATGTATCAATCTTTTTAATACTCCTCCATTAGGAGACTAAAGAAATTTGACACATCCCCTGTCACCTTCACCAAAAGGTATTTTCTTAAAAGTAAATCTGGGATGAAACCTGGGATCATGAATTATCTTCTTTAAATAGCACCAATTTTGAATCGATACAGCACAGGAAGCTTCCTATCTGGAAGTAATTTGGCTTGGCATTGATAATAACTCTCTGCTTGAGACTTGCAGAGTTGTGGACACAGCTCAGTGCATCACAGAAACTAGCCTCACCTCCATGGACTTTGTCTTCAATTATCACTGCCTCAGAAATGCCACGGCCCCACCCACACTCTCTCTGAGACCATAAGACGTAGGAGCAGAATGAGGTCAGTTGGTCTTCTGTCCCACCCCCATTGGAAAGAAGATACAAAAGGCTGAAAGTATAAACCAGAAGGCCAGTTTCTATTCCACTGTTGAACACTTCCAAATCCCTGAGCTTCAACCTTCTTTAAGAAGACCACTATCATCCTAAGGTAATGTGCAGTGTTCCCAACTGAAATACCCCCATGCACGTAGCCTTCTGTTGCTACACAGTTTTCAAGCAATGTAAAAATGTCTTGACAGCACAGTAGTTGGTCCGTGCAGCTTAAAAAATAGAGGGAGCGTTGGTAATGTGCTATAATGACTATTGCCTGATGTCTTTGCCGTCCACTATCATTAAGTGCCAAGGGAAGCTGGCCATGGCACGCAGTAAGTGCAGCCTCCCAGCCAACTTTAACTCACCGCAGTTGGCCTACCACTGAAACAGCTGTAAGGCAGATGCCATCTCCCAGGCCCTATACTTGTCCTGGGAACAGTAAAGACACCTGTTTATTGATTACTGCTGTCTTCAATGCTGTAATTCCAAGCTAACTCACCTCCAAACTCCTAAACCTGGAGCTCAACACGTCCCCTTTGCAATTGCAGCCTTGATTTCCAACAAACCACAGTCAGTAAAAATAGGCAGCAACATCTCTGCTGTAATTATTCTCAACACTGGTGCTCCACAAGGTTACATCCTTAGCCCCCGATTCACTCATGACTGTGTGGCCAGGTTCGGCTCCAACTCCATCTACAGGTTTGCAAACGATACCCTTCCTCAATGAACTGTATCTCAAATAACAATGAATCAGAGGACAGGAAGGAGGTGGAGTGCAGAGATACGGTGTCATGACAACAACCTTTTCCTTAAGGTTAGCAAGTGAAAAGAACT
Source organism: Hemitrygon akajei (assembly GCF_048418815.1). Lineage (NCBI taxonomy): Eukaryota > Metazoa > Chordata > Chondrichthyes > Myliobatiformes > Dasyatidae > Hemitrygon > Hemitrygon akajei. The sequence goes on from NC_133134.1 coordinate 171,118,927, forward strand.
GGTCATTGAATTCAGGAAGGGGACGTGATGCACATGTCCTTGTTTATAGTGGTACTGAGGTTACATTCCTAGGAATGAACATGTTGGAAGGATTAGAGAAGACTGACTATCTTTGATAGAGTGCAGACAAGAATGTCATAATGGTAAGCTACCATCAACATAAAATCTGTAGCACCAGGGGTCCCAACACTTGACCACTGCTATACCACAATCAGGATTACCTACTGTTCCACAATTCAGGAAACCTCATCACTTGGTTGTCCTCCTACCTGCAGACAGGTAGAAGCTAAAAGACAAGGCTCCAGAGAGAAGGACAACAAAAAGATGGTTGCAGAAGGCAGAGGAGTGGCTATGGGATTGATTCAAGTCAGTGGACTGCACCATGTTCAAGGAAAATCCCTACAAAAAGAAGTGGATATGGCCCAGTGCATCACGGGTAAAGCCCTTTTGCCATGGACCAGAATCATTAAGTATGGGGCCCGTGGACCCCAGTTTGGGAATGTCTGCATGAACATCTACACAAAGCATCCATCATTAAGGACCCTTCACCATGGCTATGCTCTCTGTACACTGCTGCCATCAGGAAGAAGGTACATCAGGAGTCATACCACCACACCAGGTTCAGGAAATGTTATTACCCCTCAACCATCAGGCTCTTGAATCAGAGAGGATAGCTTCACTCACCCCAACACTGAACTGTTCCCACAACCTATGGACTCATCTTCAAGGACTCTTCATCTCATGTTCTCAATATTTTCGTTTATTTATTATTATTTTTGTATTTGCACTGTTTGTTGTCATTGGTTGTTTGTCCATACTTTTGGCTGCAATCGATTCTGTTGGCGTTTCTTGTGTTTACTGTGAATGTCAGCACAAAAATGAATCTCGGGATTGTATATGGTGACTGCACTTTGATAATACATTTACTTTGATATTGTCTGATAGGTTATTGCTTTCAGGGGAACTATAATATTGCATAACCTGGAAGTCACTTAAGAATCTGATTACGAACTTCGGCGAAATTGTCTGTAGAGCAAGTTGTTGGTTTTGGTTTTGTTGCAGGAAGTATAGTTTCTAGAGAAAACTAACGAGAAAGTTAGCTGTGAGACTGTTAGGCCGTCACAATTCGGTTGTGTTTGGAGCCTGCGTTGGGCGCTGGCTTTGCAGTAATGATCTGTGCGCTGCGCTGCGCTCCCTCCCCGCCCTGGCCCGGCAAGGCGGAAATTAGTTCCATTCATCAGATGTGTGCGTTGATTTGTGATTGAAAACAGCGTGGTCCAATAACCTACACGTGTTCAAACAGTTAGCCAATCATTGCAGGAGGCGGGTATAACTCGGTTGGAGCTGGTCGACAGTAACGAAAGCGGCTGCTGGAATTTGAGGAAGGGCGAGAGCGAGGTGAATATGCTTCTGTTAGCCTGTTGCACTAGTTGTAGCTTTACATTGTAATATGGTGGGTGGGTGGGTGGGTGGGGGGGGGGGGGGGGGGCAGTATGACACGGTAAAGGTGTAGCACCGTACCCTCACTCCAGAGCCAGTGCTGTAACTCTGTCTTGCTTCAGTAAAAACGGAGCATTTTCCATGTTTCTGGACACTGAAATCTATCCAGGTCATTCACATCGTGTCCAGTGTACAAGAGGAGAGTTTTTTAGTTCTCGGAATAGGGGCCTGTTTGTAAATTCAGCAATTTTGCCCCTCCCCATTTGTGTTCGGGAGGAGGGTGAGCGCCCCCGCCCGCTGCACTTCCGTGTGGTGGAAGTAGAGGACAATACAGTACTCCTGCGGTGCTGTGGCTGGGGTGGAGGTGAAATAACTGCGATACCTTCCAAATTGGGAAGCTGCTGCTGTCCGGTGAGGTCTGGGCGAGTAATTGATGAAAGCTCTCGACCCGAATCGTTGCCTCCTCTGTACATGACTGTCTTGACCTGCTGAGTTCCTTCAGCATTTTGTGTGTGTTTGCGGGAGTCTTTGTAGATGTCACATCCAACCATGGCAGCGGTGGCGAAGGCAGCAGCTCCGACTCGCACTGTTCCATTCTGGAGCAAATTCATCAGCAGATACTTTTTTTCCCTCTGGCTTTGTCCAAGATGTCAAAGATTTTGGAAAACAGATTTTTAGTGTGTTGCCATTCCTTGGAGTCTGGGGGTATTGCCTCTTGCCAGCATTGCCATCTTTAAAAACCATGGTGGTGTCATATACATTTGAATATCTTTGTTGAAGTCCAAGGTGATTTGACTTGCTGACCATTCAAGCCCTTCAGAAGAACCACATTTCCCCCTCTAACCCATCAGCTGGGTGGAGTATATTGTCTATTGGTGTCTAAGTTGCCTGAAGGGTATATGATTAGCAAGTCTGCAGATGTGTGAATGTGGAGAGATGCTCCATTAGTGGGCAAGTTCGGGACAGAGGGCACAGCCTCAGAACAGAGGGACCTCCTTTTAGAACAGAGATGAGAAAGAAATTCTTTAGCCAGAGGGTGATGAATCTGTGGAAGTCATGGCCAGAGACGCTGTGGGTGAAGAAAGTTAAACAAGGAAAATAACAATTATACAGTCCAATCCAGCACTGTGTTGCAGGATTGGTTCCCTGAATTACTGCAGGTTCTTGAATTGTTTGAAGAAGGAAAACGTTGGTCATTCAGGCTCTTAAGCACTGCCTCTTTCATCTTACCTGTCCTTTAATCCCCTTACACAATAAACTCGGAGGTAATGTTCTCCAGTCTTATGGGTGAGTGTTGCAATATCTCCATGAGATTTTGTGAAGAAAATCACTTTCCAATATAATGAGTAAAGTATTCATGCTCTCATTGAGGAGCAAGCATGGCAGACATTTTGGAAGGAGCACTTTGGCAGTTGAACTGTAACACTGGGGAGCCGGTGTTGTGCTTTTGAAATGTTGGGTTCAATATGAACATGAGCTGTAAGTGGCTGTGGATGCGATAAACTACACCAGCAAGCTGAGATGCACCAAAGAGAAATTTTAGCAAATGAATGTACTGTCTACATGAAGAGTTACATAATTTTCCTTTGAAGGCTTATCGAGTTGGTCTGCATGTGTAACAGATGGGTGTTGGTAACCAGTCACTGTTGCCTGGGGCATTCTGATGATTCATGTTCTGGAGCTGAGTTAGATGGATCTCCTGTGGAACTGAACAAAGTTTCCGCAGTGTCTTCGAAGTGAGCATTAATAAGGAGCCGAGTTAGTATCACACATGAAGAGTCGCAGACCATTAAATCCTCTGCATAGATGCTGCCTGATCTGCTGAGTTTCACCAGTATTTTATGTGTGTTGCTCTGGATTTCCAGCATCTGTGGAATCTTTTGTTTTTGTGTAATTCTGCTGCTCAGATGAAATTCCTTAATTCTCTGAACAGAGTTGATTTATTTGTCAGATTGCAAAATGACTGATGTGGCTACAGTTCAGGGCTAAACAATAAAAAGTGACAGGCTGGCATTTTCAGGCAATTGCTTTGCCCATTCTTTTCACTCATCTGCAGGAAACAATACAAAGTGCACCTCACCCAATTTTTAATCTGACGATTCTCCGGGTTTTATATTTATTGTATTTGGTTTTTTTTATGCTGTATTAGATCCTCAGTAAAAATAAATTTGTTCTCCTTTACACTTGAGTACTGAAGAATGGCAATAAACAGATCTGAATCTTATCTGCGGGTGTGCATTGCCAACAGGGTGAATGGGCCCAGTGAGGGAATTGGTCATGTGACTGTATGCCCTGTAAAGAAAATGCTTTAAGTACATGGAACTTTTATCTTTTCCAGATGGCGCAGTGTGTGACAAAAGTGCAGTTGACCATTTCCTGTGAGAATTTGATGGACAAAGATGTTGGTTCAAAGTCTGATCCACTGTGTGTCTTACTTCAGAACACCGGGGCTGATGACCACTGGATAGAGGTAATGTTGTTTGAGGCAGCTTGTAAAGATTTTTTTTTCAGAATCAGCTTTATTATCACTAGCTTGCATGAAATGAAATTTGTTGTTTTATTGCAGCAGAACAGTGTAAAGACAAAATTGCTATAAATTAGAAAAATAAATATTGCAAAAAATGGAATTGGTGTTCATGGACCATTGGACTATTCAGAGGTCTAATGGCAAAAGGGAAGAAGCTGTTCCTGAATTGTTGGGTGTTTTTTGTCTTCAGGCTCCTGTACCCCTGATGGTAGTAATGGGAAGAGGGTGAGTTCCAGATGCTGAGGGTCCTTGATGGATGGTGTCACCTTGAGGCACCACCTCTTGAAGGTATCCTGGGGGAATAGATGGTGGGGAGGCTCGTGCACGTGACGGAACTGACTGAGTCTACAAACCTCTGCATTGGAGCCTCTGTACCAGGCTGTGATGCAACCAGTCCTTGTTCTCCACTGTACATCAATAAGAATTTGTAAAGGTCTGGTGACATGATGCACCTCAAGCACCTAACAAAGAGCCTCTGGCATGCCTTCTTCGTGGTGATATTACTGTATTGGGCCCAGGACAGATCCTGGGATGCCCAGGAACTTGAAGTGCACACCCTTTCCACCACTAACTCTCTTGATGAAGACTGGTGTGTGTTTTCTCAACTTCCCCATCCTGAAGTCCACGATCAGTTCCTTGGTGTGACTGATGTGTGCAATCTTGTTATTGCAACACTACGCAACCAGCCAATCTGTTGGAATTCCTGTTCATTTCCTTATCTCCATCTGAGATTTTGACCAACACAGTGTCATCTGCCAATTTATAAATGGAGACCTTAATGAAGTCTTAACAAAGCCTTGCATAGTAGACTGGATCAAAAAGTAAATCCATGGAATCAAAGTGGCAAGGTGGATCCAGGATTAGTCCAGGCATTGAAAGCAAAGGGTAGTAGTTTACAGTAGAGTCCTGCTACCTGAGCCGAGGCCCCTAGCACCTCTGACAGGTATCAATATGTTTGGATTAGCTGCTGTTGGGTTATGGTTTTACATTGTACCAACACATCTTCCAAGTCAACAAGGGTTTCAGTGACAAGAGAACTATTTTCAGTATGTTACAAAGGATGAACAACTCTGATGGGCAGAAGGGTGCAGAGTTGCCCATGTCCCCTCCCCTGGGAGAATCACAAACTGTTACTGTTGCCAGGCTGTTAATGAGAGAGAAAGAGATGGAACAAAAACATATTGGGACTGGAACATTTGCTTCAGACAAGGGCGAGATAACAGCCTGAGAGAGAGTTATGTTTATCCACCATGTTATGACTCCCGAAAGACTTATGGCTGCGGAGAGGGCTGTTTACGTGGTACCATCCTGCTCATTAAAATTCCTCAGTGGACAGCCGGAGTGGGCTGGTTTGATGGGTTAAGTCATTCAAACCTGATTGACACCTGAGACCCGTGAGTGGGGATAAAAGTGAGGTCTGGGGTGACACCCCTCAGACACACCAGGAGACACACTAGTGAGCATCAGAAACCCACGAGAAAGTGTGGGGCATCGGAGACCGAATGAAGGATCTGTCAATTTTAACTCACGGTCTTTATAGCGAGGCCGGTGGGGGCTTGTGTGTGTGTCCACCCTTGCCTGGGTGACGCATCCACCACGGAAGAACGGTCTAGCTAAAGGACAGAGGGGTCATACTTGAATGGCCACAACAACACATCGACGGATCAAGATCGTAAAGGAAGGTTTGCTAGGACAATAGCTGTCACTGTTTGATCGCCCTCTCGTTCTCTCGTTCTCTCGTTCTCTCTCTCTCTCTCTCTCTCTCTCTCTCTCTCTCTCTCTCTCTCTCTCTCTCCAACAATCACAACACATCGACCAACAACTATCTCAGCCTGCATGAACTGAACTGAACTTTATATTTCCATGTGACAATTCATTATCCCCTAGACAACGATAGAGCTTGTTTATTATTGATTATTATTATACCCACACTTCTAGGTTTAGTATTGCTAACGTGTATTATCTGTATATTTGCACTGATGTTGTTTTGTATATTTTACTAATAAACACTGTTGAAAATAGTACCACCAGACTCCAGTGGACACTTCTATCTTTGCTGGTAAGACACCCAGTTACAGGGTACGTAACAAGTAGTTCCACAGAGCTCAATCTTACATTCCTTTCTATCTTCCTAGAGCTGGGGAGTCGAGCATCAGAGGGCACAATCTCCTTTAGAACAGAAATGAAGAGGAATTTCTTTAGCCAGAGGTGGTGAATCCATGGAATTCATTATAACAGAGTGATTGGGCTTATTTAAAGTGAAGGTTGATAGATTCTTGATTAGTCAGGGCATCAAAGGTTGCAGGGAGACGATAGAATGGGGTTGAGAGGGATAATAAAATCAACTATGATGGAATGGCAGAGCAGACTCAAAGGTGCTGAATGTGGATGTCTTTGTAGAAACTCCAAATGAAAAGTTTGCTAATGAAGCTGGCAGTGTATGAGGTGTGCAAGGGGGTGATGAGCAATCTGGACTAGTTAATCTGGACAGTGATCTGCTTGCTGTCGTAATTTGCTGAATGGTGTTCTGCGTGAGTTTGTAAATTGACTGGAGTACATTCTTAAACATCGATAACGGCTGCAGTTTAAAAGCAATTCATTAAGTGTTAGAGTTTTTGAACACAATTGTGGTAATTATTTTGCAATTGGTCTACCTATGAGCATTGCTCCTTCACTTAGATACTCGGACTCGTGGGTGGAAGGGATAATGCCCATTCCACCCATTCCATCGTTGCAAGTTTTATATGGACAAAAATGGGCACTTGAACTATAAGCTGAAATCTAATGGAAATTGGGGGGGTGAGTAGACTCTCAGGCACTTGGTCTCAATCAAGAGCAACTCCATTGGTGTTAGAGGATGTTAGCCCCTCCCTGCTATGAAACAGAAGTGTGGACCAGGACTTTGGAAAGGGTTAATAAGATCTGTAAGACGATCAGTCAAGCACTGAAGTGTAGTTCAAAAGGAATAAAAGTAAGAATTCTTATCCTTTTGGACCATATTGAGGTACTGCAGTTTGGTTATTCTGCTGTAATTTTAGAGATTTGCAGGTGTATGACAGAATTGAGAGTTCCTGACAAGACAAAAATGACTTGAATCCCTTTTAATCCAGAATAAATCTGCAAAGTGGTGTCTTTATAACGAGGATATATTGGAAAACTTGTAAGTATTGTTAAGGGTGGCACGTTAGTAGCGCTCTACAGCATCAGCAATTGCGGTTCATTCTCTGCTGCTGTCTGTAAGGAGTTTGTACATCCTCACCATGACCGTGTGGGGATTTCCTCCAGGCGCTCCGGTTTCCTCCCACATTCGAAAGACGTACAGGTTAGGGTTAGTAATAGGTGGGCATGCTACGTTGGTACTGCAAGCATGGTGACACTTGTGAGCTGCCCTCAGACTTGGTTATTGATGCAAACAACACACTTCACTCTGTTGATATACATGTGACAAATAAAACTAACTGAATCTACTAAAGCTAATTTTTAATAACTTTTTTCTCCTCCCAACAGTTGGACCGAACTGAAAGGGTGAAGAACTGCCAGAAGCCTGAATTTGCCAAGAAGCTGGAGGTGGATTATTTCTTCGAGCGCGTGCAGAAACTGAAATTCGGCATTTATGATATCGACAATAAATCCTCTGCCCTGAACGATGATGACTATCTGGGAGGAGTGGAATGTACCCTGGGACAGGTGACTTGCTCTGGGTATTGCACTGTTAAGGCTACCTTGTCCTGCTCCCTGTGAGGAAGCTCTGCTGGGATTGGCTAGGTGCGGTGTTGGGCTTGGCACCTGGCACCTCTCAGTTCCCTACTTCTTGTATGGTTCCTCCGGGCCAAGGGTGGAGAGTTAACATGCAGTAAATATTTGTTACTCCTCTACGATGAGGGGCCATAATATTAAGGAAAATGTAGGGCAGATGTCAGAGGTAGGTATTTTTACACAATGGTGGGTACATGGAACTCACTGCTGGTGTTGTGGTAGACACAGATACAGAGGGACATTTTAAAATAAAACCTTAGATGGGCAGATAAATGATAGAAAAATAGAGACCTATGTGGAAAGGAAAGGTTAGATCAGCGGTTCCCAATCTTTCATGCCACGGAGCCTTACCATTAACCGAGGGGTCTGTGGACCCCGGGTTGCAAATCTCTGGATGATATTGATCTTAGAGTAGGTTAACAGCTTAGCACAACATTGTGTACACTGTGCTTTAGTGTTTTATGTTAATAAGTTGAAGCTGAGCGTTGGAGAAGTCAATGTTCTGTCTCCAGCAGTCCAGTAAGAAGGATGGCTTTGCTAGGTAATGTTAGGATGGCAGATGAGATTTGAAGTGCTGTGTCTGTTCCCTTGGGAGCAGAGAAATCCAGAGGATGGTTTTTAAATGACAGAATATTTCCATCATTTCTGGTGGGTGGGGGGAGCAGAGTAAGAAGCAAGGGACAAGTCGATTATTGGACAATGGGGAGTTTGGCACTGGAGTCACCTCTCCAGGGCACAAGCCTAGGCGGAAGGTATGGAGATCCTGGGATTCCCATTTGTCAAGACCCCCCTCTCGGCCTCACCAGTGTACTGTAGTCCAAAGGAAAGCAAAGCAATACACTTGGCACCATCTTGGCTGCAGGAAGGACGTTCAGTGATGTCCAGCCTCCTCAGGGGCTCCACTCTGGATTTTCTGTCTGGGTTTACTCCTGTAGCTGTCGTCTCTCCCGAGGCCCCCAGCAAGGCAGTAGTGCTATTTACCCATAGCTGGGGATCTGGTTCACAATCACCGGGGCAATCTCCACGCTGGTAGTCCTGCGTGCTGTGTGTGCAGGGGCCAGACCTCCTCCCTGTCCTCTGTAGTCCAGCCTGAGTCCGAAAGGAGTTCAGTTTCTGTGTGTCGCCAGCGAGGAGAGGCTGTAAACTGGCAAGGTGAGACTTGGGCGTTCAGCTCTCCTTTTCGCAAGACTGCTAGCCAGCATTGGAAGCTGAGAGCGACGAGCACTACCCACTACACTACCACGCTAGACGTGTCACAGCAGCCATTTGACACAGTGGATTATAAATTGTAACTGATCAATGAGGATGATCCAGGAGGAAAGCAACCAGACAAAGTATATGAAAAGGGAAAAACATTGTTTCATTTAGCAGAAAAATCAAATGTTTGAAGGGCCATGTTAAGAGCTTGTGTCAGTGAGATTGCTACAAGAATGTTAAGGAAGCATGACTGTAGTGTTGTCCTGATGCACAGCTCTAGGGACTGGGTTTAGGGTTGATAAGTTGGCCAGTCTATTAAACATCTTCCTAATTTTTACAGATTGTCTCAAGTAAAACATTCACTCGACCCCTTGAGTTGAAGAAAGGAAAGCTGGCTGGTAAAGGAAGCATCACTGTAAGTAAAATTACGCTGTTCTTGCAACCCCCACCACCCCTACACACCATTCGCTCATTTTCTGTGTCTTTCCCAAGGTCAGGGAAATTTCAGACTTCAGACCAAGACCGTAAGACATAGGAGCAGAATTAAGCCATTCAGCCCATCAAGTCTGCTCAGCCATTCCATCATGGCTGATTCATTATCCCTCTCAACGTCCATTCTCCTGCCTTCTCCCTGTAACCTTTGATGTCTTGACTAATCCAGAACTTGCTGGAATCTGAGGTTCTTTCAAAAGCCAAGAATGAGGCATAAAAACTATTGTAAAGCAACAAGTTTATTAAGCATTAAGGGAACAAAGGAACTGGAAACAGTAGCCTAGTAGTGACTCTTACACCATAGAAAACATATTTCATTTTCAAATTTGTAGATGAGTTAATCAATCAGATAGCCCCTATTCAAATAATGCAATGTCCAAGAAGTTTGCAGAATAATATGAAGAACTATAATCATTAGGGGACACACTAAACAATTGCATATACATAGCTACTTGTGTAAAATATAGGCAAGCATGAGAAAGTTCAAACCACAAAGAAAGTAACCATTATACAATCTAATCAAGAACCTATCAACCTCCACTTTAAATATACCAGATGACTTGGCCTCCATAGCTGTCAGTGGTGATGAATTCCAATTCAACTTGTTCACATTGACTCAAGTGGCTTTGTGTTGCTATTGGCATAAAATGGAAATCAGATAATTCAGTAAGTTACCTAAAATCAAAATGTTGACTATATAATCAGAGGTTGATATCTCCTATTGTGATTCAGGAGTGAATCCAGTTTCAATTACATTATAATAAAGGGTAAAATCTAGTTAGCCAATCACACAAAATGAACTAGAAATCTCAGGCATGAGAAAAATCTTTCATCTAGGAGGTTTTCCTACAGCAGTTTTGGGACATTTGAGGGAGAGCTTTTCTCTATAGGCAACCCATACTGTTCCTCCCCTAAAGGTGAATCACAAACTGCAGGAAATGCTGGAAACACTGAAATTCAGATGGTGCCTGTGGAGTACTGACCATGCCACGGTAACGTGGTAGTTAGCACGACCCTATTACGGCTCGGGGTGTTGGTCTTTGGAGTTCAATTCCAGTGTCCTCTGTAAGAAAGCTTGTGCATTTCTTTTCAGGAACCCATGGGTTTCCTCTTGCACTCCAGTTTCCTCCCCCACTCCAAAGATGTACTCGTTAGTAGGTTAATTGATCATTGTAAATTGTTCTGTTATTAGGTTAGGGTTGCTGGGTGGCACCGGAAAGACCTGTTCCGAGCTGTATCTCTAAGTAAAAAGTAATTGAAGTGAGGTATTAACTGATCAACAGCTCCAGCCATTGATCCATTCCACTGTTCCTCACCACCACTACATACACACAAGCCGGCGGCAGTTTATGTACACACAACCGGTCAACGTATAGCAGTTACTTTTACATTGTGTTTCAGAGGATTGCTTTTACATTGGTATTAATTGTGTTTTTTTATGCTTATTGTGATTTATTTTATTTTGCTGCATCAGATCCAGAGTAGCAGTCACTTTGTTCTTTACACATGCCAATTAAAAATCTTGATTGCAGGAGGTGTGATCAGTAAATTTGTGGGCAATGAGACAGTTGATGTGGATAGTGAAGACTGTGTCTGGGTATGGCAGGATATACATCAGTTGATGGAAGTTGATCATAATAAGTGTGAGAAAGTTAGAAAAATAAAGGGCTGTGAATAGCCCTAAATAATTTCTAAAGTACGAGGGGTGATCGATAAGTTCATGGCCTAAAGTAGGAGGAGTCAATTTTAGAAAACCTAGCATATTTATTTTTCCTATATTTACACATTTAGTCCAGCAGTCGTGGAGTGTACGGATCCCTTCTTTGTAGAAGTCAGCGTCTTGGTCCACAGCATGGGCTGATTGATAAGTTCGTAGCCTAAGGTAGAACGAGATGAGTTATTAACTTCAAACTTCTTGCATTATCACTCAGAGTTGAACCGCACGTGCATGTAACGAGAACTGTATAACTCATCTCCTTCTACCTTAGGCCACAAACTTATCCCTGCTGTGGACCAGTTCTACAGAGAAGGGATCCGTATGCTCAACGGCCGCTGGATCAAGTGTGTAAATGGAGGAGGGGACTTTGTTGAAAAATAAATCTGCTAGGTTTTCTAAAATCGACTCTTTCTACCTTAGGCCACAGACTTATCAATCACCCCTCGTAAGTACGTGCTCGGCACAGCATTGTGGGCCGAAGGGTCTGTATTGTGCTGTAGGTTTTCTAAGTTTCTATTTCTATGAAGATGTTGCATTTTAGAAAGCTGGGTGGAGTAGGATGTGTACAGTAAATGGGGGAACATTAACGAATGCTGAAGAACAGAAGGAGAGTGGGGTTTAAGTCCATAGTTTGTTGAAAGTTTCAGCACGAGCAATAGGGTGGTGAAGGAGATTGCACTTGTGGATCGGGGCATAGAATATATATAGACTAGGAAGCAATGATGCAACTGTCCAAATGACAGGTCAGATGGCTGTGCTCACTGGCTGGATATGAAGGCACTGAAGCGGATGTTGCAGAGGCTGGAGACATTAGTTGCGAGGAGAGACTGGATAAGCTGGGTTCATCTTCCCGGGAGCAAGGGAGGCAGAAGGATGACCTGGCAGATGCACGTCAAGTATGGATAGAGCTTGCTTCCCGTGGCACGAGTACCAAAACAACTGGGCACAGGTTTACCGTGAGAGGGAGGAGTCTTAGAAGGGGTCTGAGACGATGTCTTTTTTAGCACAGAGGTTGATATCTGGAGCTTGCTGCCAGAGGAAGTGGTGGAATTGTATACATATACCAGTGATTCCCAACCTTGGTTCTAAGGTAGGAGTCTGTGGCATAAAAAAGATTGGGAACCCATGACATGTGCAAGTTTGAAGAGGCATTTAGGCAGATACTGCAATAGGCAAGGCATGCAAGGATAAGGTCCTAATGCTGGTAGATGGGATTACTGTTGGCATGGACATGGCTTTCTGTCCTGCAGGTCTCTACGTCTGTGAAAGAGAAACAGACTCAATGCTTCAGGTCCTCTGGAGAAGCTGTTCATATTTCAGTCTGGAAGGAGCTTTACTCTATCTGATATGTGTAGGCTGTGCATTGGAAGTATTTGCTGTTGACCCTGGGTTTTCCAAGTAACTCCCTGAAGAAAACTGTTTTAGAGAATCCTGTGAAAATTTGATAAGAATTTGTATTCTGATGTAAACTTTGTTTTTTAACCCTTGTGTTCAGATTGTAGCCGAAGAGATGAACGATAAAAGATCAGCAGTTCTGCAGCTGGAGGCCAGGAACCTGGAAAATAAGGTGCTGACCAATGGGAGGGCATCTTTCAGTGTTTGGAGAGGGGTTAAACAGTGGCTCAGGTAATGAGAGTGTGGTTGTTTGAAGTTGTGGTCAGTGTTGTCCCAGGACCCTGGACCACGCACTGGATGTTGTTGTGCATGTCTTCACACCTTGGATAACATCAGTGCTGTCCATAAAACCATAAGGAACAGGAACAGAATCAGGCCATTTGGCCCATCGAGTCTGCTCTGCCAGTCTGGTTTGTCCTTTTCAAACCTGTTCATCTGCCTTCTCCTTTAACCTTTGATGCCCTTACCAATCAAGAACCTATCAACCGCCGCATTAAATATACCCAGTGATTTGGCCTCCACATTGTCTGTGGCAACGAATTCCACAGATTCACTATTCTCTTATTAAAGAAATTCCTCCTTATTGCTGTTCTAAAGGCAGTATTCTGAGGTAATGCCCTCTGGTCCTAGACTCACCAACCATAGGAAATATCCTCTCTATATTTGCTCTAAGGCTTTTCAATATTTGATAGGTTTCAATAAGATCTCCCTCTCATTCTTCTAATCTCCAGTGGTACAGGCCCAAAACCCGTTGAAGACTGACACAAAATACTTATTGAGCTCATCCACCATTTCTTTGTCCCCTATTGTTACCTTTCCAGTGGCATTTTCCACTGGTTTGATTTCCACTCTTGCTTCTCTTTTACTCTTTACATATCTGGAAACAAAAACTTACGGTATCCTCTTGGTTTTACTGGTTACCTTACCTTCATATTTCATCTATTCTTTCCATATGGCTTTTTTAGCTGGCTTCTGTTGGTTTTTAAAAGTTTCCAAGTTTCAACAGTGGCACAGCCATTTGTAAATCTGGACAGTTACAGCACGAAGCAGGAAGTTAAGTCCAGCCTGGTTGTCCTCTCTGACTACCTCACTCTGCCTGGCAGTTGTGGTTGTAGTCTTCCGTCAGCAATAGCTACAGAATCTCTGGGAATCAGAGCCTGGCAAGCTTGAGCTGCCCTTCAATTTACAGTAGTCGACCCCTTTTCGAAAATCAGAGATCTTTACTTGAGATATTGGCAATAAAAACCTCCCTCTTTACTGTTCGTAATTATTTGCAAGTTCCCAATCCACTTCCTCCAGGTTATGGATTTGCAGTACAGTAACTATCTCCATTTCTGGGCATGCTTGGGGACAAACCTTGTAGCTGGTGCAGTGGGGAGAGTGTAGTCTGTGTACAGTGTCCAGTGTTTCATCGCTGACTTGCCTCAATCTGACTGAATGCCTGAATGAAAAAACATCTTCCTCTGCTCTCCTGAACCAAGGTAAACCTAAACCATTAAAAACGGAATTGATGAGATAAAATCAAACCAAATTTCACTATAGGGCAGGGGTTCCCAACCTTTTTTATAATACCATGGGCCAATACCATTAAGCAAGGGGTCTGTGGACCCCAGGTTGGGAACTCTGCTGTAGTGACACAGGATGGCAGATGCTTGAAAGTCTGGACAAATGTGCTGGATGAACTTGGGTCAGTTAGCATGTACAGAGGGAAACAGACACTTGACGTTTCAGGCTGAGACCCTTCATTCTTCCATATGTCAGCGACCCATTTTCTTCCACAGATGCTGACTGACCTGTTGTGTCCTGACGAAGGGTCTCGGCCCGAAATGTCGACAGTGCTTCTCCTGCCTGGCCTGCTGTGTTCCACCAGCATTTTGTGTGTGTTGTTTGAATTTCCAGCATCTGCAGATTTCCGTGTTTGCTGCTGTGTTCCTGCAGTGTTTTTCATGCATCACTTTAACAGTCGACTCACTGTTTATGTCACCTCGTCAAGACTTTTGCAGTGGCACATTGCAAGCTTGCCAGCTGGAAAGGCAAGAGATGGGAGCTGTGTGGAACTCTCAACATGCCCACGTTTTCTCCCCAAATCACCCACTACCCTGTCTTGCAGACATTTCACTTTAGTTAAACTGTGGAACTCTTTCCCCGAAAGCACTGTGGGAACACCTTCACCAGAAGCACCGCAATGCTTCAAGAAGGTGGCTCAAACCCACTAAGAGCAATTCATGGAGCATAAAGTTTTTAGTTTTATATGTGCTTAATCTTAGTTAACAAGACTTTTTCCTTTTGTTTAAAAGGATTTTATGGGGAAATCGGATCCATTTATGGAGCTGTACCGACAAGGAGATGGTGACAAATGGCAGCTAGCCTACCGTTCAGAGGTAGAATCACTCAGGAATCCAGAGGGGGTGGAGGCTGGGGGCAGGTGGGGGTGCATGAGCATTGGTGAGAATGCCTCCCTCAACAAATGTATTCTATGTATTTTCTGTTTGTGGACTTCAAGCAGATGGCATTGTTATTTTTCCCATGTGAAGCAATTGATTTTCTGTGATAGCCTCCGTTTAACATAGAGTGTTGATTACAGAGAGGCCACTCAGCCCATCATACAGCAGAATAGCCAACATCGTTCCTTTGCTTAAGAAGAGCAACTGGAACAGTTCAAGAAGTTAATGACCAGTGAGCCTTGCGTCAGTGAAGAGAATTTATTAGAGCGGGTTCTTGGGATGGAATTTACTTGCATTTGGAAAAGCATGGACTTATTGAGAATGGTCACCATGGGTTTGTGCAGGCGAGGTCCTGACTCACAAACTTGATTAATCTTTTTCTGAGGGGGTGACAAAGGTGAGGCTAACTCAGTGAAGATTGTTTACATGGATGTCACTAAAACATTTGACAAGAGCTTTGTAATAGGCTGGTCCAGAAGATTATATGGGATTCACAGAGAGTTGACAAATTGGGTCCACAATTGACATGGTCACAGATTCCAGGCTATTGGTGGAGGGAGTTTCTCTGATTTACAACTCTGTATCCCATGGTGATCTGTGACTTGTGTAATAGATAAATGATCTGCTGAGTATGTAGGCAGACTGATGGATAAGTTTGTAGATGGTGTGAACATTGATGGAGTTGTGGATAACAAGGAAACCTGTCAAAGTTTACCACAGGCTAGAGATCAGTTGAAAATTTGGGCAGAGAAATGGCAGATGACATTTAATTTGGGCATGTGTGAGGTGTTGTATGTTAGACACTCAAATGCAAGAGGAACGTGTACAGTAAGTGGGAGGATCCAAAGGAGAGAGGGATGGAGGGTGCAAGTTCATAGCTTCCTGAGAGCATCCATACAAGTGGGTGAGGGGGAGGGAATGAAGATGCTTCCCTTCATTGGTCATGCTATTGAATGCAAAAGTTAGGGAGTCACATTGCAGATGTATATAACTTTGATTAGGCCACATTTTGGAGTTCTGTGTGCCTTTCTGGTCATTCCATTACGGAATGGTGTGGAGGCTTGGGAAAGGGAGTAAAATTGGTTCACCTGTCTGTTTCCTAGGTTGCAGTATATTAGTTGAGGAGAACTTGTCCAAACTTGGATTGTTTTCTCTGAATTAGCAGAATCTGAGGTCTGACTTGATAGAAATGAACAAAATTCTAAGAGACATCGATGAGGTAGATGGCATTTTTGCCAAGGTAGAAATGTATCATCAACATTGTCAGTGATTCCTCCCATCCATCCAACAATCTCTGACCCCATACCATCAGGCAAGAGGTGCCATAGCATTGGGACAAGAACTGTTAGGAGGGGAAACAGCTTCTTCCCCCAGGACCATGAGACTCCCAGCCACCACCCAGATCTCATCATGTATGAAGCACCAATAGTGTTTACTTTTTAACCTGTCATAAATGCACCCTATTTGTTAAGTTACTTGTAATATTACTTTATGATGTGTGGGTTACAGTGTAGGTACTGTGTTGTGCACCTTGGTCTGGAAGAACATTGTTTCAATAAGCTTGAAAATATGAAGCTTGAAATATGAAATACTAGAGGGTTTGGGGTGAGATGAAGAGTTTAAAGGAGATTTAGGGAGGTGAGTGCCTGGAACACACAGCATGATAAGCAGATGCAATAGCAATTATTAAGAGACAGGCAGAGATAGGAGGGATGTAGACCATTTCAGTCCTACCACCGATACCCAGATGCTGAGAGAGTGTGACTACGACCCTGTTACTGTGGTTCCGTAGGCTGCCTGATGCTGTGTAAGTGGGAAGATCACACTAAACCTTGGACCCACTAAGTTATGCGGGTTGCTCTAGGGTTAGTGACAGTGTGAGTCTATAGGAAACGTTAGAGGAAATGTCACTATCAAACGGTGCCACAGTAGCACAGAGATGAGCTAAACACTATTACAGTGCCAACAACTGGGGCTCATTTCCCTCCCACGTTCCAAAGACCTACTGGCTAGGAGGCTAATTGGTCCCATGGGTGTAATTGGGCTACATGGGCATTTAACTGCTGTTTCTCTAAATAAAATTAAATAAAATAATTTATTAAAATGGTCCTGGGGTGAGGGACAGTTAAATGGAGAAGTTGAGGCTGTTCTCCGTGGGGAAAGGTTCTGGGAAATTTGATAGAACTGTTGAGCATGACAATGGTTTTAATTAAAGCAAAGACAAGCATTTTGTACTGGCAGGAATATCAGCAACCAGAGGGCAGGATTTAAGGAGCAGGAAGCAAGTTTAAGAATTTATTTGATGCAGCAGGTTGCTGGGATCTGGAATTCCTCTTTGGAAATGTAATGGAAGCCACTTCAGTAATTATCAGGAATAAATTGAAGCAGTAATGTGCAGGGCCGTGGTGAGAGAACAGGGGAGTGGCACTGATTAAATATAGTGGCATGCAAAAATCTGGGCACCCCGGTCAAAATTTCTGTTACTGTGAATAGTTAAGTGAGTAGAAGATGAACTGATCTCCAAAAGTCATGATGTTAAAGATGAAGCATTCTTTTCAACATTTTAAGCAAGGTAAGTGTCTTATATTTCCTTTGTACAATTTTAGAGTGGGGGGAAAGAAAGGAAAGGAGCACCATGCAAAAGTTTGGGCACTCCAAGAAATTTAAGCTCTCAGGCAACTTTTACCAAGGTCTCAGACCTTAATTAGCTTGTTAGGGCTATGGCTTGTTCACAGTCATCATTAAGGAAGGCCAGGTGATGCAAATTTCAAAGCTTTATAAATACCCTGACTCCTCAAACCTTGTCCCAACAATCAGCAGCCATGGGCTCCTTTAAGCAGCTGCCTAGCACTCTGAAAATTAAAATAAATGATGCCCACAAAGCAGGAGAAGGCTATAAGAAGGCAAAGTGTTTTCAGGTAGCCATTTCCTCAGTTCGTAATGTAATTAAGAAATGACAGTTAACAGGAACGGTGGAGGTCAAGTTGAGGTCTGGAAGACCAAGAAAACTTTCTGAGAGAACTGCTCGTAGAATAGCTAGAAGGGCAAATCAAAACCCCCGTTTGACTGCAAAAGACCTTCAGGAAGATTTAGCAGACTCTGGAGTGGTGGTGCACTGTTCTACTGAGCAGCGACACCTGCACAAATATGACCTTCATGGAAGAGTCATCGGAAGAAAACCTTTCATGTGTCCGCACCACAAAATTCAGTGTCAGAAGTTTGCAAATTAGCATCTAAACAAGCTTGATGTATTTTGGAAACAAGTCCTGTGGACTGATGAAAATAAAATAGAACTTTTTGGCCACAGTGAGCAAAGGTACGTTTGGAGAAAAAAGGGTGCAGAATTTCATGAAAAGAACACCTCTCCAACTGTTAAGCACGTGGGTGGATCATTCATGCTTTGGGCTTGTGTTGCAGTCGGTGGCACGGAGAGCATTTCACTGGTAGAGGAAAGAATGAATTCAATTAAATACCAGCAAATTCTGGAAGCAAACATCACACCGTCTGCACAAAGGCTGAAGATGAAAAGAGGATGACTTCTACAACAGGATAATGATCCTAAACACACCTCAAAATCCACAATGGACTACCTCAAGAGGCACAAGCTGAAGGTTTTGCCATGGCCCTCACAGTACCCCGACCTAAACATCATTTAAAATCTGTAGAGAGACATCAAAAGAACATTGCATGCAAGACAGCTCAAGAATCTCACAGAACTAGAAGCCTTTGGCAAGGAAGGATGGGTGAAAATCCCCCAAACAAGAATTTGAAAGACTCTTAGCTGGCTACAGAAAGCGTTTACAAGCTGTGATACTTGTCAAAGGGGGTGTTACTAAGTACTGACCATGCAGGGTGCCCAAACTTTTGCTTCGGGAGCTTTTCCTTTTTTGTTATTTTGAAATTGTAAAAGATGGAAATAAAAAAAGTAATCTTGCTTAAAATATTAAAGAGATGTGTCATCTTCAACTTTATGCCTTTTGGAAATCAGGTCATCTTTTACTCACTTAGCTATTCATAGTAACAGAAATTTTGACCAGGGGTGCTCAGACTCGTGCATGCCGCTGTAATTACTCAGTAGTTGAGATGTTTTGGAAGTTAGTTGTGGCTTGTTGCAATAAAGAAAGTGAAAGCCAGTTGTGTTCTAACAATATTCTCTCCCTTTCTCTATTTGCTGCCCACAGGTTATTAAGAACAACCTGAATCCCAACTGGAAGACCTTCTCAGTGTCGTTGCAGAGTCTCTGTAATGGTGATATGCAGAAGCCCATTAAGGTAAAGTTTTTGTATCTTTATTGCTGTATGTGTTGCTGCTGCAAAGTTTCCAGCCCTCCTTTTCGGAGCTAATCCCTGGAGCAATGCGGGAATTTAAAACGGATCTTTGTGAAGGCTGTGTTGGACAACTGAGCCGAGGGTTTGAAGAGTAGCTTTAGTTTCATGCAAGCATCAAAGCATGTCAAATCAGTGAGGATTGTGCTGGGAGGCCCGCAGGTATCGTCACACTCCTGGTGCCTTCAACTCCCTGACCCTATCCATACATCTTTGTGATGTGGGAGGAAACCGGAACACACCCAGACCAACCCACATGGTCATGGGGAGAACGTACAATCTACAGCCACCTGAGGACCCACTCCTTAGGAGAGCATCGTACTCAACGCAAGTGATTGTCGTTTGTGTACTGCTCTGTACTGCTGCTGTAAAGCAATAAATTCCATAACGTGTCAGTGTTAGTTCTGATACTTTCGGGTGTGCTGACAGAGTTGAAGAGGAGCTGCAAACCCAGGTCAGGCCAAGGATCTTTGTGCCTCCCTGTTGAGCTCTTGGGGTGGATTCAGTGGTTATTCGTTCACTCTGTTTGCTTGTCAGGTGGCTTGTAACGATCAGGATGAGAGCACCGATTCGGATCTGATCGGGGAGGTGATCCTTCCTGTCTGTAAGCTGTTGGAAGCACAGAACCAAGTGGTGAGACTTCCTCTAACTCTCGCTGTTACCTGTCCTGTAGGTCACATGCTTTGACTATGATGGTGATGGTTCTCATGATCTGATAGGACTCTTTGAAACTAACTTCTCTAAACTGCAGCAAGTGGAATCTGGGACCCCGGTGAGCATTTTCATTTGTCACTGAATCTTTACAAATGGAAAACTGCTATTGCTGTTCTGCAGACCCCATAGTGCTGAAGTGTCGTCTATTGATGACTTGTAAACTTGGGCACTGCAGTTCCTGTAAATTGAAAATGATTTGTACAGTGCTTTTATAGTTTTCCCTCTGCTGGATTTCCTCCATCTCCTTTTCCTTGTCCATTTCATTCCTCTTTCCCTGGTATTTTCCTTATTCATTGTGTGTGTGTGTGTCTCTCTCTCTCTCCCCCTCTCTCCCCCACTAAACCCTCCTCTAGGAAAACTGATTCAACCATTCAAAGTCCATTTATTATCAAAGTATGTATTCAGTATGCAACTCTGAGATTCATCTTCCTGCAGGCCATCACGAATGGAACCTGTTCAAAGAAAACATGAAACACCTAACCCGTGAAAAAAGAACGAATTGTGCAAATGACCCAAAAAAAAAAGCAAGGGAATAACACTGAGTGTTAAACATCAAACCGCAGGGTCCTTGAGACAGTCAGTTCAGTTCAATTTAGTGCTTCTGTTTATTAACTGCAGTCTGCATACAAGTGCCCAATCAAAATTGCACAAAATAACAATAAAAAAGAGTAGCCAGAAACACATGTAACATGAACTGCAAAGCCCTCTTAAACACGAGTTCAGGCTATGAGCCACACCGATCAAACCTTGCCCGAGATCCAAGACTCCTGCACCTGAGTCTGGGTTTCTGCTGATGGACACTGCACAGACCTCAGCATCTTTAACAGGTCCTTGCAGGCATTGGGGTCATGGTCAAGGAGGCCAGAACACAAAACAGAGGTCGTAGAGGTGATTGGTTTTGTGTGCTTGACTAATAAGCACCATTATGTCACAGCCTCTGTCTACTCAGAATCTGGCCCCTGCCTGTCGTCATGTGATGCTGTGCAGGAGGAGAGCACTGACAGCTCTTTGAAAAAGCTTCTCTGTTAGTCGCATAATTGCAACCCACCCCCCGCGTTCTCCCACCAACTGTGAAGTCTTTCACATTGAGGTCTGTGCCATTGACCCAGTGATGCACTTTTCCAAGACAGCTGAAAAGTTTCAATTCAAGTATGTGAAAATGTGAATTCTGTTAACCCTGAAGCAAATTGGATTGTCACTCAAAACTCTCCTCCTTCACTAGATGTTTCTGGGGAAGAAAATGAGGCCTCCTTGTCCAAGGCAGAGTTGTGACACAGAATCATGGGCTACAGTTTATCAGGATTGCCAGCTTGTTCATTGATTAATTGACTCAATCAGCAGCAAAATGCTGGGAGTTATTGTCAGTGCTGCCATCCTGCCCAGTTCAGGTTTCACTACAATCACCGGCTCCACACCACATCACAGATTTGGTCAAACACACACAATAGAGCTGAATTCTATTGGAGGTGGAGTTAGAGGGATTGTAAGAAAGCAAACACGTGGAGTTCCTCAATATAGCCAGTCTGTGAGGGAGAGCTGGGATCAAGCTTCCGGTGCTGATTTTAAACATTGCTGAATGCTGTTCTTGTTCTCCTGAAGATTGAGTTTGAATGCATCAACCCAGAGAAGCAAAGGAAGAAGAAAAGCTACAAGAATTCTGGCATTATTCGGGTGCGATCGTGTAAGGTACAAAATTCCATTTCTGCTGTTCCTTGGGGATTTTATCAGTGTCTACTCCCTGGGCTGTTCTTTTAAATTAAAATCCCACTTCCAAACTTTTGTTCACATGGTATGAGCCCATTCCTGTCCTACAGAAGCCCAGGCAGACATTCAGTCCATTGATCATTAAGCAGGAACAGGGAACGTTGTTCTTTTCCATTTCTACAGTTTAATTTTTAAAGCGTAAAAGATTATCTTTATTTGTCACACATACGTTATGGCATACACTGAAACGTGTCATTTGTGTGAACGACCAGCAGAGTCCTAGGATGTGCTGAGGGCAGCCACGAGTGTTGCTACACTTCATGTCCACAGCTTACCAACCCTAACCCATATCGCTTTGCAATTGGGAGGAAGCCCACATTTCACAGGGAGAATGTACAATCTCCTTACAGACAGCAGAAGCAATTGAACCAGGGGTGCTGGTTACACCAGCGGCTACCCTCTGGGCCACCTGATTTGTGCATTTTATTTTGATCTTGTTGCTGTTCATACCTGACTGCCCAGATCTCCCTGCCCCAACCCAACATCAGACTGCCTTGTGCACCCTCCGTGAACCATTCTTAACAGCCTTTGGGTCTCCATCTCCCAGTGTGTGAAAGAAGCCCTATGCAGTGACATTAGTGTGTTAAATTAACCCACCAGAGGGACTTGCTTGTCTCTGCTCTACCCTCGCCCATTGTTTTCTGTTCAGTGATTGTGCTGTTTGTATCTTATTGATTTTATTTTACAGATAGAAACGGATTTCTCTTTCCTCGATTATGTTATGGGAGGATGTCAGATCAATTTCACAGTGAGTACATTTCATTAGTTAGGTACAGATAGGCTACTGCAATCTAGAGGGGTAAAACACACAAACTTTGCAGAAGCAAAGGGGTGGTGGGCATTTCTGTTCCAGACCTACGTAACCAAACCATTGACCATCGCTTCTGCCTCCACACTTCCTCCAGCGGTTTGTGTCTGCCCCAGATTTCACAAAATGTTTCATTCGGTTCATGAGCTGATCAGGAGATGCTGAGTGTTGTTGATCAACCGGACTCGTTTCTCAAAAACATTTAATTTGATTCTGCACAAGGAAGACAGCTCAGCCCTTGTCACCAAACTTCGGCTCAGAATTGTCAATTACTTACTGGTGACCAATTGAAAACCTGTGCATCTTATTTGCATATGTGGGTGACCAGTCGCAATATGTTCTTCAGATATTAATAACTAATACTGCTTAATCCTTTAGTCTGATTGTACCTTGGTTTTAGTGAGAGTTATTGCTTTTGTTTTTTAAGATTAGGATTATCCTTATTTGTCACGTGCATTGAGACACAGTGAAATGTATCATTTGTATCAATGACCAATGCAATCCGGGGTTATGCTGGGGGCAGCCTGCATGTAGCATGCCCACAGCTTACTACCCTAACCCGTACATCTTTAAAATGTGGCAGGAAACCCACAAGCTCACGGGGAGGACGTGCAAACTCCTTATGGAATTGCAGCCTGATGGCTGGCACTGTGAAGTGTTACACTCACTGCTCCACACCCCCTAAGCTACCGAGCAGCCCCCTTCATTGGCGTGTTCATCCTGGTGCTGCTGGTATTCAGTGCTGTATGAAGAGGAGTTAATCTTTAACCCTTGTCATGCTGCAACTTTCGACTGGTCAGTGTAAAACCGTACCACACAGTTGTACTGCCTAATGTGGTGGGTTCAGTTATTGTGTGACTGGCCTACGTGATCAGTCCCAGTACAGTGGCAGACATTGTTGAGAATCCCTACCACCCATTCCATTCCCATCAGGAAGCAGGTACAGATGCATCAGGGCTTGGACTGCCAGACTCGGCAACAGCTTCTTGCCCCTGGCCATGAGACTAATGAATACATGCACTTTGAATATAGTTTAATTCATTGTGGTAATATTTTTACGTGCTGTGTGCGCACCATGGTCCAGAGGAACATTATTTCATTTGGTTGTCTATATGTACACACCTGAACTTGAATGTAAAAAAGAAAGCACCAGGTTCTGGAAATCTGAAATAAAGTTGGGAATGCTCAGGAGGTTAGGCAGCATTTGTGAAGAGAGAAACGGTGTTACATGCCTGAGATGTTGGCCTGCTCTTTTTACAGATAGATGCTGGCTGTTCCCACCATTGTCTGTTCTTATTCACAAAACTGTGTACACAGGCTTCAGGAATTTTTACTATTTGTGAAGGTTCAGTTTTTTCTTTTATTAAATGTTCTTTACAATTTTTACTCCTCTCAGGTTGGGATCGACTTTACTGGCTCCAATGGAGATCCTCGTTCACCGGACTCCCTGCATTATATCAGCCCAAATGGAGTCAATGAATATCTGACTGCTATATGGTCTGTTGGACAGGTCATTCAGGATTATGACACGTAAGATTTCCTCCTCCCAGTGCAGAATTTTATCTGAACTGATGGGTTGAACAGCCTATTTGGATCTGGCTGATTGATGCATTCTCTCTGTCTCCACAGGGATAAGCTGTTCCCTGCATTTGGATTTGGTGCTCAGGTGCCTCCCAACTGGCAGGTAGGTGTGTGTGTGGTGCACAGTGCTGCTGTTACTGTAGAGCCCTTTCTATGCTGTGTTAGAGGATTGGATTGGCCCTCCCGGTGCTCCATTCTGTTCCAGTCTGGTTCTGTTACTTTATTCTCCAATGCAATTCTCAATCACAAAAGAAATTGCATTCGTAACAAAGTCTGTCTGCTGTTATTGATGGGACAGATTTATTGCCAGTCCAGATAACCACATGCTCTAATCCAGTAGCCGCACTTAAATTGGAGATACTTTTTGTGTACTCGTGTATTGTAACCGTGCGCCCCCGGCAGTCTGAAGCTACCTCTCTTAGTTATTCCATTATTGTCCCTTTGTACCATTATGTTGCTTTTAGGATTGGAAAGAATTAGAATTTATTTTATTTCTGACATCCTTCTCACAACATGGAGTAAAAGTCTTTATGTTGCACCTCCCCCACTATGTACAAGCAATAAGGAAGGGAAATGTGGGAGAATATTGCACAGACGCTAAGATTGTATGCTGAATAGTTTTGAATATGTGTATGTACAGTCAGATATGCAATCAGATTAATGTGTATTGATGGCCCGGTGAAAGAAGTTGACCCGGAGCCTGTTGGTTCTGGCCTTAATGCTGCGGTACCATTTCCCAGATGGAAACAGCTGAAACAGGTTGTGATTTTACACTTGTTGCTGTGTTTATAATTCCCACGTACGCCGTTTACAGCAGACTTCGCACGAGCATTAATATCTTGCTGTAATATGAATCTGCAGAGCCTCATATACCCACTGCCCCTATCCAGTCTCTTTCCCTTCCTGTAATGTGTGGCTGTGCACCGCTCAGCTTTCCAAAATCCAAATGTGGTTGTGCCATTTGATTGTACCACCGAGCTGACCGTGCTTTCTTCCGCCTCTGGACAGAGTTGGGTGAGGAAGCCCCTCAATTATTGTAGTACCGAGTAAGTGAGTGGTAACCAAGAAATGTACTCTCACTTCAGACATGAGAGCAGAACCAGGCCATTTGGCCCATCGAGTCTGCTCTGCCATTATTGTCTACAAATGAAAAAGTGTTACATGGTTTATTATTGTAAATCGTTAATAAGGTTTATTTTGGATTAGAAAATGTCACATTCACCCCAATGGCCTACATTAGTAGCTGTTCCCAATGAGCTGAGTTACACAGCTCACCATAACCACGCTGATGTTAAGTACCTGTCTGTACTCCCATTTAATAGCACTTTACAGCTCAGAGCCTTCAGTCCTGATCTCTGGCTCATTTTCTTTGTGGGGGAGTATTTGTTTGAGGCATTACTCAGAGCCTTGCCTCCTTACTGGTCCTTGGGTTGGTCTGCTGGGGTCTGAATCATCAGCCAGTTTCCTGTGGACACAGACAGTAATGTAAAGGAAGATTCCTTACCTCCCTGCCATCGGGAAGGAGGTACAGGAGCATCAGCACAAGAGCTGCCAGACTGGTTAACAGCCTCTTCCCTCAGGCTGTGAGACTAATGAATACCCTGCCACCACCAAGGTCTCGTCACCAGGACAGTGAGCTGCTGACTGTTTACATGTGCTGCATGCTATGTGCACTTTGAATTATATTTTATTAACTTATTTATGGTAGTATTTTGGTTTAAGTGCTGTGTGTGATGTTTTGTGGGTGCACCGTGCTCCAGAGAAACGTTGTTTCATTTGGTTGTATACATATACAGTCAGATGGCAATAAACAGAACTTAAATCCCGTTTTCTTTTTTCCTCAGGTGTCCCACGAGTTCCCCTTAAATTTTAACCCCGACAATCCATACTGCCAAGGTAGGAGCATTGTCTGTCAATCTGTCGCCACAGAACGAGGGCAGTGGGTGAATGTTTTCAAAGTAATACACCCAAAATGCTGGAGAAACTCGGCAGGCCAGGCAGCATCTATGGAAAAGAGTACAGTCGGCATTTTGGTCCGTCAATCTGTCGCCACAGAGGGAGGGCACTGGGTAATGTCATCTGTACTCTTTTCCATAGATGCTGCCTGGCCTGCTGAGTTCCTCCAGTATTCTGTGTGTGTTACTTGGATATACAGTCTTGTTTGTGAATGTTTTTCATCCTGGTTAATGAAAATTGGAAAACTGCAGATGCTGAAATCTGAAGCGCGAGGCCATGGGTTAAGGATGAAAGATGAAATATTTAAGGGGAACCTGAAGGGGAGCTACTTCACTCGGAGGGTGGTGAGAGTCCGGAAGGAGCTGTCAACAGAAGTGGTGGATGCAGGTTTGATTTCAACATGTCAGAAGTTTGGATAAGTACATGGATGGGAGGGGAGTGTAAAACTGCTCCAGGTGGCCGTGGATGGGTCTCGGCAGAATAACTGTTTGCCACAGGGATCTGTCTCTGTGCTGCAGTGACTCTGGGCAAATCGTTGACTGTTGTGCCCATTGTTGGAGTGAATTCAGACCCAGCTTTTGTATTTTCTGTCCACTGTTCGGTGATTTTGGATGGGTTAACAATGCTCTCTCACAACAGGTGTGCAAGGTATCATCGACGCATATCGCAATGCGCTTGTCAACGTTCGACTCTACGGGCCAACCAACTTCTCGCCCATAATAACACACGTGTCCCGTTTTGCATCCACCGCGGCCCAGCAACAGGTGGCAGGGGTGAGTGTGATCCACATTGTGGGCCGTTGGCAAGGGGAACGGGCAGGAGCTCCCTTCACAGCCTGCCAGCTTCACCCAGTCCTGTGCCCGCTGTAGGGATATGCAGTTAATGCCTGCATGTGCTTGCCACAATTCAGATCTACGTTTAAAGTTTGGCTGGTAGGGTGGGTTTCGTGTGGGACAGATTAGAGGGAGTGATTTGGGAACCTGGGGTTTAATGTCACACTGGGATAAGGGCTGGATGTTGAGAATGTCAGTGCTGGAGAACAGAGGGATTTGCTGCCTCAAAGAATCTAAGAGGAGAGGGGAGTGGACAATAGGAGGAGGGGACCCAGGGGGAAGTAGTAGGCAGGTGAGAAGAGGTAAATGGTCAGAGTGATGAATGTGGGGGGGGGGGGGCGGGGGTGGTTGAATTTGTTCACCAGAGAGAGAAATCGATACACCATCAGGTTGGAGGGTGTACGGGGGTTGCTCCTCCACACTGAGGGTGGCCTCGTCTTGGCACAAGAGGAAGCCATAGATCAACCTGTCAGAATGGGAATCAGAATTAAAATGTTTGGCCACCAAGAAGTCTCACTTGTGGCATAAGGTGCAGAGGTGTTTGACAAATCGCCACACTTGTTTTAACTAAACTCCATCTGCCATTATCTTCCATTTCTCCACTCAGATTATGCACCCTTGTGTTAGTCATTTCCAGCCTGGGAAAAAGTCTGGATGTCCACTTAATCTAGGCCTTTTATCATCTTGTAAATCTCTACCAAATTTCCTGTCATCTCCTTCACTCCAGAGAGAAAAGCCCTAGCTCGCTCAGCTGTTACTCATAAGACATGCTCTCTAATCTAGGTAGCATCCTCACTGCTCCCTTCTCTGAAGCTCCCACGATCAGCACTAAACACAACATTCCAAATGTAGTCTCATCAGGATTTTATACAGCTGCAACATTAAAGCCAGTGAATCTATTTTTATGGTATTGTTAGAAAATGCTGGATGAGTTGCAGACTGCTTTCTGTGGGTGATTCATGCTGCAGTTTTCGTGACACGGAGTTTACATTCTCTGCTTTCTTCATCTCCAGCAATATTATGTCCTGTTGATCATCACTGACGGAGAGATAACAGACCTGGACCAGACCAGGAATGCCATTGTGGAAGCCTCCAAGCTGCCCATGTCCATCATCATCGTGGGTGTCGGGAGTGCAGATTTCAAGGCCATGGAGTTTCTTGATGGGGATGATGGCGTCCTGAAGTCACTCTCAGGAGAGCCCGTAGCCCGAGACATTGTGCAATTTGTTCCATTCAGACAGTTTCAGAATGTAAGTGCAACATAGTCCCCAGACCATCCTCCCTCAGCACAATAAAGTAATCTAATAGCTGAACCCAGTCTCCTGCCAGCTCTGACCCAGCTCCTATTTCTGGGTCAGAAGCCGTTGGGGTTCCAGTCTCACTCCAAGCACTGAAACTTGAACATTCAGCTGACACGCACCTTCATGCATGAATCCATGAACATTCAGCTTGTTACATGAATACATTGAAGGGAGGCCCCTTGTCAGCTGGCTGTGAAAGGTCTCAAAGTCCTGTCAATACTGTGGGGTTGCAGAAGAGCTGGATCAATGGTGCAGCAGCCTGATAACTCCAGTCACTTGGGTTCAATCCGGACCTCAGCTGCTGTCTTTGTGGAGTCTGCACTTCTCCCTTGGACCCCGTGGATTTCCCAGAAGTGCTTCAGCTAACTCCCACAGGCCACTACAATGGTTGCTAGGTTAATTGGCCACTGTAGATTGCCGATGTAAGTGGTAGAATCTATGGAGAGTTATGGGTATGTGGGGGCGGGGGAAGATGGGGGTCAGGTTACAGGGAAAAGTGTGAGCCAGGCAAAGACTTGGCAGGGTGAAATGCCTCTCTATGTGCCACATTGATCTGGTTATATTGATCCAGAAGTTCTTCAGAAGTCAAGAATGAGACTTCAGATTTGGTGGTTACAGCCATTTTATTAAGTGTTACAGAAACACAGAACGAAACAAAAGAAAAAAGACAAAGAAATTACGGTTTCTCAGACAAGAGATAACAACGTTCCAATGATCACTATTAACCAATAAAACAGCCAGATTGAAGTGGTGTAAAATCTGCAGAAAAACTGAGAATCTAGAAAATACCTGAGCAACCTCACACAATGCTGGAGGAACTCAGCAGGCCAGGCAGCATCTTTGGAAAAGAGTACAGTCGATGTTTCGGGCCAAGACCCTTCAACAGGACGTGCTGAAAGGTCTCGGCCCGAAACATCAACTGTACTCTTTTCCAAAGATGCTGCCTGGCTTGCTGAGTTTCTTCAACATTGTGTGTGTTGCTCTGGATTTCCAGCCTCTGGAGATTTTCTCTTGTTTCTGATTAGAAAATATCTGAATCAGCTATACTGCAATTACATACATAGGAAAGTTAAACTGTAAGGAAGATGGTAGAAAAATAACTATTCTACACAATAATCCAACAGCTGTGGAGAAGCTTGGTGAGGATATACAGTTGTTTCAGTTGGTGGTAATTCTGATTTGTTTTTCTCATTCCAGACTCCAAAGGAAGCTCTAGCACAAACTGTTCTGGCTGAAGTGCCGAAGCAGTTGGTATCTTACTACAAGATGAGAAACCTGCCACCAGTGAATGCTCCGAACCCACCCCAGTAGTGGAGAAATGCGTGGCACTCAGCGTACGCTGATTGTACCTGGGTCTGTCAGGATTCCTCAGTGACCACGGAAGCCTCCCTCCTGGTGACTGTACTTACATAGAATCAGCATTGCCAACACCCACCGATTCTGCAGGACATGGGGGATTTGTGATCCGTTTTAAAGCATCGTCTCAGCTGATAGCTTATCCCTATGCAGGGGAAGCAAATCAAATTGCAATGCTTGCATTCTTATGACAGACTGTCCTGGAGTACTTGTGAGTGTTGGCAATGTTGCCTTGTAACTGACCTGATGTGTACTGAGTTTGCAGTCAAAACCTTTTACTGACTGGTCCCTGGGGATGTTGGGGAGAGGTGTTTGGAGATGGGATTTGTAGATCTGAATGTACTGCTTGCTGGTTTGGATGGGATATTGGTGTGTTCCCCAACCTGGTCATTCCTCAATCTTCAGCTGCGGGCTGGTATTCCTGGCTTCATCAGTGTCCAGATTCATTAACCAGGGTGGTTCAGGTTTAACCCAGACCAGGCAGGTTAGTATCAAATGACTAGAAGCTCTGTCCACTGCTGGTTATTGTGATCTACATCAAGTACCCTGATCTTCAACCTCTCAACAAGACTAATCTGAACACATGCTGCCTGACTTCCCGAGTTCCATTTTGTGGATATTGATAAAGAAACCAGTATTGGAAGCTTCAACATCCACAACACAGCATTCTTTATTTCTGACTCACAGTACAGCACACACTGGCTAACCCCAGTAGCATTGCAATTATAAAACTAGGCTGACTCTGCTTGCTGTGTTGCTGCGGGAAGGGTGAATAGTTAACACTACCCATCCTCAGTGACTGACCCCAGGGACAGGTCAGGACCGTTGCAGGTCCCTGTACGGGGCTAAATTAGCTACTGTACAGAACATGAAGATAATTCAGATTATTGTCACGGCTGTGTAGTAATGTGGGGTTGTCACTGTACAAGGGATTGGCTCACTGTTTAATAATGCTCTTCAGTGTTGCACACCTCAATCCAAAGCTTTCTATGCACTTTATATGACTGTGCCTAACAAGCTGTGTGTATAACCATGACTAATATGCTATATATATATATATATATATATATATATATATATATATATATGTATATATATATATATGTGTGTGTGTGTATATATATATATATATATATATATACACACACACACACACACACAGCATATTGCCATGGCATCACAGTTAGAATGCTTTTCTTTTTACTGTAAGCCATAAGTGATTGCTTAAGCTATACTAACTTGGGTTTAATATTTAACTTGCTGATACTGTATTGACTGTTGGCACTGGGTGTTATTTATGCTGCACTTTCTGAATTCTCTCTTCTCAGCCCAGCAGACAATAGTGAAGTGTCCATGCTGGTCAGGTAAAGGGTGTCTTGTAGCACAAGTGGGTCTCAGACTGCCTGCTGATATTTTGATTTTGTTTTATACTTCATGGAACATTAAAATGCAAGGCCATTTTCTACTAAGAGGTGAAAACAGCAGAGATGGGATGTTCCCAAAGTGAAAAGCCCCTGACGTAGTTGTCTTGTTTGAGTGTTTCCTATAGAC
This sequence comes from Hemitrygon akajei, assembly GCF_048418815.1. Taxonomy (NCBI): domain Eukaryota; kingdom Metazoa; phylum Chordata; class Chondrichthyes; order Myliobatiformes; family Dasyatidae; genus Hemitrygon; species Hemitrygon akajei. The sequence continues at coordinate 171,150,084 of NC_133134.1, forward strand.
ACAGCCCTGTGATGTGTGCAGCATCATCCTCCAATAACTAATGAACTGCTTGTGGGATCAGTCCTCAAAATGAACTGTTAAAGTTTGTAATCATCAGCTTGTTCCTCTTTCCCCATCTTGTTCCTTCCTGTACATGAGCCCAGTATTATTTATACAGGTCATTGTAAATTGCCCTGTGATTAGGCTAGGGTTAAAACGTTGGGTTGCTGGGCAGTGCCGCGTGTTTAGCTGGAAGGGCCTGTTCCGCACTCTCCGAAATAAAATAAATAAGTAACCCTCTGCAGTGATTGGTGGGAACATGTTCAACTGATGGTCTGCAGGTCAGTAACCAGTAATTTCAATGATTCCACTTTCCCCAGGGCTAATCTGGTCAGTTCAACCACGACCTCTGTTGTCACATTGTAATGAAAACAGGATCAAAGATCAATGCAAAGTTCATAGTGAAAGGCTAATCAAAAGGTCTCTTGTCACCAGTGTCTAGTGTTGCTGTAGATCTAAGCACTCGTTCCTGTCAAAAACTGGCAGACGTCAGTCTTCCAAAGTACACAAGACACAGCGTCACAGTTAAGGAGAGGTCGTGCAGATTAGTCTTTCTGAAAAATAGTTCTAAAGCACTACAGGACTGAAGAAGCCCTTCTGCCCATCAACATGTTTACGAAATCTTCACTTTCACAAGAAGTGTAGTAGCTATAGAGTTAGCAATCTTAGGGTGGATTTAAGTATAAAATGTTTTGTATTAACTTAAAATATCTTGAAGTGATGTTTGTCATGAGCAATCTGATACCAGAGTTCATAGATGAGGGATTGATTGGTGCTTCGAATTTCTGCTGAACCTCTGCTTTCTGATGTCTGCCAATGTTCCATTAACAGGAATTTTGGCTGGGGTCTACTGTTAGGTGGGACCTAATGCTCTATTGGCTAGCGTTTAATCTCTTCCTGTGCTGGTGGCTGGTTTCCTCCTACGAGATTTGACAGTTTATGGATCTCTGTCCTGTCCCTCACAGTGAGAAATTGTTCAGTGTGTCCCGTTACTGGCAGGCAGCCAGGGCAGGGTGGGGAGCCCCACTCATCCCAGCCATAATCAGACGCAGACCATGCTGGTGACAGTGTTTTGCCCTCTGCCTGACTGCACAGTTACGTCACCGGGGCTGCACTGCTGGGGGTCAGCATATCACCTGGAGTCTGTGTCACCCAGGCACCCGCTGGTGTCTAGTATTGTGCCAAACTTGTTTTAATCCACTTCTGATTTCCTTTGAAAGCTGAAGCCCATCATTTTACTTTCTAAATTCATTCCTAAAATTACAGTGCCTCATGTCCTCCTGGATTGTGAATGTCAGTTTAATAAAAAATGCATCTGGGAATTAGATAATTCTTCCATCCACCTCTTCCCACCCTCTCTCCCATTTAGAGACAGAATGTCTCATTGAGACCAAATATTGTCAAAATAGAATCTCTTTAGTAGAAAATGACCCAGAAATACAACTTTTTTTTACTACGATTGTGGGTTTTGAAAAAATAAATCGTGTTTTATGTGTGTGTGTTTAGTGTCTACATTGAATTCAGTGATTGGAACAGTTATTTACCACAGTGTACATTTGATCCATATCATCTGAGAACAGATCCTTCAGCCCACCTGCTCTGTGCTAACAACATAATGTGCCAAACTTAGACCAATCTAAGTGTTCCCTCCTCTGTAGCCTCCATTTTTCTATCATCCGTTTGCCTATCTAATGGTCCTAATGTGTGTGTCTGGAAGTTCTCTGCCTGGACCACATAGCTGTCGGACAATTTCTCAGACCCACATCAGTTAATCTTAATGTCACAATTCCTAAAGGAAAACACAGGTAAAATAAAGTCTTTAATAATTTCACTCAGGTGTGCTAGGTGACAGCATAGAAGCTGGCCCTTCAGCTCATCTTTGCCCATGTTTAGCTGATATCCCTCTAAAATTTCCCATCCATGTATCTATCCAAACATCTATTAAATGCTGTCATTGTATCTGCCTCACCATTTCTTCTGACAGCTCATTCTGTACACACACCACCCTCTGGGTGAAGAAGTTGCCCTTCAAGTTCCTATTAAACATTATTCCCTCTCATCTTAAGCCTGTGCCTTCTAGTTTTAGACCCGTGTATCTCTAGGTAAAAAGACAAAGTGAACCTTATCTATGCCCCTCAGTTTCTGACATTCCAAGGAATAAAGACCTAGCCTTCCCAATCTCACTCCATAACTCAGGCCCTTGAGTCCTGATAACGCTCTCTGGTTCTGTCACATTTTGGTACAGAGGCTCCAATAGTCAGGATGGGAAGAGGCTTGTGGACTCAACCAGCTCCATCATAGGCACAACCCTCCCCACTCTTAATATTTTCAAGAGGTGACGCCTCAATAAAGGCTGTCCATCATTAAAGACCCTCATCATCCAGGACATGCCCTCTTCCTCTTGTTACCATCCAGGAAAGAGGTACAGGAGACTCAACATTTTAAGAACAGCTTCTCCATCAGATTTCAGAACAGTCCATGAAAACTACCTCATTATCTTATTTGCACTATTAACTTATTTTGCGAAACAACACAAGATCACAAGACAAAGGAGCAGAAGTAGGCCATTCGGCCCATCGAGTCTGCTCCGCCTGTCCACCACGAGCTAAACTATTCTCCCATCTAGTTCCAATTTCTGGCTTTTTCCCCATATCCCTTGATACCCTGACTAATTAGATACCAATCAATCTCTTCCTTAAACACCCTCAATAATTGGGCCTCCACAGCTGTATGTGGCAACGAATTCCATAAATCCATGACCCTCTGGCTAAAAAAATTTCTCCTCAACTCTGTTTTAAATGGGTACCCTCTAATTCTAAGACTGTGACCTCTTTTCCTGGACTCGCCCACCAACAGAAACAGCCTTTCCACATTTACTCTGTCCAACCCTTTCAACATTCGAAATGTTTCTAAGAGATCCCCTCTCATTCTTCTATACTCTAATGAATACAATCCAAGAGCCGACAAATGCTCTTCATATGTTAGTCCCTGCATTCCAGGAATCATCCTAGTGAATCTTCTCTGAACTCTCTCCAACATCAGCACATCCTTTCTAAGATAGGGGGCCCAAAACTGCACACACTATTCCAGATGGGGTCTCACCAGTGCCTCATAGAGCCTCATCAACACCTCCTTACTCTTACACAATATTCCTCTTGAAATGAATGCCAACATAGCATTCGCTTTCCTTACTGCCGATCCAACCTGGTGGTTAACCTTTAGGGTATCCTGCACTATGACCCCCAAGTCCCTTTGCACTTCTGATTTTTGAATTTTCTCCCCATCTAAATAATAATGTGCCTGATTGTTCCTTCCAAAATGTACAACTGTACATTTCTCAACATTGTATCTCATCTGCCATTTCTTTGCCCACTCTCCTAAACTGACCAAGTCTCTCTGCAGCCTTTCCGTTTCCTCAACACTTCCTGCTCCTCCACCTATCTCGGTGTCATCCGCAAACTTAGCCACAAAACCATTTAATCCATAATCTAAATCGTTAATATACAATGTAAGAAGAAGAGGCCCCAACAATGACCCCTGTGGAACACCACTAGTAACCAGCAACCAACCAGAATAGGATCCCTGGTTTCCCACTCCTTGCTTTCTGCCTATCAGCCAATGCTCCACCCATTGCAATATATTTCCTGTAATTCCATGGGCCCTCATCTTATTAAGCAGCCTCTTATGCAGCACCTTATCAAAGGCCTTTTGGAAATCCAAATACACAATATCCACAGCCTCTCCCTTGTCAGTCTTATTTGAGATTACCTCAAAAAATTCCAATAGGTTGGTGAGGCAGGATCTTCCCTTCATGAAACCATGCTGGCTTGGGCCTATTTTGTCATGCACCTCAAGGTATTTCATAATCTCATCCCTGAGGATCGACTCCAATAACTTTCCAACTACCGATGTCAGACTAATAGGTCTGTAATTTTCTTTTTGCGGCCTTCCAGTCCTCCGGAACCATGGCGGAGTCTACTGATTCCTGGAAGATTATTTCCAATGCCTCCACAATCTCCAAAGCCACCACCTTCAGAACTCATGGATGCACTTCATCCAGTCTGGGAGACTTATCTATCCTTAGTCCATTTAGCCCCATTCTTCTAAACCTGCACAGACCTATCAAACTTTCCTTGTATGTTAACCCTTTCATTCCTGGGATCATTCTTGTGAACCTCCTCTGGATCCTCTCCAATGCCTGCACATTTTTTCTTGGGCAAGGGGCCCAAAACTGCTGTCAACACTCCAAATGTGGTCTGACCAATGCCTTACAAAGCCTCACCATTACATCCTTGTTTTTGCATTCTAGTCCCCTTGAAACGAATGCTGTCATTGCACTTACCTTTCTTACCTCAGGTTTTTACATTTTCTCGCCATTTTGAAAACAATCCATGCTTGTATTCCATGCACTTCCCTACATTATATTCCATCTGCCACTTTTTTGCCCATTTTCTCAACTGGTCCAAGTCCTGCTTCAATACTATCTTCACCTATTTTCATATTTTCCATGAACTTGACATCAAAGACATCAATTCTTTCATCCAAATTATTGACATACAATGTGAAAAGAAGCAGTCTCTGCTGAGTACCACTAGTCACCAGCAGCCAACCAGAAAAAGCCCCATTTATTCCTCAAAATGAGAAAATCTGCAGACACTGGAAATCCAAGTAACACACAAAGTGCTGGACCAGGCAGCATCTATGGGAGAAAAAGTACAGTTAATGTTTTGGGCCAAAGCCTTTTGGCAGGACGGTCCTAATTTAGGACTATTTCATCATGGCTGATCCATTTTCCTTCTCAGCCCTGATGTGGAAATTCTTACATCTGGGCAGACTATCTGGTTGTGGAACTTTATTTCCCGTTGTTGTATTATATTTTGCATTATAAAATTCTGCCTCCATTCAGAATAGAAAACTCCCAACTTGAACCAAGAGAAAGTTCACAGAAAGAAAGTGTTCCCTGGGTGAGGAGGGAGCTTTGTGACCAACAGATGAGGAGAACAAGAGATGGTGGTCAGGGGTTCAGGAAAGATCAGGCCAGATGATCAAGATGGCATTCAATAGTTCAACGTACACTAATCAAAGTATGTGTATCATATACAACCTTGAGACTCATCTTGCGGGCAGCCACGGAACAAAGTAGAGTCCAGATGCCAGCACCATCTGGGGTTTGGCATTGATGAGGATTTAGTGGCAGGTGAAGTGTGAATTGCTGCTGGTTGTATGAACTGATCCCAGTTATCAGTGGGTTAAAAGGCAAGAACCCCAGCTAGAATCGTTAGTGACTCTGCAAAGTGTGAGACTCCTTTATCTGGCCCTTGTCTACCCTCACCTGCATGGAACGGCCCATTTCTCCCACCCCCTCTGACCAGAGGACTCCAGGCAAGACCTGAGTGAGGGGTGCAGAGCAGGAGACTGCAGGACAAGCTCCACATCTGTACTACTCCAGCTATGTAAGCGGAGGAGTGTGGGAACAGATGGTTCACACAGTTACTGCAGTCCTTTACAATTGGCGTGTTTGGCATTCCATTCAAACCACTTACTCACGGCTACTGATGACTAAAGCATCAGTTTTTTGAAATGAGACGTGGGAGTACAGGACTCGTACATCTTGGGACGTGCTGAAGAGTTTTCCAGCTGATGCTCCTGCCCCCAGTGGTGGGAAAACATGTCAAAGCAGCAGTGAGAACAATGAGCAGACAAGCTGCTGTTTCAGCAACATGCCATTCAACCCATCCACTCTGTGCTGACGAAGCACCCAGTTACACTCATCCAATCCTGAATGACGTACACAAGATGCTGGAGGAACTCAACGGGTCAGGCAGCATCTAGGGAGGGTAATAAACAGCTGAAATTTCAGGCCCAGACCTTTCACCAGACTCTCCTTCCTGATGGGGTTGTCACATCCTGGTGAAGGGTCTCGGCCTGAAACATTGACTGTTTCATAGTTGCTTCTGAGTTCCACCAGCATTTTGTGGGTGTTGCTCTGGATTTCCAGCATCTGCAGAAACTCTTGTGTTTGTGTTCATCCAATTCAATTTTATTTCCTTGTTTTCATGTGAATGCCCACAAGAAAATGACTGAAGGTAGTATATGGTGACATGTACATACTTTGATAATAAATTTCCTTTGGGTTTATCCTCCTTGTGTTTCCCAGATTTGACTGGACATTGGGAAGAAGCTGTTTTCAGTTGACAGCACGGGTACTTTTGCCACCTCCTGAGTGAACTGTTCAATAATCTGTCCAAATCAGGGCTCCCAACATTTTTAATGCCAAAAACCCCTACTATCAACCAAGCGATGCATGTCCAGGTTAGGACATCGAAGTCAATCGTCTGTGGACTGGGCTTGCCCCAGAGGGATGTTTCACGTCTATGGGCTCATCCTAGACTGGGTGAGTCTCTGTCTGTAGGAACAGTACCTGAGCGAAGTGATGGTCTGGAGATAACAGAACTGCTTGAACCTGGTGAGAAAACTAAATCAAATTCTATCGGCCCATCTAGCCCGTTTCATCATTCAATAAAATCATGACTAGTTTATTTTATAATTCCATTTACCAGTCTCCATATTCCTGAGTGTCTTGGCTCACCAGACTCTCCTCTGTGTTACCTCTTACGTTGGCTGGCTGCCTAAACACATTTTTTCAGGAGAGTGTTCCCATTAATATGGGATAGGAAAGTGTGAGGTGTCGTATGTTGAGAGAGCAAATTATACAGTTCATAACAAGATGCATAACAGCATTGATGGACAGAAGGATCTTGGGGTCCAAGTCCATAGTTCCCTGAAAGTATTTGCACAAGTAGGTATGGAGGCAATGAGAGTGTATTGCACACTTGCCTTCAGTTGGGACATTGAGTAGGAGTCAATTAGTCATATTGCAATTGTATAAAACAGTTTCAGCTGCATTTGGAGTAATGTATGCATTTCTGGTCACCCCATTATAGGAAGGATGTGGAGGCTTTGAAGAGGATGCAGAAGAGTGGATTAGAAGGTATAGGCTGGACAAACCTGGGTTGTTTTCTCTGGAGCATCAGAGGGTGAGGTGAGGTCTAATATAATTATGGAGGAGTAGATAGGTGGACAAGTCAGTCTCTTTTCCTGGGTAGAAATGACAGATACTAGAGTACCTGGAACAGGATAGGTGGGGAACTGGTATGAAATGTCATTTTAGAAACTGTTTTGCATGGAATAGAGGGATAGAGATGATGTACAGACAGAAAAGACTTCGTTTAATTTGGCATCATATTCAACACAGACATTGTAGGCTGAATGGCCTCTCCTGTGCTTTTCTGTTATATTTAAGTCACTTGCTGGTAAATTGTAACTTTTACATTGTGTGCTTGATGGGAAAGAGACTACACAACATCATGATGGTAGATTTAGATGGGGAAAGATAGCAGCAAGCTTGACAAAATCACTAACACCAGTATGAAGTGGTTTTGCTGAATGGCCTGCTTCTATCCTCTATATCCGGTGTAATCCAGGGAGCACATTCCAGCTAACAAGACTCAGCCAGCTCCATCATGGGCACTAGCCTCCCTATTGTTGAGGACGTTTTCAAGAAGGCACCATCCATCAGTAAGGACCCCCATGACCCAGGACATGCTCTCTTCTCATTGCTACCATCAGGGGGAGGTACAGGAGCCTGAAGACACACCTTTTGCCATCAGATTCCTGAACGGTCCATGAAGACTACCTCACTATTTCACCCTAGTTATTTATTTTTATATATTATTGTAACTTTAAATGATTTTATGCATTGCACTGTACTGTTGCCGCCAAACAAATTTCTCACATATGTGAGAGATAATAAAACTGATTCTGAAAGATGGGTTACCTTTAACTTTAGGAACGGTGAGGATAAGGACATTGTGAAGGCAGAGGGGATTAGTTGCATTGTCCGTTTGATTACTAATGTGATTGGCTCAGCACAAGATTGTGGACCGAAGGGCCTGTCCTGTACTGTTCTATGTCACGTATACACAACATGCCTTGTAATTCTTTTTACAGCTGTGCGGAACAACCATTGCTCTGAGCAGGAGATATTTACACAGCCTGAAAACTGCAGCACTTTAAATGTTATTTTTTGTAATATGCATACTACGAATATTTAAAATAAAACAGAAAAATACATTTTTGATTTTATTTTTTAATTACAACCATTACAGCATGGAAACAGGCCATCTTGGCCCTTCTAGTCTGTGCCAAACGCTTAGCTCTCACCTAGTCCCACCGACTTGCACCCAGCCCATAACCCTCCATTCCTTTCCTGTCCATAAACCTATCCAATTTTTTTTTAAATGACAAAATCGAACCTGCCTCTACCACTTCTACTGGAAGCTCGTTCCACACAGTTACCACTCTCTGAGTAAAGAAGTTCCCCCTCCTGTTACCCCTAAACTTTTGCCCCTTAACTCTCAACTCATGTCCTCGTTTGAATCTCCCCTACTCTCAATGGAAAAAGCCTATCCACGTCAACTCTATCCCCCTCATAAATTTTAAATACCTCTATCAAGTCCCCCCTCAACCTTCTACACTCTAAAGAATAAAGACCTAACTTGTTCAACCTTTCTCTAACTTAGGTGCTGAAACCCAGGTAACATTCTAGTAAATCTCCTCTGTACTCTCTCTATTTTGTTGACACCTTTCCTATAATTCGGTGACCAGAACTGTACACAATACTTCAAATCTGCCTCACCAATGCCTTGTACAATTTTAACATTACATCCCAACTCCTATACTTAATGCTCTGATTTATAAAGGCCCGCATACCAAAAGCTTTCTTCACCACCCTATCCACATGAGATTCCATCCTCAGGGAATTATGCACTATTATTCCTAGATCACTCTGTTCTACTGCATTCATCAATGCCCTACCATTTACCATGTATGTCCTATTTTGATTAGTCCTACCAAGATGTAACACCTCACACTTATCAGCATTAAACTCCATCTGCCATCTTTCAACCCACTCTTCTAACTGGCCTAAATCTCTCTGCAAGCTTTGAAAACCTACTTCATTATCTACAACGCCACCTACTTTTGTATCATCTGCATACTTACTAATCCAATTTACCACCCCATCGTTCAGATCATTAATGTATATGACAAACAACATTGGACCCAGTACAGATCCCTGAGGCACACCACTAGTCACTGGCCTCCAACCTGACAAACAGTTATCCACCACTACTGTCTGGCATCTCCCATCCAGCCACCGTTGAATCCATTTTACTACTTCAATATTAATACCTAACGATTGAACCTTCCTAACTAACCTTCCATGTGGAACCTTGTCAAAGGCCTTACTGAAGTCCATATAGACAACACTGCTTTACCCTCGTCGACTTTCCTAGTAACCTCTGCAAAAAATTCAATAAGATTTGTTAAACATGACCTTCCACGCATAAATCCATGTTGACTGCTCCTAATCAGACCCTGTCTATCCAAATAATTATATATACCATCTCTAAAAATACTTTCCATTAATTTACCCACCACTGATGTCAAACTGACAGGCCTATAATTGCTACGTTTACTCTTAGAACCCTTCTTAAACAATGGAACCACATGAGCAATACGCCAATCCTCCGGCACCATCCCCGTTTCTAATGACATTTGAAATATTTCTGTCAGAGCCCCTGCTATTTCTACACTAACTTCCCTCAAGGTCCTAGGGAATATCCTTTCAGGACCCGGAGATTTATCCACTTTTATATTCCTTAAAAGCACCAGTACTTCCTCCTCTTTAATCATCACAGTTTCCATAACTTCCCTACTTGTTTCCCTTACTTTACACAATTCAATATCCTTCTCCTTAGTGAATACCAAAGAAAAGACATTGTTCAAAATCTTCCCCATCTCTTTTGGCTCCACACATAGCTGTCCACTCTGATTCTCTAAGGGACCAATTTTATCCCTCACTATCCTTTTGCTATTAATATAACTGTAGAAGCCCTTTGGATTTATTTTCACCTTACTTGCCAAAGCAACCTCGGATCTTTTAGCTTTTCTAATTTCTTTCTTAAGATTCTTTTAACATTTTTCATATTCCTCGAGCACCTAATTTACCTCACGCTGCCTATATTTATTGTAGATCTCTCTCTTTTTCCAAACCAAGTTTCCAATATCCCTTGAAAACCATGGCTCTCTCAAACTTATAACCTTTCCTTTCAACCTAACAGGAACATAAAGATTATGTACCCTCAAAATTTCACCTTTAAGTGACCTCCATTTCTCTATGACATCCTTCCCATAAAACAAATTGCCCCAATCCACTCCTTCTAAATCTTTTCGCATCTCATCAAATTGAAGGGTATAATTAAATACAGTACAACAAAGAAAATCATTTATATTTCATAAACTTTTTTTCTGGTGGTGTCCAACTCCAGCTGTGCAGCAACAAAGACTACGTGCACGGGAGAATTTCAGTTACTCCGTGGCCGCACACCCACGCTGCCCAAGGGGATGGGACTGGTTTAACTGGGCACATTGGACAGGATGTGTTTATGACTGTAATCCTGGGACTGCCTGTACTTGACCAGAGGCTTTCTGCCCCACCATTCACTTCTTCACAGTAATCATTGTTACACTTTTCTGCAGAGAAAGAGTGCATTTCCCCAGGTCCTCTGAATGGCCTTGCTGGAATTTGGAAGGTTTACTCGTTTGTCCTAGACTCCGTCATCAGCGATATTTCTCCATCTCTCTGCTCATCTTATCCTGGTGGTTTAGTTTGCTGGCCCCCCCTCTCTGGGGATGGAGATGCCTCTCAGAAACTAACCCTGCTTACTGAGATTACCACCAGGAGATGATAGACAGTGCAGAATGAAGGCTGATGTACGGGCATCAGCGTGACCTCCCCCGACTGGACTCAAGGGGCCGAATGACCCCCCCCCCCCCCCCATTCCTGCAGAGAACAGAGGTACTGGTGTTGGCCACTAGGTTCTGCAACACTCCCCATTCATTGAGAAGTGGTAGTTGTTCTGGCTGTGTCGGCCTTATAGTAGATAACAAATGGTTCAAAACTTTACAAGTTCCCCACGTGACTCTGTAGTGTGAGGAGGCATTGCTTCTGACTGGATGGACCAGACCAGCCCGTTGTCACCCCCGCACGTTAACGTACAGAGCCCAACTGCCCACTATCAATCCCACCGAGCTGGGGGGTGGGGTTCAGACACTGGAGACGAGGTGGGAGGACGGGACACAAGGATGGAAGGGACAGGGCAGCGCAATTTCAGGGGGTACCGAGAACGGAATGGGGTGGGGGGGGGGGAGACAGGCGGATGGGATGGAAGAAGAGGGGGTACCGAGGAAAATGGTGTTTGGAACCTGTACCGCTCTGTAATGTAGTTTCACTAGCGGAAGGTTCGCCTCCCGGGGCAGCCGAGACATCAGACGGCCTCCGTGAGAGCGGCGGTGAGGGAGCGCCGCAGCGTGGGAGAAGAGCGGCGGTGAGGGAGCGCCGCAGCGTGGGAGAAGAGCGGCGGTGAGGGAGCGCCGCAGCGTGGGAGAAGAGCGGCGGCGAGGGAGCGCCGCAGCGTGGGAGAAGAGCGGCGGTGAGGGAGCGCCGCAGCGTGGGAGAAGAGCTGCTGAGGGAGCGCCACCAAGGGAAGAAACTTTTTTGAGGGTGCGGTCCTTCAGATGGGCAGAGCACTCGGATGGTGATATCGCGTTCCCTGCTTTAGTTGAGGACAAGGAGCGGTTTGCCCTGGTACCATGTCGATATTTTTATAGCGACCGTTTTGCAAACTGAAATTCAGCGATTCTGTAAACGAGATTGTGCAGCAGGCGCGGGGCTCGGGAGTCCCGACCAAACTGAACAGGTGGAGTCCTTGGCACTGGACCCCTCTGCAGCTGCCCGAGGCTCCGAGCTCAGGAGGGGTGGGGGAGGCGGAATAGCGCTGTGAATCTCGGAGTCCGGAGCTCGGGGAGAAAATTGTTTGAGGTTTGGAGAAGAAAGAAACTTGTAGAAAGTTTTGAACAAGTTTCCGAAAGTTTCGAACAAGTTCGGAAAGAGTTGGAAAAAAGTTGTGGGGAAGTTTCGGGCGAGGTCGGGAATTGCGGTAGCGGCAGCGGGCCCTTTAACGGTGGGCGGGCCGGTGCCGAACTGCGAGAGGAGGGTCTCAGATCGCCGTCCCGGGCCCGGACACATACACGGACAGTCTGACCTTGCCCGGCGCTGCGATGGTGCTACGGAGCGGGCTGCTGGAGGTGCGGAGCCCGGAGCCTGAGCCCGAGCGCTGGCGGCGGCTTCTCGCTTCCCTGTCCGAGGAGTCGCTACGCCTGAGCCCGGCCGGAGGGGCGGGCAGCCCCGTGCTCAGCAACGGCGAGCCAGAGCCCGAACCGCCGGGCCCTGAGGCGGAGCCCGGCTCCGGCCGCAAGCGCACGGTGCGCATCGTGAAGCAGGAGTCGGGCGGCCTGGGCATTAGCATCAAGGGCGGCCGCGAGAACCACATGCCCATCCTCATCTCCAAGATCTTCCCGGGCCTCGCCGCCGAGCACAGCCGCCAGCTCTTCGTAGGCGACGCCATCCTGTCGGTGAACGGCACCGACCTACGGGACGTCACCCACGACCAGGCGGTACAGGCGCTGAAGAAAACGGGCAAGGAGGTGGTGTTGGAAGGTGAGGGCGAGGTGAAGAGAGACCCCCGGTGGTGAGGGGATGGAGACCCCAGGGGTGGGGGGAATGTCCCTGAGGTTGAGCTGTGGGGCGAAGAGACCCCGAGGTGGGAGACCCAGGGGATGAGGGGTAGGAGAGACATAGGTGGGTGGAGTGGATAGAATGGGGGTGAGGGGGTTGGCAAGAGAAGCTGGTGCATTTGGGGAGGGGACCCAATGTGAGAAGGCTGTAGTGATCCTGGGGAGCTGGCCCCAGGTGGAAAACTGGAGGAAGAGACCATGGTGGGAGAAGCTGTGGGTGGGGGAGAACAGCGTGAGGGTTGCAGGATGTAGACCCTGGCAGGGGAAGCTGAGGCAAGTCTGGGGGAAGGTCCTGGGGGCAAGGGAGGTGAGACCTCAGTGAGGGGGGATGACCCCCAATGGAGGTATTGAGAGGGGGGAAGACAAGATGGAGAGAGGGAGGAGTCTAGGGGGTGAGAGGGGAGGGGGAGATCTGGGTCCAGATAAGAGACCAGGTGGAGGGTGAGGGGAGAGAACAGTGTTTTGGTGGGGAGATCCAGGTGGCAAAGGAGACAGTTCCCTCCTGTCAGTGGTGGGAGGGGTGTGATGGGGGATCTCTGGGTGTGAGGGGTATTTGCTGATTCCCTCCGCCCGCCCCCCCCCCCCACCCACCAGCACCCCGAAACAGAACATCGATTCTGTTGATTCATTTTGTTTAGTCAGCAGCTATGGGTAATCAACACTCCGGCCGACAGTTGCTCACGTTTGTAACGCAGTCCGGATGTGTGGTTCATTTCCTGACGTGGGGAGGGTCAGTGGGGTGGAGCTGCTCTCCTGCCAGCCCTGCCCCTGGCCCTCACGATGTGTGCCTGTGGAGCGCGTTGGTCGCGTCCCCGCTGCGTGTGGATAGTGTTGGCCTGGTTTCAGAGAGGCTCAAACGTGAACTGTTACGGATAATCGTGTGTCCCTGCGGGGGTGGGGATGCTACACCTGTGGTTGGCATTCACGGTAAAATAGAATGGTTTCACAGTGATATGTGGATATGACAATGGGGTGGTAGGCTCACCTTCGGAGAGTCTGTGGGGAGAATAGCCTGTAAAGGAAAAGCCATTTCGGCCCATCGAGTCTGTACTGACCATTAACCAGTTGGTGTTGGCACTAAGACACGTATATTAAATTAGTAGCATAAAAGAGTAAAAAAGGAAAATAAATGGTGACGTTTCATTCTTCATTCAGAAATAACAGTGGGCACAACTGAGCAGGAAATACTCTCAAAGGGCATTTACAGGGCAAATTGTTTGTAGAGGTGCCTGGACTGCAATGCCAGGCTGGGGGTGAGGGGTGACAGGAATGGTTGACAGGTGTTTAGACAGAGGGTACAAAGATCATGTGCAAGCAGAGGGGACTCGGCTGTATTAGTAGGGTGGTCAGCACAGATACTGTGAGCTGAAGGATCTTTTCCTTCAACAGCTGTGCTGTTGTACACAGTGAGGAAGGCAAATGGTCTTTTGATCTCTATCGTGATAGGACTGGAGGTTTAAAAGCAGTCAAGATTTATTGAGGAGCCTTGTTGAGAGCATAACTGAATATAGTGTATATGGATTTCAGCAAGGCATTTGATAAGGCTAATCTTTAATTGTTACGCGGGCAGTCCAGACATCCCAAGTATAGGATGCTGGTCTTCAATAGGACACTAGAGCAAGGAGTTTTCGGCAGATGTATGGAACTTTGGAATCAGAATCACGTTTAATATCACTGGCATACTTCAGGAAATCTGTTGTTTTGTGGCAGCAGTACATTGCAATGCACAATAAGTAAACTGTACAACTATAAATCACTATTGTTAAAAATATTAAACAGAGCAAAAAAAAGTGAGGTGTTCATGGGTTCATTGTCTGTTGAGCAGTCTGATGATGGAAACATTGAGTGTGTGTCTTCAGGCTCTTGTACCACCACCTTGATGGTAGCAATGAGAGGAGACCATGTCCTGGGTGGTAGACAGATGCCACCTTTTTGAGGCATCACATTTTGATGGAACTGGCTGAATTTACAACTTCCTGCAGCTTTTTCCTGCATCTTGACCCCTCCATTCCAGACAGTGAAGCAACCAATCAGAATGCTTTCCACAGTAAATCTGTGGAAATTTGCTCGAGTCTCTGGGGGTGGCATACTGAATTGTTTGGGCCACGGCTGGAGTATTGTGCACAATTGGGGCCACTACTTCATTGGAAGGATGTGATCCCATTGCAGAGAATGTTGCCTGGCATGGCATGACAAAACAAGACAGGCTGAGACTGTTTCCTTTGGAAGGACGGCTCTGGGTTGACAGAATAAGAAGGAGCAGGGGGAGAGAGGTCAGAGGAAATGTTTCTTCAGAGCAGATGTGTGAGCAAGGCTGGAGGGATCAGGGAAGCCCAGTTCAAGTTCAAAATTAATTGTCATTCAACCATGTATGAATACCCATGAAAAGTATTACCCCGGGGACAAGGGGCAAAACACTTTGTTACCGGTATAGGCAACAGTCCCAACAGCTACACACAGCACAAGGCACAAATAGCACATACAAGATACAGTATTAGTAAAATACAGTCACACACAAACATATAGTCCAAATACCTGAGTCCACGACTGTTGTACAACTTGTCTTCTGCTGAACAAACACCAGGGGGCAGCACCGACTCCACCTCTCTTCTGGGCAGCTGTAAACAACAATACCACAGCATGAGGTCGAGTCCTGATGTGACTGACACCCTGTATCTTCCCCTTCTGGGCAGCTGTAAACAACAATACCACAGCATGAGGTCGAGTCCTGATGTGACTGACACCCTGTATCTTCCCCTTCTGGGTGGCTGTAAACAACAATACCACAGCATGAGGTCGAGTCCTGATGTGACTGACACCCTGTATCTTCCACTTCTGGGTGGCTGTAAACAACAATACCACAGCATGAGGTCGAGTCCTGATGTGACTGACGCCCTGTATCTTCCCCTTCTGGGTGGCTGTAAACAACAATACCACAGCATGAGGTCGAGTCCTGATGTGACTGACGCCCTGTATCTTCCCCTTCTGGGCGGCTGTAAACAACAATACCACAGCATGAGGTCGAGTCCTGATGTGACTGACGCCCTGTATCTTCCCCTTCTGGGTGGCTGTAAACAACAATACCACAGCATGAGGTCGAGTCCTGATGTGACTGACGCCCTGTATCTTCCCCACCATTTACCCCTGTTCTCCGTCAGTAAGTCAGTGAATTGGACAGTTGTTGGGGGATGTCAATGCTCTGGTCAGGCGAAGGGAGATGTTACAGGTATAGGCAGCTGGGATTAAGAGAATCCTTTGAGTATGCATAGTGTTTGAGTACATGAGGTAAATTAGGAGGGCAAAAGGAGAGACACCTTTGCCAGATGAGGTGAAGGGATTTAATGTGTATGATTGAATTTTCTGAGGATGTGACTAAACATATTGATGAAAGTAGAGCATTAGATGTAGTGTATATGGATTTCAGCAGGGCATTTGATAAGGTACCCAATGCAAGGCTTATTGAGAAAGTAAGGAGGCATGGGATCCAAGGGGATGTTGCTTTGTGGATTCAGAACTGGCTTGCCCACAGAAGGCAAAGAGTGGGTCATATTCTGCATGGAGGTCAGTGACCAGCGGTGTGCCTCAGGGATTTGTTCTGGGATCCTCTACTCATTGTGATTTTTATAAATCAACTGGATGAAGAAGTGGAGGGATGGTTTAGTAAATTTGCTGATGACACAAAGGTTGGAGGTGTTGTGGATAGTGTGGAGGGCTGTCAGAGGTTACAGCGGGACATTGATAAGATGCAAAACTGGGTTGAGGAGTGACGGATGGAGTTCAGCCCAGATAAATGTGAGATGGTTGGTTTTGGTAGGTTAAATATGATGGCAGAACATAACATTAATGGTAAGACTCTTGGCAGTGTGGAGGATCAGAGGGATCTTGGGGTCCGAGTCCATAGGAAGCTCAAAGCAGCTGCACAGGTTGACTCTGTGGTTAAGAAGGCATATGGTGCATTGGCCTTCATCAGTTATGGGATTGAGTTTAGGAGTTGAGGTAATGTTGTAGCTATATAGGACCTTAGCCAGCTAGTGGCGTAGTGGCATTGGCGCTGGACTTCGCAGCGAAGGCTCCCGAGTTCGAATCCAGCGGACTCCTTTGCACGCTTTCGATCCGTGCTGGGTTGAGCGTAGAGCTAGCAACTGGGCCTTGTAAAAACAAGAAAGCCTGCTGAGAAAACACCGTCACGACAGCGTCCTGATGACTCCACTCGGAGTTAAGGGCTTTCTTCTTCTTGTATATCGGACACTGGTCAAACCCACTTGGAGTACTGTGATCAGTTCTGGTCGCCTCACTACAGGAAGGATGTGGAAACCATAGAAAGGGTGCAGAGGAGATTTACAAGGATGTTGTCTGGATTGGGGAAAATGCCTTATGAGAATAAGTTGAGTGAACTTGGCCTTTTCTCCTTGGTGTGACGGAGGATGAGGGGTTAACTGACAGAGGTGTATAAGATGATGAGAGGCATTGATTGTGTGGATAGTCAGAGGCTTTTTCCCAGGGCTAAAATGGCTAGCACGAGAGGGCACAGAGATGCTTGGAAGTAGATACAGAGGAGAGGAGATCTCCCTCGGGATCAATAAAGTATGTCTGTCTGTATGTCAGGGGTAAGTTTTTTACGTAGTGAGTGGTGAGTGCGTGGAATGGGCTGCCGGCGACAGTGGTGGAGGCAGATACGATAGGTTCTGTTAAGAGACTCCTGGATAGGTACATGAAGCTCAGGAAAATAGAGGGTTTGGGTAAGCCTAGGTAATTTCTCAGGTAAGGACATGTTTGGCACAGCTTTGTGGGTGAAGGGCCTGTATTGTGCTGTAGGTTTTCTATGTTTCTGTGAAAGAAAATATGTAACCAGGGACAGAATCTGTGGAATTCATCACCACAGATGGTTATGGAGCCCAAGTCATTGGGATATTTAAAGCAGAGGTTGATTGGTTCTTGATTAGCCAGGGTGTCAATGGTTGCAGGGAGAAGGCAGGAGAACGAGTTTGAGAGGGATAATAAATCAGCCATAATGGAGCAACAGTGCAGACATGATGGGCCAAATGGCCTGATTCTGATCCTACGTCTCATGGTCTTATCAGTGGGCACAGATCTGGAGGAAAGGGTGGGAGGTTCACAGGAGATGTGGGGTAACTGTGGACACTGGATAACTAAGAACTGCAAGTTTCATTGATCCTGTTCAGTTTACAAATGTTTAGATTTGTTAAAAAACTAGAGTTATTTAAGGTGACCACAAAACCCACTAGATTGTCATTAAAAACCATGTAATTCACAGCTGACTATCGAGGAAGATCAGTCTTTACCCATTCTGTCAGACGTACTTCCAGAGGGTCCCTCTTTCCCTCCCTCGAAAGCCTCAGTGACCCCCTCTGTCCTAGGGCAGTTACGGATGGGGTCTGTCCGGCAGGGGTGCCTTTGTCCTGGGAATGAAGGTAAGGCGCTCCTCTGAGCTCCGGGGTGGGTGGGAGGGGGTAAACACTGGCGACAGGGTGTGGATTCAGAGAAGAGAGAATCCACCTCCTGCTCAGCTTCAGAACATACACCCTGTCATTCCATCACGGGTCACTGTGATCCTTGGCCTAATTTTAGACTGGGTCTGTGTTTGATGGTGGCTGGAAGCCAGCTGTTATTTGAGGGATCGACATTCCCTTGGTCGGCCTGAGTTCCGGCAATAGCTGTAGACCATCCAGGCGTGATTCACGGTCAGGACAGAGGCATAGAGACAAGAAGGTTATTGCCCTTCGCCTTTCTTTGCACACAGTTTACCTCCTGGCTTCATCAACCCCCTCCCCCCACCCTGCTGCTCCAAAGTGGCCGTCACATTCACCTGTGGGTGCATTAGGATGTACCTGACTTGTGAAAGGTGCAAATCTTTTCAAAAACTTCAGTGTACAAGTTGGGAGAGTGATGGGTCACTCCCCACTTCCCTGGGTGAATGTGGCATAGGGAGCCTAACGCAACCAGAACTGCCAGTCACCACCCTGTACTCTCCCCTGGCCTGTCACCCACCGGAACACCACCCTGTACTCTCCCCTGGCCTGTCACCCACCGGAACACCCCCCTGTACACCCCCTGGCCTGTCACCCACCGGAACACCACCCTGTACTCTCCCCTGGCCTGTCACCCACCGGAACACCCCCCTGTACACCCCCTGGCCTGTCACCCACCGGAACACCACCCTGTACTCTACCTGGCCTGTCACCCACCGGAACACCCCCCTGTACACCCCCTGGCCTGTCACCCACCGGAACGCCCCCCTGTACACCCCCTGGCCTGTCACCCACCGGAACACCCCCCTGTACACCCCCTGGCCTGTCACCCACCGGAACACCACCCTGTACACCCCCTGGCCTGTCACCCACCGGAACACCACCCTGAACACCCCCTGGCCTGTCACCCACCCGAACACCACCCTGAACACCCCCTGGCCGGTCACCCACCCGAACACCACCCTGTACACCCCCTGGCCTGTCACCCACCCGAACACCACCCTGAACACCCCCTGGCCGGTCACCCACCCGAACACCACCCTGAACACCCCCTGGCCTGTCACCCACCCGAACACCACCCTGTACTCTCCCCTGGCCTGTCACCCACCCGAACACCACCCTGTACTCTCCCCTGGCCTGTCACCCACCCGAACACCACCCTGTACACCCCCTGGCCTGTCACCCACCGGAACACCACCCTGTACTCTCCCCTGGCCTGTCACCCACCCGAACACCACCCTGTACTCTCCCCTGGCCTGTCACCCACCCGAACACCACCCTGTACACCCCCTGGCCTGTCACCCACCCGAACACCACCCTGTACACCCCCTGGCCTGTCACCCACCCGAACACCACCCTGTACACCCCCTGGCCTGTCACCCACCGGAACACCACCCTGTACTCTCCCCTGGCCTGTCACCCACCCGAACACCACCCTGTACACCCCCTGGCCTGTCACCCACCGGAACACCACCCTGTACTCTCCCCTGGCCTGTCACCCACCGGAACACCCCCCTGTACACCCCCTGGCCTGTCACCCACCGGAACACCACCCTGTACTCTACCTGGCCTGTCACCCACCGGAACACCCCCCTGTACACCCCCTGGCCTGTCACCCACCGGAACACCCCCCTGTACACCCCCTGGCCTGTCACCCACCGGAACACCCCCCTGTACACCCCCTGGCCTGTCACCCACCGGAACACCACCCTGTACACCCCCTGGCCTGTAACCCACCGGAACACCACCCTGTACACCCCCTGGCCTGTCACCCACCTGAACACCACCCTGTACACCCCCTGGCCTGTCACCCACCGGAACACCCCCCTGTACACCCCCTGGCCTGTCACCCACCGGAACACCACCCTGTACTCTCCCCTGGCCTGTCACCCACCCGAACACCACCCTGTACTCTCCCCTGGCCTGTCACCCACCCGAACACCACCCTGTACACCCCCTGGCCTGTCACCCACCCGAACACCACCCTGTACACCCCCTGGCCTGTCACCCACCCGAACACCACCCTGTACACCCCCTGGCCTGTCACCCACCGGAACACCACCCTGTACTCTCCCCTGGCCTGTCACCCACCCGAACACCACCCTGTACACCCCCTGGCCTGTCACCCACCAGAACACCACCCTGTACTCTCCCCTGGCCTGTCACCCACCCGAACACCACCCTGTACACCCCCTGGCCTGTCACCCACCTGAACACCACCCTGCACACCCCCTGACCTGTCACCCACCGGAACACCACCCTGTACACCCCCTGTCCTGTCACCCACCCGAACACCACCCTGTACTCTCCCCTGGCCTGTCACCCACCCGAACACCACCCTGTACACCCCCTGACCTGTCACCCACCGGAACACCACCCTGTACACCCCCTGACCTGTCACCCACCCGAACACCACCCTGTACACCCCCTGGCCTGTCACCCACCCGAACACCACCCTGTACACCCCCTGGCCTGTCACCCACCGGAACACCACCCTGTACTCTCCCTGGCCTGTCACCCACCGGAACACCACCCTGTACACCCCCTGGCCTGTCACCCACCGGAACACCACCCTGTACACCCCCTGGCCTGTCACCCACCGGAACACCACCCTGTACACCCCCTGGCCTGTCACCCACCCGAACACCACCCTTAACACCCCCTGGCCTGTCACCCACCGGAACACCACCCTGTACTCTCCCTGGCCTGTCACCCACCCGAACACCACCCTGTACACCCCCTGGCCTGTCACCCACCCGAACACCACCCTATACACCCCCTGGCCTGTCACCCACCCGAACACCACCCTGTACACCCCCTGGCCTGTCACCCACCGGAACACCACCCTGTACACCCCCTGGCCTGTCACCCACCCGAACACCACCCTGTACACCCCCTGGCCTGTCACCCACCCGAACACCACCCTATACACCCCCTGGCCTGTCACCCACCCGAACACCACCCTGTACACCCCCTGGCCTGTCACCCACCGGAACACCACCCTGTACTCTCCCTGGCCTGTCACCCACCCGAACACCACCCTGTACACCCCCTGGCCTGTCAACCACCCGAACACCACCCTGTACACCCCCTGGCCTGTCACCCACCCGAACACCACCCTGTACACCCCCTGGCCTGTCACCCACCGGAACACCACCCTGTACACCTCCTGGCCTGTCACCCACCCGAACACCACCCTGTACACCCCCTGGCCTGTCACCCACCGGAACACCACCCTGTACACCCACTGGCCTGTCACCCACCCGAACACCACCCTGAACACCCCCTGGCCTGTCACCCACCCGAACACCACCCTGTACACCCCCTGGCCTGTCACCCACCGGAACACCCCCCTGTACACCCCCTGGCCTGTCACCCACCGGAACACCACCCTGTACACCCCCTGGCCTGTCACCCACCGGAACACCACCCTGTACACCCACTGGCCTGTCACCCACCCGAACACCACCCTGTACTCTACCTGGCCTGTCACCCACCGGAACACCACCCTGTACACCCCCTGGCCTGTCACCCACCGGAACACCCCCCTGTACACCCCCTGGCCTGTCACCCACCGGAACACCACCCTGTACACCCCCTGGCCTGTCACCCAC
The DNA here is from genome assembly GCF_048418815.1 of Hemitrygon akajei. Taxonomy (NCBI): domain Eukaryota; kingdom Metazoa; phylum Chordata; class Chondrichthyes; order Myliobatiformes; family Dasyatidae; genus Hemitrygon; species Hemitrygon akajei. The sequence goes on from NC_133134.1 coordinate 171,171,925, forward strand.
CTGAACACCCCCCTGTACACCCCCTGGCCTGTCACCCACCGGAACACCACCCTGTACACCCCCTGGCCTGTCACCCACCGGAACACCACCCTGTACTCTCCCCTGGCCTGTCACCCACCGGAACACCACCCTGTACACCCACTGGCCTGTCACCCACCCGAACACCACCCTGTACTCTCCCTGGCCTGTCACCCACCGGAACACCACCCTGTACACCCCCTGGCCTGTCACTCACCGGAACACCACCCTGTACTCTCCCTGGCCTGTCACCCACCGGAACACCACCCTGTACTCTCCCCTGGCCTGTCACCCACCGGAACACCACCCTGTACACCCCCTGGCCTGTCACCCACCCAAACACCACCCTGTACACCCCCTGGCCTGTCACCCACCCGAACACCACCCTGTACACCCCCTGGCCTGTCACCCACCGGAACACCACCCTGTACACCCCCTGGGCTGTCACCCACCGGAACACCACCCTGTACACCCTCTGCCCGTCGCCTGCAGCCTCAATGTGAACTCATGAGACCAACTGCAGTTACTCACACAGTCATCAAGTTCACGTTAACGGTCACCTGACTGTACTCATATCCAACCAAACCAAACGGTGTTCCTCCAGATCGCATAGCACCCAGAAAATATCTATAACACACAGCACTTAAACCAAAATATTACCACAAATATAATTCAAAATGCATGTGAAGCGTGCAGCAGTTGTAAACTGTCAACAGCTCCCTGCCCTGGCGTGGTATTCATTTGTCTCACAGCCTGAAGCCCCTGCCTTCCCACAATCTCTGTGCCAGGTAGGGTGAGAGCAGTGGGTGTAAAGGGTACCAGATCTGTAGGTTCCTCCCCCACCCAACACCTTCAACAGATTAGTGTAATTAGTGAAACATCACAACATGCAGTGAAAGTGTCGTTTGTGTCAACAACCAACACAGTCCGAGGAAGTGTCACCAGGGTTCCAGCACCAGCGTAGCACGCCCGTAACTCACTGACCCTGACCCAAGTCCCAGCAAACCCAGACCATGGATCCCATACCCCTCCCATCCATGTACCTATCCAAACTTCTCCCTGGTCCCATCGACCCACACCCGGACCATAGACCCCATACCCCTCCCATCCATCTACATCCAAACTTCTCCCTGGTCCCATCGACCCACACCCAGACCATAGACCCCATACCCCTCCCATCCATGTACATCCAAACTTCTCCCTGGTCCCATCGACCCACACCCGGACTATAGACCCCATACCCCTCCCATCCATGTACATCCAAACTTCTCCCTGGTCCCATCGACCCACACCCGGACCATAGACCCCATACCCCTCTCATCCATGTACCTATCCAAACTTCTCCCTGGTCCCATCGACCCACACCCAGACCATAGACCCCATACCCCTCCCATCCATGTACCTATCCAAACTTCTCCCTGGTCCCATCGACCCACATCCGGACCATAGACCCCATACCCCTCCCATCCATGTACATCCAAACTTCTCCCTGGTCCCATCGACCCACACCCAGACCATGGATCCCATACCCCTCCCATCCATGTACATCCAAACTTCTCCCTGGTCCCATCGACTCACACCCGGACCATAGACCCCATACCCCTCCCATCCATGTACCTATCCAAACTTCTCCCTGGTCCCATCGACCCACACCCAGACCATAGACCCCATACCCCTCCCATCCACGTACCTATCCAAACTTCTCCCTGGTCCCATCGACCCACACCCAGACCATAGACCCCATACCCCTCCCATCCATGAACCTATCCAAACTTCACCCTGGTCCCATCGACCCACACCCGGACCATAGACCCCATACCCCTCCCATCCATGTACCTATCCAAACTTCTCCCTGGTCCCATCGACCCACACCCAGACCATAGACCCCATACCCCTCCCATCCATGTACCTATCCAAACTTCTCCCTGGTCCCATCGACTCACACCCGGACCATAGACCCCATACCCCTCCCATCCATGTACCTATCCAAACTTCTCCCTGGTCCCATCGACCCACACCCAGACCATAGACCCCATACCCCTCCCATCCACGTACCTATCCAAACTTCTCCCTGGTCCCATCGACCCACACCCAGACCATAGACCCCATACCCCTCCCATCCATGAACCTATCCAAACTTCACCCTGGTCCCATCGACCCACACCCGGACCATAGACCCCATACCCCTCCCATCCATGTACCTATCCAAACTTCTCCCTGGTCCCATCGACCCACACCCAGACCATAGACCCCATACCCCTCCCATCCATGTACATCCAAACTTCTCCCTGGTCCCATCGACCCACACCCAGACCATGGATCCCATACCCCTCCCATCCATGTACATCCAAACTTCTCCCTGGTCCCATCGACCCACACCCGGACCATAGACCCCATACCCCTCCCATCCATGTACCTCTCCAAACTTCTCCCTGGTCCCATCGACCCACACCCGGACCATAGACCCCATACCCCTCCCATCCATGTACCTATCCAAACTTCTCCCTGGTCCCATCGACCCACACCCGGACCATAGACCCCATACCCCTCCCATCCATGTACCTATCCAAACTTCTCCCTGGCCCCATCGACCCACACCCGGACCATAGACCCCATACCCCTCCCATCCATGTACCTATCCAAACTTCTCCCTGGCCCCATCGACCCACACCCAGACCATAGACCCCATACCCCTCCCTTCCATGTACCTCTCCAAACTTCTCCCTGGTCCCATCGACCCACACCCGAACCATAGACCCCATACCCCTCCCATCCATGTACATCCAAACTTCTCCCTGGTCCCATCGACCCACACCCGGACCATAGACCCCATACCCCTCCCATCCATGTACCTATCCAAACTTCTCCCTGGCCCCATCGACCCACACCCGGACCATAGACCCCATACCCCTCCCATCCATGTACCTATCCAAACTTCTCCCTGGCCCCATCGACCCACACCCGGACCATAGTCCCCATACCCCTCCCATCCATGTACCTATCCAAACTTCTCCCTGGTCCCATCGACCCACACCCGGACCATAGACCCCATACCCCTCCCATCCATGTACCTATCCAAACTTCTCCCTGGTCCCATTGACCCACTCCCGGACCATAGACCCCATACCCCTCCCATCCATGTACCTATCCAAGCTTCTCCCTGGTTCCATCGACCCACACCTGGACCATAGACCCCATACCCCTCCCATCCATGTACCTATCCAAACTTCTCCCTGGTCCCATCGACCCACACCCAGTCCATAGACCTCATACCCCACCCATCCATGTACCTATCCAAACTTCTCCCTGGTCCCATCGACCCACACAATGGACCATAGACCCCATACCCCTCCCATCCATGTACCTATCCAAACTTCTCCCTGGTCCCATCGACCCACACCTGGACCATAGACCCCATACCCCTCCCATCCATGTACCTATCCAAACGTCTCCATGGTCCCATCGATCCACACCCGGACCATAGACCCCATACCCCTCCCATCCATGTACCTATCCAATCTTCTCCCTGGTCCCATCGACCCACACCTGCACCATAGACCCCATACCCCTCCCATCCATGTACATCCAAACTTCTCCCTGGTCCCATCGACCCACACCCGCACCATAGACCCCATACCCCTCCCATCCATGTACCTATCCAAATTTATCCCTAGTCCCATAAACCCACACCCAGACCATAGACCCCATACCCCTCCCATCCATATACAGCCAAACTTCCCTTAAATCTTGAAATCAATCCCACATCCACCACTCCCGCTGGCAGCTCATTCCACACTGTCACCACCCTCTGAGTGAAGAATTTACCTCTCAGGCTCCCCTTTCACCTTTCAACCTTAATCTCTGATCTGTCGTTCTTGTCTCACCCAAGCTGAGGTGATATTGCCTGTCTGCGTTTACCCCATCTATATCCTTCATAATTTTGTGTATCTGTCAAATCTCTCTTCATTCTCTTTCGCTCCAGGAATAAAGTCCTTACCTATTCCTTTCCCTATAACTCAGGTCTGCAAGTGCCGGCAACAGCCTTGTAAATTTTCTCTACACTCTTTCAATCTTCTTGCTTTCTTTCCTCCCGTCTGCTCCTCTCTGGGGATTGTAACAAAAGAGGAGCACACCTGGATTAGTCCACTATCGCCAAAGAATCCTTCCTGTTGGTTCTGGTCGTTCAGGGGAAGATGGTCTGACACTCTCTTGCTGAAGAGTGTCATTGCTGGGAGCTTGTGTTGTTCCCTGCCAGTGGATGGAGGTTGTTCCCTGCCAGTGGATGGAGGTTGTTCCCTGCCAGTGGATGGAGGATGTTCCCTACCAGTGGATGGAGGATGTTCCCTGCCAGTGGATGGAGGTTGTTCCCTGCCAGTGGATGGAGGTTGTTCCCTGCCAGTGGACGGAGGCTGTTCCCTGCCAGTGGACGGAGGCTGTTCCCTGCCAGTGGACGGAGGCTGTTCCCTGCCAGTGGACGGAGGCTGTTCCCTGCCAGTGGACGGAGATTCTTCCCTGCCAGTGGACGGAGATTCTTCCCTGCCAGTGGACGGAGGTTCTTCCCTGCCAGTGGACGGAGGTTCTTCCCTGCCAGTGGACGGAGGTTGTTACCTGCCAGTGGACGGAGGTTGTTACCTGCCAGAGGACGGAGGTTGTTCCCTGCCAGTGGATGGAGGTTGTTTGAGTGATACTGTGTGATGGAGATTGTTTGAGTGATACTGTGTGATGGAGGTTGTTTGAGTGATACTGTGTGATGGAGGTTGTTCGAGTGATACTGTGTGATGGAGGTTGTTCGAGTGATACTGTGTGATGGAGATTGTTTGAGTGATACTGTGTGATGGAGGTTGTTCGAGTGATACTGTGTGATGGAGGTTGTTCGAGTGATACTGTGTGATGGAGGTTGTTCGAGTGATACTGTGTGATGGAGCTTGTTCGAGTGATACTGTGTGATGGAGGTTGTTTGAGTGATACTGTGTGATGGAGGTTGTTTGAGTGATACTGTGTGATGGAGGTTGTTTGAGTGATACTGTGTGATGGAGATTGTTTGAGTGATACTGTGTGATGGAGGTTGTTCGAGTGATACTGTGTGATGGAGATTGTTTGAGTGATACTGTGTGATGGAGGTTGTTCCCTGCCAGTGGATGGAGGTTGTTCCCTGCCAGTGGATGGAGGTTGTTTGAGTGATACTGTGTGATGGAGCTTGTTCGAGTGATACTGTGTGATGGAGCTTGTTCGAGTGATACTGTGTGATGGAGCTTGTTCGAGTGATACTGTGTGATGGAGCTTGTTCGAGTGATACTGTGTGATGGAGGTTGTTCGAGTGATACTGTGTGATGGAGATTGTTTGAGTGATACTGTGTGATGGAGGTTGTTCCCTGCCAGTGGATGGAGGTTGTTCCCTGCCAGTGGATGGAGGTTGTTTGAGTGATACTGTGTGATGGAGCTTGTTCGAGTGATACTGTGTGATGGAGGTTGTTCCCTGCCAGTGGATGGAGGTTGTTCCCTGCCAGTGGATGGAGGTTGTTTGAGTGATACTGTGTGATGGAGCTTGTTCGAGTGATACTGTGTGATGGAGGTTGTTCGAGTGATACTGTGTGATGGAGGCTTGCTTCACTTACAGTTGAGATGAGGTGAGAATGATGCTGAGCATCTGGTAGTCACCAGTGACACTGAAATGGGGGAAGGGTCACTGTTGAAGCAGCTGAAGATGGGAGGGTCTAGGGACTTAGCAGATGGTAAAAGAGAGGGGAGTTGTTGATGGTGGGGAGTTTGTCTTCAGACACAAGAATTTTGACTAGACTGTAAAATGGTGATGGAACTTAATGCTGACAAATTGGTGTTGTTAGGTTTTGGGTTGACTGATGGGATGAGATAAAGTAAATGGTGGAACCTCCAGAAGTCACAACCTCCACGTACCACCAGGCTCAAGGACAGCTTCTATCTCACTGTTATCAGAATGTCTTGTGTGGACCTCTTGTACAATAAGATAGACACTTGGCCTCACAATCTTCTTCATTATGATCTTGCATTTTATGGTCTGTATGGTCTGCGTGTGATTGTCTTACCCTGTTCTAGATCAGCACACTGTGCAATGATCTGATCTGTATGAACGGGATATAAGGAAAGCTCTTCACTGTATCTGAGTATGTGTGAGAGTAACTAACCTGTTCCAATAATTAGCAAGTACTAAAGACCAGGGAGTCCTCTGTACATGTTCCCAGATCCCAGAAGGCATCAACACTTGTAAATAAGGTGGTGAAGGAGGCGTACAAAACCTTCGTAGCTAGTATGTGGAGCCCCAAGGCGGCTGGATGACATAGAACATCGTTCCGGCAGCTCCCGCAGCCAAGCTGGTGTCGGACATATTGCTTCATAAGCTTTCCTTTGGACATCACTGGTGAGGCTGAGAGGGGGATCTCCACACCTTCCACCCAGGCTTGTTGACTGTTTGATGGACTGATTTTCCGTTGTCCTTTGAGACAGACGGATGCCATCATCATCATCAGAGTGTAAGAGCTGAGAGGTTAGGTACAGCTTTGTAAATCAAGAGGCCATTGAGTTTGTTCCACTCAACAGCACGGTTGGTGATGGCTGCCGGGACTTTGCTGGGATTGTTGTTGATGAACAGACAGACAGACATACTTTATTGATCCCGAGGGAAACTGGGTTTCGTTACAGTCGCACCAACCAAGAATAGTGTAGAAATATAGCAATATAAAACCATAAATAATTGAATAATAATAAGTTAATCATGCCAAGTGCAAATAAGTCTGGGACCAGCCTATTGGCTCAGTGTGTCTGACACTCTGAGGGAGGAGTTGTAAAGTTTGATGGCCACAGGCAGAAATGACTTCCTATGACGCTCAGTGTTACATCTCTGTGGAATGAGTCTCTGGCTGAATGTACTCCTGTGCCTAACCAGTACATTATGGAGTGGATGGGAGTCATTGTCCAAGATGGCATGCAACTTGGACAGCATCCTCTTTTCAGACACCACCGTCAGAGAGTCCAGTTCCACCCCCACAACATCACTGGGCTTAGGAATGAGTTTGTTGATTCTGTTGGTGTCTGCTACCCTCAGCCTACTGCCCCAGCACACAACAGCAAACATGATAGCACTGGCCACCACAGACTCGTAGAACATACTCAGCATCATCCAGCAGATGTTAAAGGACCTCAGTCTCCTCAGGAAATAGAGACGGCACTGACCCTTCTTGTAGACAGCCTCAGTGTTCTTTGACCAGTCCAGTTTATTGTCAATTCGTATCCCCAGGTATTTGTAATCCTCCACCATGTCCACACACTGCCACACTCGTACCTCAATCGCACTTTACCTGCGCAAGGGAGAGCACCACCCCTGTCGCCAGGTTTTGGCCCGAAACGTCGTCACTACCTCCTCCCATAGATGCTGTCTGGCCTGCTGAGTTCTGCCAGCACTTTGTGTTTTTATTTATTTCCAGCATCTGCAGATTCACTCAAGTTACCCCTGTCACCACACTGTTCTGAACAAACAGGCACCATTTTTATACAGAAACTGACTGGTTGGGTGGAGATACTAACTAATTGGTAATCTTGAGGATGTTCAAATTCCAGATTTACATAATCGATCAATCACACTATCATAATTATCTTTCTTTATTTAGAGATACCGCGTGGAACGGGCCCTTTTGGCGCTCCGAGCTGCACAGTCCATCAACCCCAATTTGATCCCAGTCTAATCACGGGACAAACTACAACGACCATTTAACATGCCAACCAGTGTGCCTTTGGACTGTGGGAGGAAACCAGAGCACCCGGAGGAAACCCACGCAGTCACGGGAGAATGTACAATGTACAAGCTCCTTACAGGCAGTAGTGGGAATTGAACCGGGGTGGCTGGCACTGTAAGGTGCTGTGCTCCCATTGTGCTCATATGGCATGGGTGTTCATGGTCTTCTGTCAGATCGTGGCCTTTGGAGAAGACCTCCTTCACATGGTTGTTCTTATTCTTTTCTCCTTCCATGACTGTCAATGTTCTTGGCAAATTTTTCTACAGAAGTGGTTTGCCATTGCAGCTTGGGCAGTGTCTTTACAAGACGGGTGACCCCAGCTGTCGTCAGTGCTCTTCAGAGATCGTCTGCCTGGTGTCAATGGTCACATAACCAGGACTTGTGATCTGCACCGGCTGCTCGTACGACCATCCACCACCTGCTCCCATGGCTTCATGTGAACCTGATCAGGGGTCTAAGCAGGTGCTATTTCTTGCCCAAGGGTGACCTGCAGGCTAGACGAGGGAGGGAGCACCTTACACCTCCTTTAGTAGAGACATATCTCCACTCCACCATCGTACTATGATAATACATAGCCAATAGAATCTATGTGTAAAAGGCCAATAATATTTCAGAATTAGTAAAGTAACTGACCAATCGTAAGTGTCATCTTTATCTTTCTCGGTATGGTGTCACCAGTGACCACAAATGGCTCTGGTCCTTGCTGTGTAAAAGGCAGCTGTGCTCTTCAAAGTTCTTCCTTGCCAGGGTTGACTGCACCACAATGAATTTCCAGACAGCTCCAGAATCAGAATCAGGTTTATTGTCCCCGGCACGTGATGTGAAATTTGTTAACTTAGCGGCAGCAGTTCAATGCAATACATAATCTAGTAGAGAGAAAAAATAATAGTAAATAAAATAAAACATAATAAATAAATACATAAATCAATTATGTATATTGAATAGATTATAAAAAATGTGTAAAAACAGAAATACTGTATATTTTTTAAAAAGTGAGGTAGTGTCCAAAGCTTCAAAGTCCATTTAGGAATGGGATGGCAGAGGGGAAGAAGCTGTTTCTGAATCGCTGAGTGTGTGCCTTCAGGCTTCTGTACCTACCCCTCTACCTATCTTTGTATCAAATGCCACAAAGTCATCAATTCCACTATCTAAATCATTTTGACAAACAATGTGAAAAGTAGCAGTCTCAATATTGACCCCTGAGGAACACCACTAGTCACTGGCAGCCAACCAGAAAAGGCCCCCTTTATTCCCACTCGGTCCTCCTGCCTGTCAGCCGTTCCTCTATCCATGCCAGTATCTGTCCTGTAACACCATAGGATATTATCTTATTAAGCAGCCTCGTGTGGCACCTTATCAAACACCTTCTGAAAATCCAAGAAAATGACATCCACTGCTTCTCCTTTGTCCACCCTGCTTGTTACTTCCTTGAAGAACTCTAACAGATCTGTCAGGCAAGATTTCCCTTCTCAGAAACCATGCCTTTGACTTATTTTATCAATAGTTTCCAAGTACCTTGAAACATCATGCTTTATAATAAACTCCAGCACTTTCCCAACCACTGAGGTCAGGTTAACTGGCCTATAGTTTCCTTTTGCCCTCCTCCCTTCTTAAAGAGTGGAGGGACATTTGTGATTTTCCAGTCCTCTGGGACCGTGCCAGAATCAAGTCCTTCCTTACAATCATGTAACACTTCATCTACTTGTAAACCTGCTGGCTCCTCCTCAGCTCCATCATCCTGGTTCCCACCCCCCTGCCATATTAGTTTAAACCACTCCCAACAGCTCTAGTAAACCTGCCTGCAAGAATATTGGTCCCCCTCGAATTCAAGAGCAACCCATCTGTTTTGTACAGATACCACCTGCCCCAGAAGAGGTCCCAATTATCCAGAAATCTGAATCCCTGCCCCCGCTCCAATTCTTCAGACACACATTTATCTGCCACCTCATTCTGTTCCTATCCTCACTGTTGCGTGTCACAGGCAGCAATCCTGAGATTACTACCCTTGAGGTCCTGCTTCTCAGCTTCCTTCCTGACTCCCTGTACTCTGCTTTCAGGATCTTCTCCCTTTTCCTACCTATGTCGTTGGTGCCAATATGTACCACGATTTCTGGCTGTTCTCTTTCCCTTTTCAGGATATTGTGGATGTGTCCAGAAACATCGCAGACCCTGGCACGTGGGAAGCAAACTACCATCCGTGTTTCCTTTTCGCATCCACAGAATCGCCTGTCTGTCCCCCTGACTATCGAGTCCCCTATTACTGTTCCCATCATCTTCAGTTCCCTATCCTTCTGAGCCACAAGGACAGAGGCACAGCCACTGTTGCTTCCCCCAGCTAGGTCATCCCCCCAGAAGTACTCAAAATGGAGTATTTATTGTTGAGGGTGATGGCCACAGGGATACTCTCCACTATCTGGTGTTCTCCCTTCCCTGTCCTGACAGTCACCCATTTATCTGTCTCCTGTAGCCTTAGGGTGACTACCTCCCTGTAGCTCCTGTCTATCACTGCTTCAGTTGAAGGTCATCGAGCTGCAGCTCCAGTTCCCTAAGTCAGTCTCCTGGGAACTCTGTCCTCGCTCCTTCCAGTGCACATTCACTGGAGGAGGCAGATTCTTCAGCTGAGGGAGCTGTTTGAGTGTTGTGGAGTTTGGATCACACATGTGCTGGAGGAACCCTTGCAGGTCAGGAGGAGAATAAATGATCGATGTTTCGGACAAGATCCTTCATTAAGACAGCATTGAAAATGAACGTTACTGCTGCTGGATCAGACTGAATCCTTCCTGCTCTCGATCTCCACGTTTCTCAATCTCTCCATTTCATAAACTTCTCTCTCGTTTTTAGCTGACTTTCTGCTGACAGGAATGAAGTTCAGAGGACGAGCAGACTAAACAAGCCTTGTCAGTGATTCGGCACAGGCTGAGAACAACTCTCCACCGGATCTTCACTCACTGGCTCCACCTGTTGCCTCTGCTTCAATCATTAACACTGACATGTCGCTTTCCACAAACAAGCTCAGCTTTATATGGAGCGATGAAGAGACAAGCAACGTGGTTTACTGCAGTCTGGAGAAAAATTCCATTCCATAGCCTTAGCAACAGCCCATCAGAATCTGTGAGGTCTCCTCAATGAACTCAGCACATTACAGAAAGCAGCCTTCCCACCATGGATTCTGTCTACACTTCTCACTGCCTCAACAAAACAGCCAGCATAATCCAAGGCCCCCCCCTCCCAGGACATTCCCTCTCCCACTGGCAGAAGATACACAAGCCTGAAAACACATACCACCAGCTCAAGGAAGGGGGGGTGGGGATTGATGTATGTGGGTGATGGACAGATGGATCTGGGGGGTGCGGATTGATGTGTGTGGGTGATGGACAGATGGATCCGGGGATGCGGATTGATGTATGTGGGTGATGGACAGATGGATCTGGGGGGTGCGGATTGATGTGTGTGGGTGATGGACAGATGGATCTGGGGGGGTGGGGATTGATGTGTGGGTGATGGACAGATGGATCCGGGGGGTGGGGATTGATGTATGTGGGTGATGGACAGATGGATCTGGGGGGTGCGGATTGATGTGTGTGGGTGATGGACAGATGGATCTGGGGGGGTGGGGATTGATGTGTGAGAGTGATGGACAGATGGATCCTGGGGGGGTGGGGATTGATGTGTGTGAGTGATGGACAGATGGATCCTGGGGGGGTGGGGATTGATGTGTGTGAGTGATGGACAGATGGATCTGGGGGGGTGGGGATTGATGTGTGTGGGTGATGGACAGATGGATCTGGGGGGGTGGGGGTTGATGTGTGGCACTGGTGGACTGTCCTCAGCAGAATTCTCAGCCTGCACTGGTCATTGTTGCAAGCAGATGTATTTCACTCTGTTTTGACGTATATGTGACTGAAAAGATAAATTTGAGATCTTTAATCTTGAAAGGCATTTGGTTTATTTCTGACATTTTAATCTCGATCGCTCCATCTCCTCCGTAGGGGACATACTATCCACCAAGATCTTCCATCAGCTCTCACTGTTCTATAAGGATGCAGTCACTTCTCTCCCTGCCTTACTGCCTCGAATATGGAGCATTACAGCACAGTTCAGGCCCTTCAGCCCACAATCTTATGCTGACCCTTTAACCTGCTCTCGGATCAATCTAACCCTTCCCTCCCACATAGTCCTCCACTTTTGTACAGATAGACTTACATAGATGTGTGGTGGAAAGTGCACTGACTGGCCAAATCTTGGCCTAGTCTGGGAACACTAATGCCTTTGAGTGGAAAATCCTACAAAAGGTAGTGGATTCGGCCCAGTACATCACGGGTAAAACTCTCCCAACCATGAGCACATCTACATGAAAGATTGCCGTAGAAAAGCAGCATCCATCTTCAAAGATCCTCTCCACCCAGGCCATGCCCTTTTCTCACTGCTGCCATCAGGTAGAAGGTACAGGAGCCTCAGGACTCGCACCACCGGGTTCAGGAACAGTTCAACCATCAGACTCTTGAACAAAGGGGATAACTACACTGCTCTGTTGAGATGTTCCTGCACCCAATGATCTCACTTCAAGGACTCTTGTTATTTATTGCTATTTCTTTATATTTGCATTTGCACAGTTTGTTGCCTTCTATGTGTTTGTTCTTTCATTGACCGTGTACAGTTACTGTTCTATAGATTTGTTGAGCATGCCCAAGGGAAAGTGAGTCTCAGGGTTGTTTGTGGTGATATATATGTACCTTGATAACTTTGCCATTTCTGCCCTGGGCAAGGTCTCTGGCTGTCCACTCTGTCTGTGCCTCTTATCATCTTATACACCTCCATCAAGTAGGCTCTCATTGTCTTTCAGTAGTTCACTCAACCTGTCCTGGTATTCTGTTCCCAGGGTGAGGCTTTCTGCTTTCAGACTGAAAGGCCCTCCTCCTTTGGCTCAGCTGTTGGAGACTTTGCACACATTTCCTCAGTGTCCCAGATCCCAGCTGTCATGCCAGTCTCCCCAGCAGGCCATGCTGGTGTTCCTGATGTCCAGTTATTCACCTGCCCCTGTTCCAGCAGCAGACAGTGTGGCTGGTGACCCCTGGGTCACAGTTACTGACACATTTCTCCTCTTCTGCCAGTAAAGTACCTGAAAGAGGTGTCATCGTACTTCAAGAACGCATCACCAGGGTCGGTGCTGGGCTGGGACTCCTCCTCCAGTCCCACGAATGGTTCCGGCTCCCCACTACCCCCGGGATCGCAGCCTGGAGACCCGGAGCAGGAGCAGACCATCCCCCTGCGAATGTGTTACATCCGAAAGAAAACCCGGCCGCCAGATCTGGAGAGCAGGTACCCAGCGGTGAGGAGTGATGGGGGCAGGGAGAGGGGCAAACCGAGGAGGGCAGGAGGACAGAGTGATGAGGGTCGGGCAAGGGAGGAGGGGGTGTTGTGGAGCATGGAGGATGTTGGAGAAAGGTAATGAGGACTAGGGCAGGAGTGGGATTAGGGAGGAGGGGGTGATGGGGGCAAAGGGCAGGGAGGAGGGGGTCTGATGGGGGCAAAGGGCAGGGAGGAGGGGGTCTGATGGGGCAAAGGGCAGGGAGGAGGGGGTCTGATGGGGCAAAAGGCAGGGGGAGGGGTGTTGCGAAATGCTGGGGGTGGGGGAAGGGAAGGTTCTATGGATCAGTACCTAATGTTGGTGTCCTAGAGATGAAAAGAGATTCTACAGTAGTGCAGTGAACATTAACTGGGAGTTACCTTGAGGGAGGAGGTACAGGAGCACGCAGAGCCACCCTCAGCATTACAGAAACAAATTCTTTCCATCTGCCACAGATTTCTGAATGGACCCTAGACCTTTGAACCCTATCCTCATCCTTACCCCCCTCTCCCTCTTTTGCACTGTTTGTTTTGTAACACCTCGCACTGTACTGCTGCCATACAATAACATATTTCAGTGATTCGGACTCCCCTCACTGGATTCGTGTCATTTGGGGATTTGCATTTCCTGTAGTCTCAATTCTTTTGGATTTCTGATTTGTGGACTCCCACAAGCAGTGCATCGAAAGGACCCATCTCTGATCAGACCGGTCACCTGTTCTCTCGCCACATCACTACAATCCTCCGATGCCCCCGACGCCTCTGCTCGGCACCAGCCATTGTAAAAAAACACCACCGATCCCTGGTTTCATTCCCCATCCACCCGTACTAGTGGGAAAAGTCACTTTGACTAACTCTGCACCTTGTAACTCATCTCCCTTAACCCCAGTCCGATTAGAGCTGGCCTCAGGCCCAGAACCATTAAACACTCTTCATATGACAAGCTGTTCAATCTTGGAATAATTTTTGTGAGCCTCCTTTGAACCCTCTGCAGCTTCACCACATCCTTTCTAAGATAAGGGGCCTAAAATGGCTCACAATACTCCCAAGTGAGGCCTCATAAGACATAGGAGCAGAATCAGGCCATTCAGCCCATTGAACCTGCTCCACCATTCCATCATGGCTGATCCTGGATCCCACTCAACCCCATACACCTGCCTTCTTGCCATAACTTTTGATGCCCTGACCGATCAGGAAACAATCAAATTCAGCCTTAAAAATATGCAGAATTGGACTTGGCCTCCACTGCAGTCTGTGGCAGAGCATTCCACAGATTTGCTACCCTCTAGCTTAAAAAATTCCTCCTCACCTCTGTTCTAAAAGGTCGCCCCTCAATTTTGAGGCTGTGCCCTCTACTTCTGGATACCCCCACTGTAGGTAACATGGCCGCACCAGTGCTTTATAAAGCCTCACCATTACATCCTTGCTTTTATATTCTAGTCCTCTTGAAATGAATGCTAACATCACATATACCTTCCTCACTATAAGCACAATGTTCAAATTAATCATTAGGGAATCTTGCACAAGGACTCCCAAATCCCTTTGTAACTCAAAGAGTTTTTGTGTTTTCTCTCCATTTAGAAAATGGTCAACCCTTTCATTTCTTCCACCAAAGCACATGATCATATACTTCCTGACACTGTATTCCATCTGCAGCTTCTTTGTCCATTCTCCTAATCTGTTTTGTCCTTCTCCAGCCTCTCTACTTCCTCACAACCCCTGCTCATCCACATACCTTTGTATTGTCCCCCAACTTTACAACAAAGCCATCAATTCCATCATCCAAATCATTGACATATAATGTAAAAAGAACACCACTAGTCACCTGTAGTCAACCAGAAAAGGCTCCCTTTGTTACCACTCATTGCCTCCTGCCAATCAGCCACTGCTTCACCCATGCTAGAATCTTTCCTGTAATACTATGGGCTGGTAGCTTGTTAAGCAGCCTCATGTGTGGCACCTTGTCAAAGGCCTTCTGAAAATCCAAGTTTTTCAACATCAAGCAATTCTCTTTTGTCTATCCTGCTTGTTATTTCTTCAAAGAATTCCAACAGATTTGTCAGGCAAGATTTTCCCTTTAAAAAAAACTAGGCTGACTCTCATGCCTCCTTGTGCGCTGAAATCACATCCTTAACAATCAACTCCAACATCTTCCTAACCACTGAGGTCAGACTAACTGACTTATAATTTCCTTTCTTCTGCCTCTCCCCCTTCTTGAAGAGTGAAGTGACATTTGCAATTTTCCAAGTCTTCCAGAAAATTTTGTGCTGTGACCCTTCATCAGGACTGCCAGAAAAAGGTTGGCAGGGGGAGTGAGACAAAGAGAAGAAGAAGCTTTAGAGGGAGTATGGAGGAGATTCACAGGGATGCTGCCTGGATTAGAGAGGGTGCAGAGGAGATTCACCAGGATGCTGCCTGGATTAGAGAGGGTGCAGAGGAGATTCACCAGGATACTGCCTGGATTAGAGAGGGTGCAGAGGAGATTCACCAGGATACTGCCTGGATTAGAGAGTGTGCAGAGGAGATTCACCAGGATGCTGCCTGGATTAGAGAGGGTGCAGAGGAGATTCACCAGGATACTGCCTGGATTAGAGAGTGTGCAGAGGAGATTCACCAGGATGCTGCCTGGATTAGAGAGGGTGCAGAGGAGATTCACCAGGATACTGCCTGGATTAGAGAGGGTGCAGAGGAGATTCAAAGGGATGCTGCCTGGATTAGAGAGGGTGCAGAGGAGATTCACCAGGATACTGCCTGGATTAGAGAGGGTGCAGAGGAGATTCAAAGGGATGCTGCCTGGATTAGAGAGGGTGCAGAGGAGATTCACCAGGATACTGCCTGGATTAGAGAGGGTGCAGAGGAGATTCACCAGGATACTGCCTGGATTAGAGAGGGTGCAGAGGAGATTCACCAGGATACTGCCTGGATTAGAGAGGGTGCAGAGGAGATTCACCAGGATGCTGCCTGGATTAGAGAGGGTGCAGAGGAGATTCAAAGGGATGCTGCCTGGATTAGAGAGGGTGCAGAGGAGATTCACCAGGATACTGCCTGGATTAGAGAGGGTGCAGAGGAGATTCACCAGGATACTGCCTGGATTAGAGAGGGTGCAGAGGAGATTCACCAGGATGCTGCCTGGATTAGAGAGGGTGCAGAGGAGATTCACCAGGATACTGCCTGGATTAGAGAGGGTGCAGAGGAGATTCACCAGGATGCTGCCTGGATTAGAGAGGGTGCAGAGGAGATTCACCAGGATACTGCCTGGATTAGAGAGGGTGCAGAGGAGATTCACCAGGATGCTGCCTGGATTAGAGAGGGTGCAGAGGAGATTCACCAGGATACTGCCTGGATTAGAGAGGGTGCAGAGGAGATTCACCGGGACGCTGCCTGGATTAGAGAGGGTGCAGAGGAGATTCACCAGGATACTGCCTGGATTAGAGAGGGTGCAGAGGAGATTCACCAGGATGCTGCCTGGATTAGAGAGGGTGCAGAGGAGATTCACCAGGATGCTGCCTGGATTAGAGAGGGTGCAGAGGAGATTCACCAGGATACTGCCTGGATTAGAGAGGGTGCAGAGGAGATTCAAAGGGATGCTGCCTGGATTAGAGAGGGTGCAGAGGAGATTCACAGGGATGCTGCCTGGATTAGAGAGGGTGTAGAGGAGATTCACCAGGATGCTGCCTGGATTAGAGAGGGTGCAGAGGAGATTCACCAGGATACTGTCTGGATTAGAGAGCATGTCTTTTGAGGATAGATTGAGTGAGATAAGCCCTTTTCTCTTGGAAATCTTGAGCAACACATACAAAGTGCTGGAGGAACTCAGTTCAGGCAGCATCTGTGCAAGGAAATGGACAATTGACAGTGTCCTGCTGTCTTGGTGTATCTACTAAAATCCAAAACGTATTACTGGTTAGATGGTAAAGCCAGCGACGGGCAATAAATACAAATAAAAATTAAATCTGATCGACTATAGTGGATTGTCACTGAAACAGCAGGGCTGGACTTTTCTGTTAGTTAATAATATATCATCTGATGTGCTGTGCAAGGTAGAAAAGATAAGGTACAATTTATTAATAACAACTACAGCTGGGAGGATGCACGTAAAAGATGGAACAAAAACTAAATGCAAGAGCATGTCCAGAAAACCGGGAGACGTTGACTGCTCGCTCGCTCCCCGTCATAGATGGTGCCTGACGGGCTGTGATCCCCAGCAGTTTCTGTGTTACCCTGAGTTTCTGTACATTCTCCTGTGTGGACCGTGGGGCGATGTGATGCTCAGAGCCAGCTGCACAACACCCTGGCAGGACTAAATCACTTGGCCCATCAAGCCTGCTCAACCCAGCCTCGAAAACGGCCAGTGACTCCAGCGGGAGAGAATATATTCAATTCACAGTCGGTAGAAATGCCCCCTCCCTCCAACTTAACGTCCACCCGACTCGCAGTCGCAGTCGGCAAATAATCCTCCCTACTCCCACCCCACCTCTAACTCCTGAGATCCTCCCTGCTCCCACCCCACCTCTAACTCCTGAGACCCTCCCTACTCCCCTACTCCCACCCCACCTCTAACTCCTGAGATCCTCCCTGCTCCCACCCCACCTCTAACTCCTGAGACCCTCCCTACTCCCCTACTCCCACCCCACCTCTAACTCCTGAGATCCTCCCTACTCCCCTACTCCCACCCCACCTCTAACTCCTGAGATCCTCCCTACTCCCCTACTCCCACCCACCTCTAACTCCTGAGACCCTCCCTACTCCCCTACTCCCACCCACCTCTAACTCCTGAGACCCTCCCTACTCCCCTACTCCCACCCCACCTCTAACTCCTGAGACCCTCCCTACTCCCACCCCACCTCTAACTCCTGAGATCCCTGCAGCACCTCCAAGCCCTGCTGATTAAGTTATGCGACAGAAATAGCTAGAATCACTCAACAGGTCAGACAGCGTCTGTGGAGGTGCAGAGAGCGAATGTTTCAAGCCGGACCAAGGGCCTTCCACTCGAAACGTGTCAGCCCTGTCTCTTGCCACAGACGCTGCCTGATGTGCCCGAGGTGCGGGGATTCCTGCTGTTGTTTTACATTTCCAGCTTCTGTGGTGTGTTTCTCTTTTAATTTGTTTTTTTAGAATTAAAATCAGAGCTTATCATTTTGAAATTCTGTGTGGATAATCCTCTCATTTCACTCCCTACCTCCCTCCCCACCCATACCCCTCTCTCCCTGTCCCCCCCACCCCCGGTCAGGTACATTGACCTGGCACCGGCCGACGGCAGCTCCTCAGTGAGTCTTCGGTTGAAGGATGGAGCAGCGGCCCAGTCCTGGTTCAACGCCCTCCTCTCCGCTGCCGCCGCGATGCTGCCCCGGGTGAAGTCGGAGCTGCGTGCGCTGGTGGGCCCGGCTGGGATCGCGGGAAATGCCGAGCTGCGCCACGTGGGCTGGCTGACGGAGCAGGTAGCGCCCAGTTCGGTCTCTGATCCAGCCCCACACCCCTCGTCACCGTTCACCTCCTCCCGAGTCCGGCCTCACTCCAGTCAATCCCCCTCAATCACGTACCCGTCCCACCCCATCCCATACTGTCCATGGTTGCCCCCTCCCGAGATTGGATCGGGTCTGGTCACAGCTGGCAATGCCCCTCCACTATCACCAATTTCCTTCACGCAGCAACTGCTCTGAACATTTATACAGCTTGCAATAAAGTCGAATTTGGCCACTGCTTCCTGAAAATTACCCTCTGTCATCATCCCACCACCCATCCCCTGCATCCAAACCCTCCCAGAAGGAGAGGAAATGAATCTCCACCATGGTGGTTTCAGCCGTCAGCCAGGTAGGGGAGGTGGGAGAAGAGTCTCCACCTTGGGCCAGTAACACTCCCCATCTCCCAGGGCTGTCTGTCAACTCTCACCACCCCCAGTTCCACTGCGTACACGACCAGCTGGAGAGGGGTGAATGGACAGCCAACCAGTCTCCCCTCTCCCATCTCCCCCAGTGGTCGGTTTGCTATGTCCCCCAACCCCCCACCCCATTGCTACCATCGGGAGGAGGTACAGGAGCCTGAAGACACACTCAGTAAAATTTCAGCAACAGCTTCTTCCCCACTGTCATCAGATCTCTGAATAAACAATGAACCCATGGACCCTACCTTACTGTATACAGATAGCTGTTTTTGCACTAATTGAATGTAATTTTTAAAAATGTATTTATTGTAATTATAATTGTATTATTAAACTGCTGGAAAACATCAGTGTGCCTCTCTGGAGCTTGGGGGATTCCATTCCAATAGACAATAGACAGTAGGTGCAGGAGTAGGCCATTCGGCCCTTCTAGCCAGCACCGCCATTCACTGTGATTATGGCTGATCATACACAATCAGTACCCCGTTCCTGCCCTCTCCCCATATCCCTTGACCCCGCTATCTATAAGAGCTCTATCTAACTCTCTCTTGAAAGCATCCAGAGACTTGGCCTCCACTGCCTTCTGGGGCAGAGCATTCCACATATCCACCACTCTCTGGGTGAAAAAGTTTTTCCTCAACTCCAATCTAAATGGCCTACCCCTTATTCTTAAACTGTGGCCTCTAGTTCTGGACTCACCCATCAGCGGGAACATGCTTCCTGCTTCCAGCGTGTTCAATCCCTTAATAATCTTATATGTCTCAATCAGATCCCCTCTCATCCTTCTAAATTCCAGTGTATACAAGCCCAGTCGCTCCAATCTTTCAACATACGACAGTCCCACCATCCTGGGAATTAACCTTGTGAACCTACGCTGCACTCCCTCAATAGCAAGAATGTCCTTCCTCAAATTTGGAGACCAAAACTGCACACAATACTCCAGGTGGGGTCTCACCAGGGCCCTGTACAGCTGCAGGAGGACCTCTTTACTCCTATACTCAATTCCTCTTGTTATAAAAGCCAGCATGCCATTAGCTTTCTTCACTGCCTGCTGTACCTGCATGCTTGCTTTCATCGACTGATGTACAAGAACACCTAGATCTCGTTGTACTTTCCCTTTTCCTAACTTGACTCCATTTAGATAGTAATCTGCCTTCCTGTTCTTGCCACCAAAGTGGATAACCTCGCATTTATCCACATTAAACTGCATCTGCCATACATTTTCCCACTCACCCAACCTGTCCAAGTCACCCTGCATTCTCATAACGTCCTCCTGACATTTCACACCGCCACCCAGCTTTGTGTCATCGGCAAATTTGCTAATGTTACTTTTAATCCCTTCATCTAAATCATTAATGTATATTGTAAACAGCTGCGGTCCCAGCACCGAACCTTGCAGTACCCCACTGGTCACAGCCTGCCATTCGAAAGAGACCCATTAATCACTACTCTTTGTTTCCTGTCAGCCAGCCAATTTTCAATCCATGTCAGTACTCTGCCTCCAATACCATGTGCCCTAATTTTGTCCACTAATCTCCTATGTGGTACTTTATCAAAAGCTTTCTGCAAGTCCAGGTGCACTACATCCACTGGCTCTCCCTTGTCCATTTTCATAGTTACATCCTCAAAAAACTCCAGAAAATTAGTTAAACATGATTTTTCCTTCGTAAATCCATGCTGACTCGGACTGACCCTTCTACTGCTATCCAAATGTGTTGTAATTTCCTCTTTTATAATTGACTCCAGTATCTTTCCTACTACTGACGTCAGGCTAACTGGTCTATAATTCTCTGTTTTCTCTCTCCCTCCTTTCTTGAAAAGTGGGACAACATTAGACACCCTCCAATCCACAGGAACTGATCCTGAATCTATAGAGCATTGGAAAATGATTACCAACACGACCACGATTTCTAGAGCCACCTCCTTAAATACCCTGGGATGCAGACCATCCGGCCCTGGGGATTTATCAGCCTTCAGATCCATCAGTCTATCCAACACCGTTTCTTGCCTAATATAAATTTCCTTCAGTTCCTCCATTACCTTAGTTCCTTTGGCCACTATTACATCTGGGAGATTGTTTGTGTCTTCCCTAGTGAAGACAGATCCAAAGTACCTGTTCAACTCATCTGCCATTTCCTTGTTCCCCATACTAAATTCACCCGTTTCTGTCTTCAATGGCCCAATTTTGGTCTTAACTATTTTTTTGCTTTTCACATACCTAAAGAAGCTTTTACTATCCTCCTTTATATTCTTGGCTAGTTTACCTTCGTACCTCATTTTTTCTCCGCGTATTGCCTTTTTTGTTCTGTTGCTCTTTAAAAGCTTCCCAATCCTCCGGTTTCCCGCTCATCTTTGCCATGTTACTTCTCTTTTATTTTTATACTGTCGTTTACTTCCTTCATCAGCTACAGCCGCCCCTTACTCCCCTTAGGATCTTTCTTCCTCTTTGGAATGAACCGATCCTGCACCTTCTGCATTATTCCCAGAAATACCTGCCATTGTTGTTCCACTGTCTTTCCTGCTAGGGTATTGTTCCATTGAACTTTGGCCAGCTCCTCCCTCATAGCTCCATAGTTCCCTTTGTTCAACTGTAATACTGACACATCCGATTTCCCTTCTCCTTCTCAAATTGTAGGTTAAAACATATCACATTATGGTCACTACCTCCTAATGGCTCCTTTACCTCGAGGTCCCTGATCAAATCCGGTTCATTGCACAACACTAAATCTAGAATTGCCTTCTCCCTGGTAGGCTCCAGTACAAGCTGTTCTAAGAATCCATCTCAGAGACACTCCACAAACTCCCTTTCTTGGGGTCCAGTACCATTCTGATTCTCCCAGTCTACCTGCATGTTGAAATCCCCCATGACAACTCTATCGTTAACTTTGCGACATGCCAATTTTAACTCTTCATTCAACTTACACTCTACATCCAGACTTCTGTTTGGGGGCCTGTAGATAACTCCCATTAGGGTCCAGTGGCGTCTGTACGAAGTTTGTCTGTTTGCACATGGGTGCTCCCACAGTCACGGTAGGTGAGTTGGTCATTGTAAATTGTCCCGTGGGTGTTGCGGAAGGACCTGCTCCACGTTGGTAATAGACAACAGGTGACGGTGTTGTGTAATAATTCTCCCCACCTGTCTGGGGCTGACGGTCTGCCCTTTCCACACTGCTGACGCTGGCTGTTCTTCTCCCCCAGGTATCCGGTGAGCTGGAGAAGCCGGTCCTCGCTCTCCTCACCGAGAAGGAGCTGCTGCTGTACAGCTGTTTGCCCCAGACCAGAGAACAGCTGGACAACCCCTGTTCCCGGCACCCCCTCATTGCCACCAGGTGAGACCACACCGGCCACAGGCACTGTTGCAGGTGGAAGAGATTACTGTTACCTCCTCCCCTGAGGTGACTTTGCTGGGAGAAGTGTGTGCAGGTCTGGCCCCACACTACAGCAAGGATGTGGTTATGTTGGAGAGGGTGCAGGAACCTTAAATCACCCATGGCATGCCGTCTTCTCATTGCTACCATCGGGGGGCCGTACAGGAACCTGAAGACACACACTCAGCGATTCAGGAACAGCTTCTTCCCCTCTGCCATCCGATTTCTGAACAGACAATGAACCCATGAACTCTATCTCGCTTTCTTCCTCTCTTTTTAAACTGCTTATTTAATGTTAATTTTATACATACTACTTACTCTAATTTATGGTTTTTAATTATTATGTGTTGTGACGTACTACTGCCCCAAAACAGCAAAGTTCAGGTAGTAAACCTGACTGATTCTGAGGCTGTCCAGGCAGTTGTGTGGAACGGAGGGTTCAGTGACGGGGAGAGACCGAGGAGGTTTGGATAGATATGCTTGCTGTTCTGTGGGTGAGTGGAGAGGAGGGGTTAAATCCAGGGGCAGGGAGAGGGCCTTGCTGGAGTGCTTGGGAACCGGGTGGTCAGCAAGCTGCACTTACTGAGACTGGTCTCGTAGAGGTTCCCGACGTGCTTCAAGGGAGGGGTAATCAGAGCTTGACCAGGCCTCGGAAGAAGGTGTTTGGTTAGGGTCGTGTAGGCTGGAGCGGCAGAGAGGGTTTTCCAGGAGCTCAGGAGGGTCCCAGGTATTTCCAGACCCAATGGATCAATGAAAGGGTGGGCATCACTGAACTGGGAGCAGGGGTATGGGTAAATGGAAGTTAGGACTAACCATGGTGCAGGCGTTTGATGGGACACAGAACACCACAGCACTTTATTTTCTTCAGTCCACGACGTTCTGCTGACCCTTTAACCTACTCTAAGATCAATCTAACCCTTCCCTCCTACATAACCCTCCATTTTTTGTATCATCCATGTGCCTATCTAAGAGTGTCTTAAATGTCCCTAATGTATCCGCAAGTGGAACAAGTTCTACACCTGCCCCTACACCCCCTCCCTCACTACCACTTAGGGCTTCAAACGGTCCTTCCAGGTGAGGCGACACCACCTGTGAGTCAGTTGGGTCATCCGGTGCACCCAGTGTGGCCTCCTGTGAGACCCAATGTAGATCGGGAGACCGCTTCACCGAGCACCTACGCTCCATCCGCCAGAATAAGCCGGGTCTCCCGGTGGCCGCTCTTTTCAATCCTACTTCCCATTGCCATTCCGACATCTACTGTCATGATGAGGCCACTCTTAGGTTGGAGGAACAACACCATATATTCCGTCTGGGTAGCCTCCAACCTGAAGGCATGAATATAGATTTCTCAAACTTCTGGTAATTGTCACCCCCTCCCCCTCACCATTCCCCTTCCCCCTTTCCCTCTCTCACCTTATCTCATTGCCTGCTCATCATCTCCCTGGCGCTTCTCCCCCTTCCCTTTCTCCCATGGCCTTCTGCCCTCTCCTATCAGATTCGCCCTTCTCCAGCCCTCAACTTTTTCACTAATCGACTTCCCAGCTCATTACTTCTACCAGTTTCACCTGGTACTACTTCCTCCCCGCCCCCATCTTCTTGATCTGACTTCTCATCTATTTTTCAGTCAGGATGAAGGGTCTCGGCCTGAAACACCGACTGTTTATTCCTCTCCGTAGATGCTGCCTGACCTGAGTTCCTCCAGTAATTTGTGTGTGTTGCTGTGGATTTCCAGCATCTGCAGAATCTCTCGTCCTACTGACTCTGCTCTACCACTGTCCCTGGCTGGCAGCGCGTTCCATGTACCCACAACTCTCTGTTGTAAAGAACCCTACCCCTGACGTTTCCTCCAATCACCTTAAAATTACTCCCCCCTCCTGTCTTTGCTATTTCCGCCCCGAGGAAAAGTCTCTCGCTGTCAATGCCTCCTATCGTGTTGTACCCCTCTGTCAAGTCACCCCCACCCCATCCTCCTCCACTCCAAAGAGAAAAGCTCGAGCTTTTCTGTAACCTACAGAGAGGTTGTGTAGGGAGAGGCTGATTTTGTGGCTCTGGGTGATGGGGGTTAGACACACCCCTGGGTCTGGGTGATGGGGAGGGGTTGAGTGTTGTCACCAGAGTTGAGCCCTGGGCTCTGACAGCACTGGGGGCTCAAGGCTCAGCCCTGGGCCTGTGCATTCGAAGGGTTAATGTCACCATATGCTGTGTTCTAGGCTGGTACACTCAGGCCCTGCCAGGGGGCCACCAGTGGCAGACGCTGACCTGTCCTTCGTCCTGAGGGCCGGCACGAGGCGTGGAGTAGAGACACGCCTCTTCTCCACAGCGACTCCCGCCGACCTGGGGCTGTGGACCCGACTGCTGGTGGACGGGTGTCACAGTGCGGCCGAGATGGTGCAGGAGGTGCTCACAGGTGAGAACTGTGTATCTCTCTCTCCCCCCCCCACCCCACCTTCCAATCTTTATGTCAGCAATCCTCAAACCTCTCCATTCTCCAAACTTCGATCACCCCCCCCCCCGAACTTCTGATTTTTGTCCCAACATTCCCACCCCTCCATCTCTTCTTCCCATTCTCCAGTCAAAGGTAACAACATTTCCACCCCTCCATCTCCTCTCCCCATTCTCCGGTCAAAGGTAACAACATTCCCACCTCTCCCCCCTTTCCCCATTCTCCGGTCTAAGGTAACAACATTCCCACCTCTCCCCCCTTTCCCCATTCTCCGGTCAAAGGTAACAACATTCCCACCCCTCCATCTCTTCTCCCCATTCTCCAGTCAAAGGTAACAACATTCCCACCCCTCCATCTCCTCTCCCCATTCTCCGGTCAAAGGTAACAACATTCCCACCCCTCCATCTCCTCTCCCCATTCTCCGGTCAAAGGTAACAACATTCCCACCCCTCCATCTCTTCTCCCCATTCTCCAGTCAAAGGTAACAACATTCCCCTTCCTCTCCCTCCCTCCAAACCTGGTGCCAACATTCCCCACTCCCTCCCCTCTCCTCTGGCCTCCTCCCACGTACCCTCCACCCCTACCCCCTCCATCCCGCCCACTTAAGCTCCCCCCACAGGACCGGTTTCAGAGGCGGAGCCTGTGTTTGATTGAGTGTCTGTGTTTCAGCCTGTACCTGGAATGGGAGGAGCTGCCACTTGGGGGTTCACCTGGAGAAGGGGTTCAGCATCTACCCGGATACCCCCGACCAGGGCCGGGTCCAGCCTCTCTTCAGCCAACCCTTCCAGAAGCTCCGCATGTCCTCCGATGACGGTCTCCACCTGCTTTTTCTGGACTTCGGGGGTCCCGAGGGTGAGATTGTGAGTACCCCAGCTGGGGGGGAGGAGGAGGAGTGTGATGGGGTTAGTCTCACTGTGGTGCGGGGCAGGCTCACCGTGCTGGGGGGAGATGTTGTTCAGTGGGCCACTAATGTTGGGGCACTTTGGGGGTCTGGAGTTGGGGTAAAATATGTCCTCGGCCAGAATGGACAGACCCAGTTAGGAACACTGCAGTAATCAGAAATCCTCCTTCAATTCAAGTTCTCGATAGTTGTATATTATTTATTGTGTTTGTACAGTTGTCTTTGCTACAATTGTTTGTTAGCCTTTGTGCGTAAATTTTCATTGATTCTATTGATTTTGCTGTGAACGCCACAGGGTAACGAGCCTCAGGGTTGTATACGGTGACTGTACAGTCCGAGCTTTGATAGGACGTTGACTGGGAAATTTGAATTTCTCTTGCAGCAGCTGAACTTGGAAACTTGCCCCAAGACCATCGTCTTTATCATTCATTCCTTCCTGTCGGCCAAAGTGACCCGCCTCGGCCTGCTCGCCTAGCCCAGCCGAGCTGGCGTTGTCAACGGGGAGGGACGGCGATTCTCTGACCCTCGCTCACAGTAACCCATGTGAAGGAGTAACAGGACCTTCACACCTGCTCAACAACGCTGCCGTTACTGATGCCAACTTTTCTAACAATATGAAGCAAAGATTCACAGTTTCTATAGTTTATGCAAATTAAATCTCTAATACTGAATGTTTTAAGGACAGAATGGATGGAATCGCGCTTTGCTCACTGTGTTCAGGTATTTCCCGTGTGATGCACGCTTTCACCGAGGACTGGTGAAGTACTCCTGGTGCCTCTTGGAGCTCACTCCTCTCTCCTCAGTCTGCCCGACGTTCCCTGGTGCTTTCAGTGGGCGCTCTGTTCAGTGAGGACTGGTGACAACCCTGTACCTCACCACTGTTACAGGACCATCCCCGCACGCGTGGCTCTCCACTGCCTGCTCTGGAACAAGTGCCACAGGCTCCCCCACACAGACTAGGCCCCAGGCCAACCACGCCAGGTGTCAGCTGCTGGATACCACGGCATTCCTGGCTGCGGGAAGTTCCTGTATCGGTTCGTTACTTGGCTCTCAGTATTTCGCAAGTTAAACTCCTCCAGACTGGTGCAAGCCAAGGCCAGAATACCCTCCCTCCCCCACCCTCTCCTCGCCTCTGTCGCTCTGTGTAGCCAGTGTAAACTCTGGACTCATTCTAACAAACACCCACTTTTCTCCTTTGTCAAATATTCTCTGTCCGTGTTAACCCTCAGCTGTAGCTCCTAACATGGTGACATTGTTTATATTTTCTCCAGGCCGCCTTGGGCTGCAGAGGGAGAGGGAGAGGGACCTTGCACTTGCTTGAAGCCTGAGGTCTGGAGGAAGGGTCCAGGGTTAAAGAGATGGTCTGTCGGGTTCAGGCAGAGGGCGAATGAACCTCCCTGTTTAGAGCTGGTGACAATAACCAGACCAGTGAGCCAGAAGCAGAGGGGAGACTCTTTGTCTCTCTCCTCATCCTCAGTGGGCAGAGAGAGTCCCAATTCTGGGGGCAAGGGCGGGGTCCAAGGAGCTGGGCTCCTCTGATATTCCCAATTGTTGGGGGGTCAGCAGGGAATTCCCACATTTTCCCTGAGCCTATATCTCACAACAAGCTTTGTACATTATATCCTCACTAATTTAAGAATAAGAATAAGCTTTGCCAATTTTGCTGTAAATACCTCAGATATGGAATTAAAACTAAGACATTTATAATCACTCCGTATTGGCTGAGTTGTCAAGTTCCAGTCTGGTGTGTTGTGGGGTCACACAGTGGGAGGGGTCACAGTGGGAGGGGCTGTACTGAATGAGGGTCTCACAGTGGGAGGGGCTGTACTGAATGAGGGTCTCACTGTGGGAGGGGTCACAGTGGGAGGGGCTGTACTGAATGAGGGTCTCACTGTGGGAGGGGTCACAGTGGGAGGGGCTGTACTGAATGAGGGTCTCACTGTGGGAGGGGTCACAGTGGGAGGGGCTGTACTGAATGAGGGTCTCACTGTGGGAGGGGTCACAGTGGGAGGGGCTGTACTGAATGAGGGTCTCACTGTGGGAGGGGTCACAGTGGGAGGGGCTGTACTGAATGAGGGTCTCACTGTGGGAGGGGTTGTACTGAAACAGGGGGTCACAGAGGGAGCTTTCTTTCCTAAGGTTGAAAATTTGAGGCAAAATTGCTGAAGAACAGTTCTGGAGACTGTCGTAGAGTTTTGGGAGTGTGGATAATCTCGGAAGTGGACTGAAACAGAAGGATTCTGTTGGGTGAAGTTTTCTGGCCAGAGTCTCTCACCGGGGGTGCGGCTGGCAGATTGCTAAACTTTGCCGGGAAGCGGGGGCAGATTTATTTCATTTGTGAGCGGAAAACCCCTCGGAGTGCGTAACCCAGAGCGACTGGGTGAGAGGACTTGGGGCTTCTGTGAAAGTGGCGGATGGAATACGGTGTTGGGAATTGTATGATCATGCATTTTGGTAAAAGGAACAATAGTGCAGACTATTATCCAAATGGGGAGAAGGTTTAACCATCAGATGTTCAGGTGGAAT
Source organism: Hemitrygon akajei (assembly GCF_048418815.1). Taxonomy (NCBI): domain Eukaryota; kingdom Metazoa; phylum Chordata; class Chondrichthyes; order Myliobatiformes; family Dasyatidae; genus Hemitrygon; species Hemitrygon akajei. The sequence continues at coordinate 171,200,171 of NC_133134.1, forward strand.
TCAAAGTCCTCGTGCAAGATTCCCAGAAGGTTAATTTACAGGATGAGTCTGTGGTAAAGAAGGCAAATGCAATGTTGGCATTTATTTCATGGGTAATAGAGAGTCCAGAGGAGGTTCACCAGGATGATTCCAGGAATGAAGGGGTTAACGTACGAGGAGCGTCTGATAGCTTTGGGCCTGAACTCACTGGGATTTAGAAGAACGTGGGGGTGGGGTGTTACCTACGGAATGTTGAAATGACTTGAGCTGGGAACTTTTAGAACAGAGACGAGGAGGATTTTTTTTTAGCCTGAGAGTGGTGAATCTGTGGAATGCTCTGCCACAGACGCCAGGTCCGTGGGTATATTTAAGGTAGAAGTTGATGGTTTCCTGATCGGTCAGGGCATCAAAGGATACGCGAGAAGACAGGTGTTTGGGGTTGAGTGGGATCCGGGATCAGCCATGATGGAATGGCGAAGCAGACTCGATGGGCTGAATGGCCTAACTCTGGATTTATACCTTATGCCCCTTGGGGTTGGAGCTGATGTCCATCACCAGGAGAGCTGGCACTGAGTGAACCGGCTGAGTCCCGAAGGTAGTGGACCGGGTGGGCGCTGAGGATTTTAACACTTCTTCCCCTCCTGTCCCATCTTGTCTATGAAGTGTTTGTTTCTGACTTTGCTGGTGTTCTGCTGGGTGTAGACTGTGTAATATCTCAGAGCTGGTGTTGAACTTTTGAATTTCTACTCCTATGGCGGGCTGCATCTCCAAGGTGTCGTTAGCAGAGACTGTGGGCTCGGGAGATCCAGCTCACAAAGAGGACCACCCGTTCAAATTACTGACTTTAAAGAACGCTGTGCCTACTTCAGCTGGTAGGAATGTCACTGTAAAAGCCATGGCGGAGACTGCTGGAGGCCATCAGGGTATTGTTGTGTCAGCGGTTTCAAACGGGAAGACTATTTTCTATTTGAAGTCGGCGAGTGATGTGTTTTTTTGGCCCCGAGTCGGGGGTTAAGGGTGGGGAGGGTTTTCATGCAGGTGGAGCGGTGATACCCCCCATGCGGATGGTGATACCCCCTATGTAGATGGTGATATCCTCTATCTGTAGGTGAGGTGCGATCCAAAATGACCCCAGTACGGTACAGGGCAGCCCGAGGGGTAATGAGCACCTTTTCTCATGTCAGCATATGCAGCTGGAGCAGGGTGGGGCAGCTTCAGGTTTATTTTGAAGAGCATTACTATACCATCCTGTGGGCTACGGACCGCCTGAGGTGCCATGCCTGTAAGGAGTTTGGGCCTGTTCGGAACCGTCGGGCTGCCAGGTCTGCCCGAGGGGTGAAGAGGGAGAGGACTCTGATTCCGGGGAGGTTGACAAGGGAGTGGAGACGGGCACAGTGCAGCCGACTCGATTCCTGACTCCGGGGGTGGCGGGGCCTCCCTCTCTCCTGGGTCCTGGGGATGGGGTCTCCCGAGAGGGCCACAGCGAGGTGAACTCGTGCAAGACAGTCTGCTTCACACCGCCGTGCGTCAGGACGCTGTGGGTGCATGTGTACACCCCTGAGCCCGGCCCGATGCAGGCGCGCAGGCCTGTTCTGAGAGGTGTCTGCGTTGCCCGGATCCATAGATCGTGGCGAGTGCGTTATCCTGGGAGGCGATTTCAATTGGACCCCCGAGGACCGGTCTCCTAGTCAGGAAGTTGAGGGTGTTAATTGTATCCTCTGACTTGGTGGATGGCTGGCAGAGCCTTCACACTAACCTTTGCTTTCTCAAGGCTTATTGAGAAAGTAAGGAGGCATGGGATCCAAGGGGACCTTGCTTTGTGGATCCAGAACTGGCTTGCCTACAGAAGGCAAAGACTGGTTGTAGACGGGTCGTATTCTGCATGGAGGCCGGTGACCAGTGGAGGGTTGTGTTAGTAAATTTGCTGATGACACAAGGGTTGGGGGTGTTGTGGATAGTGTGGGGGGCTGTCGGAGGTTACAGCAGGACATTGATAGATGCAAAACTGGGCTGAGAAGTGGCAGATGGAGTTCAACCCAGATAAGTGTGAAGTGATTCATTTTGAGGGAGGCTTTCAAAGCTTGCAGAGGGATCTGGACCAACTGGAAAAATGGGCCAGAAAACGGCAGATGGATCTTAATGCAGACAAGTGTGAGGTGTTGCATTTTAGAAGGACAAATCAAGGTAGGACATACACAGTAAATGGTAGGGCACTGAGGAATGTGGAGGAACAAAGGGATCTGTGAGTTCAGATACATAATTCCCTGAAAGTGGTGTCACAGGTAGACAGGGTTGTGAAGAAGGCTTTTGGCATCCTGGCATTCATAAATCAAAGTATCGAGTATCAGGGTTGGGATGTCATGGTGAGGTTGTAGAAGACATCGGTGAGGCCAAATTTGGAGTATTGTGCTCAGTTCCGGTCACCTCACTACAGGAAGGATGTGGAAGCCATAGATAGATAGATAGATACTTTATTCATCCCCATGGGGAAATTCAACTTTTTTTCCAATGTCCCATACACTTGTTGTAGCAAAACTAATTACATACAATACTTAACTCAGTAAAAAATATGATATGCATCTAAATCACTATCTCAAAAAGCATTAATAATAGCTTTTAAAAAGTTCTTAAGTCCTGGCAGTAGAATTGTAAAGCCTAATGGCATTGGGGAGTATTGACCTCTTCATCCTGTCTGAGGAGCATTGCATCGATAGTAACCTGTCGCTGAAACTGCTTCTCTGTCTCTGGATGGTGCTATGTAGAGGATGTTCAGAGTTATCCATAATTGACCGTAGCCTACTCAGCGCCCTTCGCTCAGCTACCGATTTAATCCCTTCAATTTACCTAACACCACTTCCCTACTAACATGTATTTCCCTCAGTTCCTCCATCTCACTAGACCCTCGGTCCCTTACTATTTCCGGAAGATTATTTATGTCCTCCTTAGTGAAGACAAATTGGTCTGCCATGTCTTTGTTCCCTATGATCAATTCACCTGTTTCTGACTGTAAAGGACCTACATTTGTCTTGACCAATCTTTTTCTTTTCACATATCTATAAAAGCTTTTACAGTCAGTTTTTATGTTCCCTGCCAGCTTTCTCTCATAATCTTTTTTCCCTTTCCTAATTAAGCCCTTTGTCCTCCTCTGCTGGTCTCTGAATTTCTCCCAGTCCTCAGGTGTGCTGCTTTTTTTTGATAATTTATATGTTTCTTCTTTGGGCTTGATACTATCCCTAATTTCCCTTGTCAGCCACGGGTGCACTACCTTCCCTGGTTTATTCTTTTGCCAAACTGAGATGAACAATTGTTGTAGTTCATCCATGCGATCTTTAAATGCTTGCCATTGCATATCCACCGTCAACCCTTTAAGTATCATTTGCCAGTCTATCTTAGCTAATTCACGTCTCATACCTTCAAAGTTACCCTTCTTTAAGTTCAGAACCTTTGTTTCTGAATTAACTATGTCACTCTCCATCTTAATGAAGAATTCCACCATATTATGGTCACTCTTACCCAAGGGGCCTCACACGACAAGATTGCTAACTAAACCTTCCTCATTGCTCAATACCCAGTCTAGAATGGCCTGCTCTCTAGTTGGTTCCTCGACATGTTGGTTCAGAAAACCATCCCGCATACATTCCAAGAAATCCTCTTCCTCAGCACCCTTACCAACTTGGTTCACCCAATCTATATGTAGATTGAAGTCACCCATTATAACTGCTGTTCCTTTATTGCACGCATTTCTAATTTCCTGTTTAATGCCATCCCCAACCTCACTACTACTGTTAGGTGGCCTGTACATAACTCCCACCAGTGTTTTCTGCCCCTTAGTGTTATGCAGCTCTACCCATATCGATTCCACATCCTCCAGGCTAATGTCCTTCCTTTCTATTGTGTTAATCTCCTCTCTAACCAGCAATGCTACCCCACCTCATTTTCTTTCCTGTCTATCCCTCCTGAATATTGAATATCCCTGGATGTTGAGCTCCCATCCTTGGTCACCCTGGAGCCATGTCTCTGTGATCCCAACTATATCATATTCATTAATAACTATCTGCACATTCAATTCATCCACCTTGTTACGAATGCTCCTCACATTGACACACAAAGCCTTCAGGCTTGTTTTTACAACACTCTTAGCCCTTATACAATTATGTTGAAAAGTGGCCCTTTTTGATTTTTGCCCTGGATTTGCCTGCCTGCCACTTTTACTTTTCACCTTACTACTTTTTGCCTCTACCCTCATTTTACACCCCTCTGTCTCTCTGCGCTTGTTCCCACCCCCCGCCACATTAGTTTAAATCCTCCTGAACAGCAGGACTTCCTTAACTTATTTCTATTTTCCTCTTCCTCGACCCTAACACCCTGGTTTCCTTCCCCTTGCCAACTCAGTTTAAACCCTCCCTAACAGTTATATTAAACAATCCCGCCAGGATGTTAGTACCCTTTGAGTTCAGGTGTAACCCATCGTTTCTGTATAGGTCATGCCTTCCCCAAAATAGATCCCAGTGATCGAAGAATTTGAAGCCCTGCTCCCTGCACCAGTTACTTAGCCACACATTCATCTGCTTAATTCTGCTATTCTGACCATCATTAGCGCGTGGCTCAGGCAGTAATCCTGAGATTATTACTCTGGAGGTCTGGCTTTTCAATTTTTTTCCTAGCTCCCAGTAATCTTCCTTCAGGACCTCCTCTCTTTTTCTGTCTATGTCCTTGGTACCAACATGTACCAAGACTTCTGGCTGCTCACCCTCTCTCCTGAGAATACTCTGGACCCGATCCGGGATACCCTGTACCCTGGCACCAGGGAGGCAACAACCATCCGGGTACTCTCGCAGACTCGCAGACTCTCTTGTCTGTTCCCCTCACGATGGAATCCCCTATAACGACAGCATTTCTCCTTGCTCTCCTGATCACGGCACTGGGCAGAGTGCCAGAGTCCCGTTCGCTGTGGTCTTCCTCTGTCTGGTCAACCTCTCCAACAGTATCTAAAACTATATATCGATTCCTGAGGGGACTGTCAACTGTTTCTCTATAGGTACTGTCGATCACCTCCTCACTTTCTCTAATAAGCTGAAGGTCATCAAGTTGTTGAGCAGGAGCTGACCGATGGGGAGCAACCCCTCTGGGGTGAGTGGCAGCGGAGCAACGAGGCGCTGGGGCAACTACAGCTTGAGAGGACCCGGGGCGCTAACGTGAGCTCGCGGGTCCCGATACGGCAGGATCTGGACCACGCCTCGCCCTCCTTTTACTCTCTGGGGAAGTGAGTGCTCCTCCGTCACGGATCCGACGTGTAACCAGGCTCTCCTCTCGCCGGACCGTGCCGTGAGGATGAACGCAGGGCTCTGTGGGAGGACTTACCAAAGGTTAGCCCTGGGGGGGTGTTGAGTGGCTAGACGCTCCGATATCTTTGGAGGAGCTGACCAGAGCCCTCAACCAGCTGCAGAAAGACACGTTCCCGGGGTTAGATGGGTTGATGGTCGAATTTCTCCGGGCTTTCTAGGCCATCCTAGGGGCTGATTTTGCAGGGGTACTGGGGGAGAGCCTGGTGACAGGTGAGATGCCCCTCTCTTGGCAGAGAGCAGGCATGGTCCTGCTGCCAGAGAAGGGGGAATCTCCATTGCCTGCGGAATTGGCGCCCAGTATTCCCCCTCAGCACGAGTACAAGGTCTTTGCCTGGGTGATGACCCAGTGCCTGGGCTCCGTGCTGGAGGAAGTGGTCCATCCTGACCAGTCCTACACGGTCCCGGTGTGGTCGATCCAGGACAATATCCACCTTGTCCAGGATCTGATCTACCTGTGCCGGGAGGCTGGTCTGTCAGTCGCCTTTCTCTCTCTCGACCAAGAGAAGGTGTTCGATGACCATGAGCATCTCTTTAGGACTCTGTGAGCGTTCAGGCTCGGGCTACATTTTGTGGCCTGTGTCTGACTGCTGTACGCCGCCGCGGAAAGTGAACGGGTCCTTGACAGCGTGTTGAGCTTTGGGAGGGGGGGGGGGGTGCGTTAGAGGTGCCCCAAGTCGGGATAGCATAGCTGTACTCGTTCTGTCTGGAGTGTTACGTACCCCGTAACTGGGTCACTTACCAGCAAAGATAGAGAGGTCCGTACCCTTCTGCCCCTCAGAGTTGTGGCACATTCGTAACAGGAGCTGTTACTGTGCTTTCTCTGTAAGAGGTTAATGAGTTTGGTTCTGTGCGATCTGGACATGGAGGTCGTCCTTTTGGCTTACGTCAGTTATGTCCTCTTTATTGTCAGTGACCCTGTTGGCTTGCAGAGAATGTGAGAATGCCGTCAGGTCTTCTCAGCCGTGTCCTCTGCAAGGGTCAACCGGGAGAAGAGTGCGGTCCTCCTGGTGACTCAGTGGCCGGTGGACTCCGTACCTGAGGGACTGAGGGCGTTTGTGTGGAGCATCACGCACCTCCTCCTCTTGGGAGTCTACCTGAGTGTGATGGAGCAGGCCTGGCCGGGTTTGGAGACCTGCTGGGGCGCTGGTCGGGCCTCCTTCGTGCGATTGATCCGCTGGTCGCCTCCATGGCGTGGTACCGGCTGTCTGCATTGGTCCCACCCGTGGTGTTTATGTCTGGTGGGCGACTTCTGGGGAAACAGGAGGCACTGGGTCTCTGCAGCGGCCCCGAGTCTCCTCCGTCACGGACCCCGCGGGAATCGTTGCGGAAGTCCACCAGACTCTATTCTGCCGACCCTGTGCCGTGAGGATGAACGCAGGGCTCTGTGGGAGGACTTACCAAAGGTTAGTTCTGGGGGTGTTGAGTGGCTAGACGCTCCGACATCTTTGGACCAAAGCCCTCAACCAGCTGCAGGAAGGCAGGTCCCCGGGGCTAGATGGGTTTGCCGTTGGGTTTCTCTGGGCCGACTGGGACATCCATGAGTTTGATTATGCAGGGGTTTGCGGGCGATTTCTGGCAACGGATGAGATGCCCCCCTCGGCGCGAAGAAATTGTAGCTCTGCTGCCAAAGAAGGGAGATCTCCGTTGCCTAACGAGTTGGGGGTCAGTATCCCTCTTCAGTGCGGAGTTTAATCTCTTTGCCCGGGCGATGGTCAAACGTCTGTGTTCCTTGCTGGCTCAAGTGGTCCATCCTGACCAGTCCCACACGGTCCCAGGGCGGTCGATCCAGGACAGTATCCACCTTGTTTGGAATCTGATCTACCTGTCGGTCGCCTTTTCTCCTCCTTGTCCAGAAGAACAGGGTGGACCACCAGTAAAGTCTGGGGATCTGCAAACGTTCGTGTTAGGGTAAACTGCAGCGGAGTGTCTTGTTAAGGTTAATGGGTCCTTGACAGCGCCATTGTGCTTTGGGACGGGTGTGTGTCAGGGGTGCCCCATGTCCATTAAACACACCCAATGACTTGGCCTCCACAGCCGCTGGTGGCAACAAATTCCACAGATTTACCACCCTCTGACTAAAGTAATTTCACTGCATCTCTGTTCTAAATGGACATCCTTCAATCCTGAAGTTGTGACCTCTTGTCCTAGACTCCCCTACCGTAGGAAATAACTTCGCCATTTCTAATCTGTTCAGGCCTTTGAACATTTGGAATGTTATTTATGAGATCCTCCTTCATTCCCCTGAACTCCAGGGAATACAGCCCTAGAGCTGCCAGACATTCCTCATACAGTAACCCTTTCATTCCTGGAATCACTCTCGTGAATCTTCTCTGAACACTCTCCAATGTCAGTATATCCTTTCGAAAATAAGGAGCCCAAAACTACACACAATACTCCAAGTGTGGTCTCACGAGTGCCTTATAGAGCCTCAACATCACATCCCAGCTCCTATACTCTATTCCTCTAGAAATGAATGCCAACATTGCATTCGCCTTCTTCACCCCCGACTCAACCTGGAGGTTAACCTCAAAGGTTTAAAGGTCCAATTTAATGTCAGAGAAATGTAGACAATGTACACCCTGAAACGCTTTCTCTTTGCAAACATCCGAGTAAACAGAGAAATGCCCCAAAGAATGAATGATTGATGAATGACAAGAACCCCAATGTCACCCCCCAGCTCCCCTCCCTCCTGCGCGTAAGCGGCAGCGATCAACTATCCCCCCCCCCACCGGCAAATAAAAGCAAGCATCAGCACCGCCAGTGAGCGCTGAGCGTGAGCAAAGACACAGACTTGCAGTGACCCCAAAGACTTGGCGCTTCACCCGGCATTCGACAGACCACAGGCTCTCTCTCCCTAACAAGGGAGAAGGAGGTGTAAAAGTCCGTTACGTCGCTTTTTCTGAGCTCTGTGCATGAAGATCGCAAAGATCTCGGGTCTTCAGGTCCACAATAGATATTCCGACGACACACGGGCCTCCTGCCGCGATGCCGGCCCTCGATCCAGCCCCCTCCAAGCCCCGAGAACTTGGGCTTCTGAATTCGAGCCGGACTCTCAGGCCGAACCCTTGGCAGGCCAGTCGTGAGACCCCGAGAGCGGGTCCCAATCCCGCAAAGAAACGCAGTTAGCGTGTAGCACCAGGTCAAGGTCTTCAAAAGAAACTTGAAAGGGAAAAATAAAGACATTAAAGATGGAAATGGAGCTGTTTCCGAAGATGCAAGCAAAGGAGTCGCCGTTTAGCGCCATCTTACCTTCGCCCTGCCTCAGCCTGGATAACAGTGTGGTGTGGGCCTGCTCGCAGAAACTGCTCTTCAATGTGTCCCCCACCGTGGATTAGGCATCTCTCGGCCTCCACAAGTTCCTAAAGGGCTTGAACCACCTTGGCTTTGTCCATCTCCGCACTCAGGTCTCCATGGTCAGTCACCCCTGGGGTAACACGTGGAAGAGTCGCGAACTTCACACTTCTCGGCAGCCTGGCACTCCGCTCATTCGGTGAGGACGGTGACCCAGGGGTATCAGACCCTGGGGCCCATCGACTGCCAGAGGAATCCCAAGTCCTTTTGCATCTTTGCATTTTGAATTCTCTCCCCATCTAAATAATAGTCTGCCTGTTTATTTCTTCCACCAAAGTGCATGACCATACACTTTCCAACATTGTATTTCATTTGCCACTTCTTTGCCCATTCCCCTAAACTATCTAAGTCTCTCTGCAGGCTCTCTGTTTCCTCAACACTAGCCGCTCCTCCACCTATCTTTGTATCATTAGCAAATTTAGCCACAAATCCATTAATCCCACAGTCCAAATCATTGATATACATCATAAAAAGCAGCGGTCCCAACACCGACCCCTGTGGAACTCCACTGGTAACTAGCAGCCAGCCAGAATAGGATCCCTTTATTCCCACACTCTGTTTTCTGCCGATCAGCCAATGCTCCACCATGCTAGTAACTTCCCTGCAATTCCATGGGATCTTATCTTGCTAAGCAGCCTCCTGTGCGGCACCTTGTCAAAGGCCTTCTGAAAATCCAAGTACACCACATCTACTGCATCTCCTTTGTCTACGCTGCTTGTAATTTCCTCAAAGAATTGCAGTAGGTTTGTCAGGCAGGATTTTCCTTTCAGGAAACCATGCTGGCTTTGGCCTATCTTGTTATGTGCCTCCAGGTACTCTGTAATCTCATCCCTAACAATCCATTCCAACAACTTCCTCACCACTGATATCAGGCTAACAGGTCTATAGTTTCCTTTCTGCTGCCTCCCATCATTCTTAAATAGCGGAGTAACATTTACAATTTTCCAGTCATCCAGTACAATGACGGAATCTATCGATTCTTGAAAGATCATCGTTAATGCCTCTGCAATCTCTCCAGCTACTTCCTTCAGCACCCGAGGGTGCATTCCATCAGGTCCAGGAGATTCATCCACCCTCAGACAACGCTGGGATTGTAGACTCCACAGAGGGTGTCTAAAGCAGAGTGGAGTGACGTGCTGGGAGTGTGCGTCCGCCGATGGAATGGTTACTGATGCAGGTGAATGTGAATTACTTTTGGCAGGGTCAACTGTGCGGTCAGTCTCTGGGATTGTAGACTCCACAGAGCAAAGTTCCCTTCAGAAGGTCGACGGGCCCCAGGGTCTGATGCGACCCGAGTACTCCTGGGTCAACGTCCTCACCGAATGAGCGGAGTGCCAGGGTGCCGAGAAATGTGGAGTTTGTGACTCCTCCACGTGTTACCCCAGGGGTGACTGACCATGGAGACCTGGGTGCAGAGATGGAGAAGCAAAGGTGGCTCAAGCCCTTTAGGAAATTGTGGAGGCCGACAGATGCCTAATCCCGGGGTGGGAGGCACATTGAAGAGCAGGGTCAAGCCCTGGCCCACACCATAAACAGGCTCTGGGTGTTGCTGACGATCTGGGGAGCGGAGTCTCCCCTGGCTCCGAACCTGAGGCAGGAGCCACGCCTGTAGTGGGGTTTCTCATCGAGGCTGTTTCCAGTAGTGGGGTGACTGTGTGGGATTGGGACAGTGAGGGTGAGGACTGGGGTGATTCTGTGTGGGATTGGGACAGTGAGGGTGAGGACTGGGGTGAGTGTGTGGGAACGGGACAGTGAGGGTGAGGACTGGGGTGAGTGTGGGATTGGGACAGTGAGGGTGAGGACTGGGGTGAGTGTGGGAACGGGACAGTGAGGGTGAGGACTGGGGTGAGTGTGGGAATGGGACAGTGAGGGTGAGGACTGGGGAGAGTGTGTGGGAACGGGACAGTGAGGGTGAGGACTGGGGTGAGTGTGGGAATGGGACAGTGAGGGTGAGGACTGGGGTGAGTGTGGGAACGGGACGGTGAGGGTGAGGACTGGGGTGAGTGTGTGGGAATGGGACAGTGAGGGTGAGGACTGGGGTGAGTGTGTGGGAATGGGACAGTGAGGGTGAGGACTGGGGTGAGTGTGTGGGAATGGGACAGTGAGGGTGAGGACTGGGGTGAGTGTGTGGGAATGGGACAGTGAGGGTGAGGACTGGGGTGAGTGTGGGAACGGGAAGGTGAGGGTGAGGACTGGGGTGAGTGTGGGAATGGGACAGTGAGGGTGAGGACTGGGGTGAGTGTGTGGGAATGGGACAGTGAGGGTGAGGACTGGGGTGAGTGTGTGGGAATGGGACAGTGAGGGTGAGGACCGGGGTGATTCTGTGTGGGAACGGGACGGTGAGGGTGAGGACTGGGGTGAGTGTGGGAACGGGACGGTGAGGGTGAGGACTGGGGTGAGTGTGGGAATGGGACAGTGAGGGTGAGGACTGGGGTGAGTGTGTGGGAATGGGACAGTGAGGGTGAGGACTGGGGTGAGTGTGTGGGAATGGGACAGTGAGGGTGAGGACTGGGGTGAGTGTGTGGGAACGGGACGGTGAGGGTGAGGACTGAGGTGAGTGTGGGAATGGGACAGTGAGGGTGAGGACTGGAGTGATTCTGTGTGGGAATGGGACAGTGAGGGTGAGGACTGGGGTGAGTGTGTGGGAACGGGACGGTGAGGGTGAGGACTGGGGTGAGTGTGGGAATGGGACAGTGAGGGTGAGGACTGGGGTGATTCTGTGTGGGAACGGGACAGTCAGTGTGAGGACTGGGGAGGGTGTGGGAATGGGACAGTGAGGGTGAGGACCGGGGTGAGTGTGGGATTGGGACAGTGAGGGTGAGGACTGGGGTGAGTGTGTGGGAATGGGACAGTGAGGGTGAGGACTGGGGTGAGTGTGTGGGAATGGGACAGTGAGGGTGAGGACTGGGGTGAGTGTGTGGGAATGGGACAGTGAGGGTGAGGACTGGGGTGAGTGTGTGGGAACGGGACGGTGAGGGTGAGGACTGGGGTGAGTGTGGGAATGGGACAGTGAGGGTGTGGACTGGGGTGAGTGTGTGGGATTGGGACAGTGAGGGTGAGGACTGGGGAGAGTGTGTGGGAATGGGACAGTGAGGGTGAGGACTGGGGTGAGTGTGGGAACGGGACGGTGAGGGTGAGGACTGGGGTGAGTGTGGGAATGGGACAGTGAGGGTGAGGACTGGGGTGAGTGTGTGGGAATGGGACAGTGAGGGTGAGGACTGGGGTGAGTGTGTGGGAATGGGACAGTGAGGGTGAGGACCGGGGTGATTCTGTGTGGGATTGGGACAGTGAGGGTGAGGACTGGGGTGAGTGTGGGAACAGGACAGTGAGCTACGGGAAGGCAAGTGCCCCAGGTTGGAGGGGCTGGGTGTAGAAATCCCCTTGGCCTGAATATTGGGTGCTGACTACACCAGGGACCTCGGTGAAATCCTGGGAGCAGGTGAGGTGTCCGCCATCACATTTCTGAAAGGTCCGAGAACGTCGCAACACAACCTCACTGGTTTTCTCTCTGCTGGCAGTATTTATATTTCATGTTTTCTGATTCTAACTAATCTTATGTATGGCCGAGTACTGTTGCCACAAAATATGACATTTCACCACATTTGTCACCCGATAGGGATCTGGTATTCTCTCAGTAACGGAACACAGTCTGGTGGTCTGGGAGTCAGCAGAAAGGAAACTATAGACCTGTTAGCCTGATATCAGTGGTTGGGAAACTGTTGGAATGGATTGTTAGGGATGAGATTACGGAGTACCTGGAGGCACATGACAAGATAGGCCAAAGCCAGCATGGTTTCCTGAAAGGAAGTTCCTGCCTGACAAACCTACTGCAATTCTTTGAGGAAATTACAAGCAGGGTAGACAAAGGAGATGCAGTAGACGTGGTGTATTTGGATTTTCAGAAGGCTTTTGACAAGGTGCCACACATGAGGCTGCTTAGCAAGATAAGAGCCCATGGAATTACAGGGAAGTTACTAGCATGGGTGGAGCATTGGTTGGTCGGCAGAAAACAGAGAGTGGGAATAAAGGGATCCTATTCTAGCTGGCTCCTGGTTACCAGTGGAGTTACACAGGGGTCGGTGTTGGGACTGCTGCTTTTTACGATGTATGTCAATGGATTTGTGGCTAAATTTGCTGATGATACAAAGATAGGTGGAGGAGTGGGTAGTGTTGAGGAAACAGAGAGCCTGCAGAGAGACTTAAATATTTTAGGGGAATGGACAAAAAAGTGGCAAATGAAATACAATGTTGGAAAGAGTATGGTCATGCACTTTGGTGGAAGAAATAGATGGGCAGACCATTATTTAGAGGGGTAGAGAATTCAAAATACAGAGATGCAAAGGAATTTGGGAGCCCTTGTGCAGGATACCCTGAAGGTTAACCTCCAGGTTGTCAGTGGTGAAGAAGGTGAATGCAATGTTGGCATTCATTTCTAGAGGTATAGAATATGAGAGCAGGGGTGTGATGTTGAGGCTCAATAAGGCACTCGTGAGACCACACTTGGAGTATTGTGTGCAGTTTTGACCCCTTATTTTAGAAAGGATATACTGACGTTGGAGAGGGTTCCGAGAAAATTCACGACAATGATTCCAGGAATGAAAGGGTTACTGTATGAGGAACGTCTGGCAGCTTTTGGGCTGTATTCCCTGGAGTTCAGGAGAATGGGGGGGAATCTCATAGAAATATTCTGGATGTTAAAAGGCCTGAACAGATTAGATGTGATGAAGTTATTTCCCATGGTAGGGGAGTTTAGGACAAGAGGGCACAACTTCAGGATTGAAGGACGTCCATATAGAACTGAGATGTGGAGAAATTACTTTAGTCAGAGGGTGGTAAATCTGTGGAATTTGTTGCCATGAGCAGCTGTGGAGGCCAAGTCACTGGGTGTATTTATGGCAGAGATAGATAGGTTCTTGATTAGCCAGGGCATCAAAGGGTATGGGGTGAAGGCAGGGGAGTGGGGATGACTGGAATAATTGGATCAGTCCATGATTGAATGGCGGAGCAGACTTGATGGGCCGAATGGCCTACTTCTGCTCCTATATCTTATGGTCCAGCTTCTGGTGAAGGGACTCTGCCCAGAACCCTCGACTGTTCATTCCTCTCAGATGCTGTCTGACCTGACCTGCTGTTCCTCCACATTTTGTGTGTGTTGCTGTGGATTTCCAGCATCTGCAGAATTTCTTGTGTCTAAAGATTTCAGTCAGCTTCGTGAGGGTGGATGTGAGAGTTAGGGTTATGGAGGGAGGGGGGAGGTCACACTTCAGTTCTGATAGCACATTAAGCAGTGCCTAAAGCCTGAGGTGGGTTAAATTATTCCACAGCCAGAATTAATGAAGAGTGAGCGACCCTAATCCTAACCCCATTCCTCTCCCCTGGGACCCATTCATTGTCGCCGCTGGATCTTGCATTCGGCAGCTGAGACGGAGTCAGGGAGGCGCTGGCAGCGGCCGCCAGGAGGGGGCGGTGTTGAGCTGCAATTGGCTCCGGCAGTCGGGGCTGCCCCCGCTGCTCTCACACTGCGGGCATCAGGAGACCTGGCTCAGGGACGGTTCCCTCAACCTGCCTCTCACCGCTCCACACTCATATGTGTTCCCATCCCCATCCAGCCCATGTCCCACCCCAATCAGCTCATGATTCCTACCATTAAATCCCAACGTCTATCTCCTCAACTGTCCCCACCCCACATCTACCATTCTACATCTGTCCCAACACACGCACCTGTCCCCCGCCCCAACTACCCCAACATCAGACCCACACATCCATCTATCTCAACATCTGTCCCCACCTACATCTGACCCCTGCCCCATCTGCCCCCACCCACATCTATTTCCACACTTTACCCCCAGCCCCCAATCTCACATCTGTCCCCCACCTCCCTCCACTCCCCTCACATCTGTGAAAGTCCCTCAGTTCCATCCCTTCAGGAAAATGTTTCAATGATAAACAGACACCTCTGTAGTGAGGAAGTGCAAGTTAACAGATGGGCGAGTCTCCGGGGGTTTGTTCAGACAGGCTGGAGTTCAGTCATTTAACTCTTTGGTGTCTGCAAATGTTTCATAGAAACATAGAAAATAGGTGCCGGAGTAGGCCATTCAGCCCTTCGAGCCTGCACCGCCATTCAGTATGATCATGGCTGATCATCCAACTCAGAACCCTGTACCTGCTTTCTCACCATACCCCCTGATTCCTTTAGCCACAAGGGCCATATCATCCTGATGCGAGCTCCCCCAACACTTCACATGTACCTCAGCAACCTCACCGTGTTCACAGCCATTGGGAAATAGACCAGGCGGAGAACATGGCAGATGGAGTTTAATAGGCAAATGTAGAGTGTTGCACCTTGCCTATTCAAACGTAATGATGGTAGGACTCTTAACAATGTTGGTGAGCAGACATTTGATGGGATGGTAAAGAAGGCACTGGGCAGGCTCGCCTTCATCATTGAGTTCAGGAGTTGGGAAATTATATAAAACTTGAGTTCAAAGTAAATGTATTGTCGAAATACGTATATGTCGTCATATACAACCCTGAGGTTTGTTTTCTTGTGGGCATTCTCAATAGAATCACAACCATCATGGAATCAATGAAAGACCATTTGTCTTTTGTCCAGCCAGTGTGCAAACAAAACAAATGAGATGAGTTTGGCATGTGGAGTGTTGCATACCGTTCTGGTCGCCTCACCTTAGGAAGGATGTCGAGGCTTTGGAGAGGGTGAGGAGAGGTTTACCAGGATGCTACCATGAGAGAGTGGTTGCCATCTCTCAGGTCTGATGGAGGTTTTGAAGATTATCAGAGGCAGAGTCGCCAGGGTTGAAATGTCTAATACAGTACCAGAGATGTTGTTGACGCTGTGGATAGTGTGTACTTGTCCACTGGGCTTTCAGACCGTTCTTCCGTTGGGAACGGGTTGGATTCGAACTCAGGACCATTGTCCTCAGAGGCCACTACACCACCGGGGGGGGGGGGGTGGGTTTGTTTGACACAGAGAGCCGTAGATGCTTGGAATGCACTCCCGGGGGTGGCAGTTACAACAGCGGTGTCGAAGGGGCTCTGAGATGGGCAAATGAATGTGAGGGAAATGGACATTTTCCTATCAGTCTGGTTTGGGTATTCGGTTACTGATATAGTTAGTTTGGAACAACGAATTTCATGTCACAGAAATCGGTGGTAATTCACCTGATTCTACTTCCGGTTCATACTCTCTCTCTCTCTCTCTCTCTCTCTCTCTCCCTCTCCCTCTCCCTCTCCCTCTCCCTCTCCCTCTCCCTCTCCCTCTCCCTCTCTCCCTCTCTCCCTCTCTCCCTCTCTCCCTCTCTCCCTCTCTCCCTCTCTCCCTCTCTCCCTCTCTCCCTCTCTCCCTCTCTCCCTCTCCCCCTCTCTCCCTCCTGCTGAGTGTTTCCTGCACTTCAGCTTTTAATAACGACGGATGAAGGGTTTCGGGCCAAAATGTCGTTATTACCTCCTCCCATAGATGCTGTCTGGCCTGCTGAGTTCTGCCAGCATTTTGTGTTTTTTATTCTCTGAGTTGCATACTGCATGCATACTTTAATAATAAATGGTCTTAAAATCTTGGAAGTTCCATACTCATGTTAAGCCCATATAGTGTAGATGAGTCACACAGTCAGAGAGCACAGAAAAAGGCCCTTTGGCCCATCTAGTCCATGCCTAACTGTTGTTCTGCCTAGTCCCATTGACCCGCACCTGGACCATGGCCCTCCATATCCCACTCCCCAATCCACGTAACTATTCAGGCCTCTCTGAAATGCTGCATCCTTCACTTCCACACTCACCTTCAATACAACACTGTGCCAAAGTCTTAGGCACACATACTGTGGTAGTTTTATGTATTCCACTGCACCGCTGCCACACACAAAAAATCATGGCGTATGTGAGCGATGATTCTGGTATGGGTCCCTATGGTGGACTGGGAGTGGGAAGGGGGAAGGGAGAGGGGAATCATGGTTGGGAAAAGGGGAAGGGAGAGGGGAGGGAGCAGGAAGCACCATAGACACATTCTGTAAAGATCAATAAACCAATTATTTGGAATCGAATGATGTTGTCTGGTGTCTCAGGGCTGGATCGGCCTCTTCTCTGCCACCTGTCCCACCCCTCTACTGCGGCACTCCGCCTCGCCATTCCCAACATGCTTTGCTCCACCAGATTTTAAAACCCCGCTCTCCACTCCACGTGGACAAATACAGCACTGTGCAAATCTCTTTGGCACTATATATATATGTGCCTAAGACTTTTGCACATTACCATTTATCATCCTTCTCCCTTAACCCATGACCCATTGGGTTCTAGTTGCACCCAATCTCATTGGAAAATCCTGCTTGCATTTACCCTATCTATACCCTTCATAATTTTGTAAATCTCTATCAGATCTCCCCTCATTCTCCTACACTCCAGGGAATAAATCCTAACCTAATGTCATAGAAAAGTACACCACTGAAACAGGCCATTCAGCCCATCTAGCCCACACTGAAGTCCTACTCCCTTTGACCTGCACCGATTGAACCTTTCCCTCTAACTCAGGTGCTTAAGTTCTGGCAACATCCTCATAAATTTCCCGTGTACTATTTCAAACTTATCGATATATTTCCTGCAGGGAGGTGACGAAAACTGCACAGTCTGCTCCAAATTAGGACTCACCAATGTCCTATATGACTTCAACATGACATCCCTAAGACCACGTGATTTAGGGGCAGAATTAGATCAATTGGCCCATCAAGTTTGCTCCACCATTTCATCATGGCTGATCCAATTTTCCTCTCAGCCCCAATCTCCCTGTATCCCTTCTTGCCCTGACCAATCAAGAATCTATCAACCTCTGACTTAAATACACATAAAGACTTGGCCTCCATGGCTGCCTGTAGCAAAGAATTCCACAGATTCACCACTCTCTGGCTAAAGAAATTCCTCGTCTCCATTCTAAAAGGGTGCCTCTATCCTGAGTCCTCTAGTGTTAGACTCTCCCACCACAGGAAAAATCCTCTCCACATCCACTCCATCAAGTCCTTTCACCATTCGATGGGTTTCAGTGAGGTCACCCCTCATTCTTCTGAATTCCAGTGAGTACAGGCCCAGAATCATCTAACCCTCTCCATGTGACTCGTCATTCTATCCTGGAATCATTTTTGAACCCTCTCCAGTTTCAGCACATCCTTTCTAAGATAACAGGCCCAAAATATTCACACTTCCCCAAGTGAGTCCTCACCAGAGCTTTATAAAGTCTCAACATTACATCCTCGCTTTTATATTCCAGTCCTCTGGAAACGAATGCTAACATTGCATTTACCTTTCCCACCAGACTCAACCTGCAAATTAACCTTTAGGGAATCCTGCACAAGGACTCCAAAGTCCCTTTGCACCTCAGTTTTTGGATTTTCTCTCCATTTAGAAAATAGTCAACCCCTTCATTTCTTCTACAAAGTGCATGACCATACACACTCCGACACTGTATTCCATCTGCCACTTCTTTGCCAAATCTCTTAATTTGTCTATGTTCTTTTGTACCCTCCCTACTTCCTCAAAGCTACCTGTCTTTGGAACGTCTGCAAACTTTGCAAAAAAAGCCATCAATTTCATCATCCAAAGTATTGACATATAACGTGAAAAGAAATGGTCCCAACACAGACCCTTGTGGAATATCACTAGGCACTGGCAGCCAGTCAGAAAAGGCTCTCTTTATCCCCACTCTTTGCCTCCTGCTGATCAGCCACAACTTTATCCATGCTAGAATCTTTCCAGTAATGCCGTGAGCTTGTAGCTTGTTAAGCAGGCTTGTGTTTGGTACCTTGTCAAAGGCCTCTGAAAATCCAAGTACACAACATCAAACAGTGCTCCTTTGTCTCCTGCTTGTTATTTCTTCAAAGAATTCCAACAGATTTGTCAAGCAAGATTTTCCCTTGAGGAAACCATGCTGACTACAGCCTATTTTATCATGTGGCTCCAAGTACCCTGAAACCTCATCCTTACCAATTGACTCCAACATATTCCCAACCACTGAGGACAGACTAACTGGCCTATAGTTTCCTTTCTTCTGCCTCTCTCCCTTCATGAAGAGTGGAGTGACATTTGTAATTTTGCATTCTTCCAGAACCATTCCAGAATCTAGTAATTCTTGAAAGATCATTACTAATACTTCCAAGATCTCTTCAGCCACCTCTTTCAGAACTCTGGTGTGTACACCATCTGGTCCAGGTGACTAATCTACCTTCAGACCTTTCAGTTTCTCAAGAACCTTATCCACATAGTAACTTCACTCCCTTTATGACCTCTGACTCCTGGAGCTCCCACCATACTGCTAGTATCTTCCACAGTGAAGACCGATGCATAATATTAATCAGCTTGTCCACCATCGCTACCTCTCCAGGATCGCTTTCCAGCAGCCCGATATCCACTCTCGCTTCTCTTTTACACTTCGTGTATCTGAAGTAACTTTTAGTATCCTCATTAATTATTGGCTAGCTTATTTTTGTATTCCATCTTTACCTTTTTAATGACTTTTTTAGTTGCCTTCTGTTGGTTTTAACAACCTTCCCAGTTCTTTAAGTTCCCACTAATTTTTGCTCTATTATATGCCCTCTCTGTGGCCTTTAATGCTGGTTTTGATTTCGCTTGTTAGCCACAATTGTGTCATGTTGCCCTTGGAATACTTCTTCCTCTTTGGGATGTATATATCTTGTGCCTTCTGAATTTCTTCCAGAAATTCCGGCCGTTGCTGTTTTGTCGTCATCCCCTGCCAGTGTTTTTTTTCTAATCAATTCTGGCCAACTCCTCTCTCAAGCCTCTGTAATTCCCTTTACTCCACTGTAATACTGATATATCTGGCTTTAGCTTCTCCCTGTCAAACTTCAGGATGACTTGATCACTCTCCCCTAAGGGTTCTTTTATTTTAAGCTCCCTAATCAATTCTGGCTCATTGCACAACATCCAATCCAGAATAACTGATCCCTAGTGGGCTCAACCACAAGCTTCTCTAAACATCCACCTCGTAGGCACTCTAGAAATTCCCCCTCTTGGAATCCCGTACCAACCTGATTTCCCCAATCTACCTGTATATTGAAACCCCCATGATTGCTGTATGGGATTTACCCCAGGTTATTGAAAGAGGCAAGCGAAAAGATTGCTGTGACCTTGAGTAGTACCTTCGTGTCCTCGTTAGGCACAGGTGAGGTCCCAGAGGACTGGCGAGTGGCTAGTGTTGTACCTCTATTTAAGAAGGGAACAAGGGAAAATCCTGGGAACTATAGACCAGTGAGTCGTCTCACGTCTGTTGTAGGGAAATTGCTGGAGAAAATTCTTAGGGATATATGAACATTTGGAAACCCATGCCCTAATTATGGAGATCCAGCATGGCTTTGTTACGGGGTAGGTCGTGTCATACCGATTTGATTGAGTTTTTTGACAAGGGGACAAGAGAGATTGATATGAGTAGGGCAGTGGATGTTCTACATGGATCTTGGAGAGGTGTTTGACAAAGTCCCTCATGGGAGGTTAATCCAGAAGATTGAGATGCATAGAAAAGAGAGTTTTGTGAAGGGTCTTATCTGAGCTGGAGGTTATTGGGAATTAGTGAAGTTCTGCAGGGATCTGTGCTTGGACCTCTGCTGTTTGTGGTGTATATAAATGACCTGGATGAAAATATAGATGGGTGGGTTAGTAAGTTTGAGGTTGATACCAAGACTGGTGGAGCTGTGGATAGTGTAGAAGACTGGCAAAGAATACAGCACGATATGGACCAGTTGCAGATATGGGCAGAGAAATGGCAGGTAGAGTTAACATAAATAAATGTGAAGTGTAGCACCTCAGTGGGGCAAATACAAGGAGACAATACACTGTTAGGGGCAAAGTCCTGAACAGTGTTGCTGAGCGGAGAGAACTTGGGATCCAAGGTCACAGCTCCTTGAAAGTGGCTACACAGGTCGATGAGATGGTTAAGAAAGCTTTTATTTGAGTTCAAAAGTCAGGGATTATATTGCAACTTAGGCCACATCTGGAGTATTGTGTACAAGTCTGGTTGCCCCACTCTAGGAGGGATGTTGAGGCTTTGGCGAGGGTGCAGACGAGGTTTATCAGGTTGCTGCCTGATTTAGAGGGCTTGTGCTACCACGGGTAGAGTAGCACATTCCAGCACAGTACAGACCCTTTGGCCAGAGATGTTGTACTGACCTTTTAACCTACTCTAAGAGCAATCTAACTCTTCCCTCCTATATAGTCCTCCATTTTTCTTTCATCCATGCATGTTTTTAAGAGTCTTTAAAAGTCCCTAATGCACCTGCTGTACCACTACTTGTGGCACCGTGTTCTGCACACTCACTACTCTCTGTGTAAAAGTCTGCTTCGGGTATACCCCTTATACTTTCCTCCATCACCTTAAAATGATTCCCCCTATTTCTGCCCTGGGGAACAGTCTCTGACTGTCCGCTCTATCAATGCCTTTTCATCTTGTCCGTGTCTATCAAGTCACCGCTCATCCTCCTTCACTATTAGCTTGCTCAACCTTTAGACACCCTCTCTAATCCAGGCAGCGTCGTGGTGAATCTCCTCTGCACCCTCTAATCCAGGCAGCGTCCTGGTGAATCTCCTCTGCACCCTCTAATCCAGGCAGCGTCCTGGTCAATCTCTTCCGCACCCTCTCTAATCCAGGCAGCGTCCCGGTGAATCTCCTCCGCACCCTCTCTAATCCAGGCAGCGTCCCGGTGAATCTCCTCTGCACCCTCTCTAATCCAGGCAGCATCCTGGTGAATCTCCTCTGCACCCTCTCTAATCCAGGCAGCATCCTGTTGAATCTCCTCTGCACCCTCTCTAATCCAGGCAGCATCCTGGTGAATCTCCTCTGCACCCTCTCTAATCCAGGCAGCGTCCTGGTCAATCTCTTCCGCACCCTCTCTAATCCAGGCAGCGTCCCGGTGAATCTCCTCCGCACCCTCTCTAATCCAGGCAGCGTCCCGGTGAATCTCCTCTGCACCCTCTCTAATCCAGGCAGTATCCTGGTGAATCTCCTCTGCACCCTCTCTAATCCAGGCAGCATCCTGGTGAATCTCCTCTGCACCCTCTCTAATCCAGGCAGCGTCCCGGTGAATCTCCTCCGCACCCTCTCTAATCCAGGCAGCGTCCCGGTGAATCTCCTCTGCACCCTCTCTAATCCAGGCAGTATCCTGGTGAATCTCCTCTGCACCCTCTCTAATCCAGGCAGTATCCTGGTGAATCTCCTCTGCACCCTCTCTAATCCAGGCAGTATCCTGGTGAATCTCCTCTGCACCCTCTAATCCAGGCAGCGTCCTGGTGAATCTCCTCTGCACCCTCTAATCCAGGCAGCGTCCTGGTCAATCTCTTCCGCACCCTCTCTAATCCAGGCATCATCCTGGTAAATCTCCTCTGCACCCTCTCTAATCCAGGCAGCGTCCCGGTGAATCTCCTCTGCACCCTCTCTAATCCAGGCAGTATCCTGGTGAATCTCCTCTGCACCCTCTCTAATCCAGGCAGTATCCTGGTGAATCTCCTCTGCACCCTCTCTAATCCAGGCAGTATCCTGGTGAATCTCCTCTGCACCCTCTAATCCAGGCAGCGTCCTGGTGAATCTCCTCTGCACCCTCTAATCCAGGCAGCGTCCTGGTCAATCTCTTCCGCACCCTCTCTAATCCAGGCATCATCCTGGTAAATCTCCTCTGCACCCTCTCTAATCCAGGCAGCATCCTGGTAAATCTCCTCTGCACCCTCTCTAATCCAGGCAGCGTCCTGGTCAATATCCTCCGCACCCTCTCTAATCCAGTCAGCATCCTGGTCAATCTCCTCTGCACCCTCTAATCCAGGCAGCGTCCTGGTCAATCTCTTCCGCACCCTCTCTAATCCAGGCAGTATCCTGGTGAATCTCCTCTGCACCCTCTAATCCAGGCAGCGTCCTGGTGAATCTCCTCTGCACCCTCTCTAATCCAGGCAGCGTCCTGGTCAATCTCTTCCGCACCCTCTCTAATCCAGGCATCATCCTGGTAAATCTCCTCTGCACCCTCTCTAATCCAGGCAGCATCCTGGTAAATATCCTCCGCACCCTCTCTAATCCAGTCAGCATCCTGGTCAATCTCCTCTGCACCCTCTCTAATCCAGGCAGCGTCCTGGTCAATATCCTCCGCACCCTCTCTAATCCAGTCAGCATCCTGGTCAATCTCCTCTGCACCCTCTAATCCAGGCAGCGTCCTGGTCAATCTCTTCCGCACCCTCTCTAATCCAGGCAGCGTCCTGGTGAATCTCCTCTGCACCCTCTCTAATCCAGGCAGCGTCCTGGTCAATATCCTCCGCACCCTCTCTAATCCAGTCAGCATCCTGGTCAATCTCCTCTGCACCCTCTAATCCAGGCAGCGTCCTGGTGAATCTCCTCTGCACCCTCTCTAATCCAGGCAGCGTCCTGGTAAATCTCCTCTGCACCCTCTAATCCAGGCAGCGTCCTGGTCAATCTCTTCCGCACCCTCTCTAATCCAGGCAGCGTCCTGGTGAATCTCCTCTGCACCCTCTCTAATCCAGGCAGCGTCCTGGTGAATCTCCTCTGCACCCTCTAATCCAGGCAGCGTCCTGGTCAATCTCTTCCGCACCCTCTCTAATCCAGGCAGCGTCCTGGTCAATCTCCTCTGCACCCTCTAATCCAGGCAGCTTCCTGGTCAATCTCTTC
This sequence comes from Hemitrygon akajei, assembly GCF_048418815.1. Classification (NCBI taxonomy): domain Eukaryota; kingdom Metazoa; phylum Chordata; class Chondrichthyes; order Myliobatiformes; family Dasyatidae; genus Hemitrygon; species Hemitrygon akajei. Next base: position 171,223,517 of record NC_133134.1, read on the forward strand.
CGCACCCTCTCTAATCCAGGCAGCGTCCCGGTGAATCTCCTCTGCACCCTCTCTAATCCAGGCAGCGTCCTGGTCAATCTCTTCCACACCCTCTCTAATCCAGGCAGCGTCCTGGTCAATCTCCTCCGCACCCTCTCTAATCCAGGTAGTATCCTGGTGAATCTCCTCTGCACCCTCTCTAAAGCTTCCACATCCTTCCTATAATGAGGTGGCCAGAACTGAACACCATATTTCCAGAACGGTTTAACCAGTCATTTTATAGAGTGCAGCATTACATCACAGCTTTTCAACTAATTCCCCCAACTAACAAAGGCCAACCCACCATACATCTTTTTAACCACCCTTGTGTGGCAATTTGAGGGAATTACGGACATTGTCAGCAAGATTATTCTGTTGCTCAACACTGCTAAGAATCCAGCTTTAACACTGTATTTGGCCTTAAAGTTCAACTTTCCAAAGTGCACCTGCTTCACACTTTTCTTTTTGAATTTCATTTTGCTCTGGATTCCGTCAAATCCTACAACAACCATCGACACCATCCACAACATCACCAGTCTTTGTGTCTTCGGCAAATTTACTAACGCACCCTTCCACTTCCTCATCAAAGTCACTTATAAAAATCTTTGGATTTCTGTGCTGAGGATGATAAGTTCGGTCACTGGATATATACAAAACTTCATACAGAAGGCCATTCAGTCGATTGAGTCTATGCCAGCTCTCAGAGGCATCTCATTCTCCGTAAACCTCCTCCATCTCTGAGGCCCAACAACTCCCTTGAGCTCCACCTCTCACCCACACACTAGGGGTAAGTTACAGAGGCCAATTAACCCACCAGCCTGCGTCTTTGGGAGGAAACTGGAGCCTCCATGTCATGAGATGGAGTATGTGAAAACGCCACACCCGCGAACCTGAGCAGGGGCTTTACTCAGCCCCGCAGGTATCTTTGGATATGAAGGGAAAAGGCAGGATTGCAGCAAAGTGGGGTAAGCAGGTGGAAGTCGATGAATGGCCTCATCCTGCCAGCTCTGGTCTCAGAGGGAAGGTCTGAGCCTCGAGCAAGTTGGAGATGTGAGAGAATTCCTGAGCTTCCAGTCCAGGTGACTGAAGCAGCAGGGGGGGCCAGGGATTTTAAGCAAACGTAGACCAACGAAACTTGTGCCTGGTCCATCTGTGTTCAGTTAAATCCCATCACAAGTGCAAGTCTTTTACCTTAAAGCAGAGAGAACCACTTATTCATTATAATAGTTTGATATTTTTGGCATCTTGGGTGTCTTTCAAGCCTATAGATGTGTTCCTGCCCTTCACAGTGAGTAGCAGTTCACCATCGGGTGGAACATTCTCGCTCTCCATTGTAACCACCTACTGACTTCCCACCCCTCATCTCACCACGGTGAACTACCACGTACCCCTCGACTCTGAGAACAGAACAAACACTGTATGAGGTTGCGTCTGACCTATAGATCACAGGCTGGTGTTACAATATTGTTCCTTCTGCGTTTATAACCGGAAAGAGGTGGTTGATAATTGCTTAACCAGTACCCATAACACAGGTATTCACAAAAAACCCTTTCTTTTTTTTGTTTACTGTAAGAATGAACATTTTGCACGTTAAACCACAGTCTAACCCCAAAGGAAAGTACGCCCTGCAGCACCATGCACTGTGTTCCCCTGTGCAGGGCTGGGGTTAGCGACACTGATCTTCAAGCTGCAGTCAGTTCTGGGAACAGTCAGCAGGTGGATGGCTGGAGGCAGTCCAGTGGCTGGGGCTTTCCCTAGTGGAGGGCTCCACTGTGAAGGGCATTTTCACTCACTTATGAGAGGTAGTAACAGGAACAGGAGATGGCACTAGCCTCAACATTGGCCAAAGTTGTCCCACTTCTGTCTCTGCGCTCGTAATTGGTCTACGAAGGGGCCATCATGCTTCCTGGGTTGTGAGCTCAGGAATGGGAGGTGGTAGGTCCTCCCACGTTAGGTGTTCACCAAGCCTAGGCCTCCCCAGGTCTCAGCATGCCACAGAAAGCCCAGGGACTTGACCTCCAGTTCTATGCATCACTGCTATTGTCCTCACTGGGTTTACCCGAGACCAGGGTGCTGGCACTCTACCTCACTGCCCCCTCTTCCCCAGCAGTGGCCGGGGAGAGAGGGTGAATGGATCGGAGGGAGAGTTAGTTCCAGGTTCAGGCTGATGTAGTGTTCACCTTGAGAGCTGTGTGTGAGGAGGGAGCTGCTTCACCCAGGACAGGCAACCAGCCAGGGCTACCACAGGCAAACCTGCCAATGTACAGCCCTGGCATCGATGCGGGTGATTTAAATATCCTCACTTTTAACAACATGAAGTCATCCACAGAGATTACTGCTGTCTTTGTATCGCATCACAACTGCATCCCCAGCTCTCATTCCCTATCATAATCTCCCGCAGAGTGAGTGTGTGTGTGTATATCAGTGTGTAAATGAGTGTGTGTGTATGTGTGTGAGTGTATCGGTTTGTTTGTGAGATTGTGTATCAGTGTGTGTATGACTTTGTGTTAGTGTGTGTGTGAATCATTGTCTATGTGTGAGTTAGTATGAGTGTGTCAGCATGTATGAGTATGACTTTGTGTTAATCAGCAGGTGTGTGTAAATCACTGTGTATGTTTGAGTCGATATGTGTGTGTAAGTGTGTCTGCCTTTGTTGTAGTGTGTGTGTGTATCATTGTGTATGTGTGATGCACTGTCTGTATGTGAGTGTGTGCATGACTTTGTGCTAGTCAGTGTGTATGTGTGATTCAGTGTGTGTGTGTGTGTACATGAGAGAGTGTGGGTGTGGACAAAGTGCTGGAGGAACTCAGCAGATCAGGCAGCACCTACGGAAGGGAATGGGATCTTATGAAGACTCCTGATGGATGGTCTCAGCCGAAACTTCACTGTTTATTCCTGCCTGAGCTGCCAAGCACTTCGGTGCTACGTTGTAGAAGGCTCTTGTGTGTGATCAGTACAATTCACAAACTTTCCCAGGTTCTGCCGACAGTGATGAATTTGCAGAGAGAGAGAGAGAATTCTGCAAACCTCAAGGGTGAATCGTACTGATCAGTTCAATCATTTTAATCTATTCCCCAACAACATGTGAGTAACGTTCTATCCTGGTAGTGTTCGTGACTGCAGGGAAATTCCACTTTTCAGAATCTGCTCTTTCTGTCTGCTCGTCGATATTCCATAAATATTATCTTTTGTGCAAGGGAGCATTCGATTCAGTTTCAGTGTTAATGCTGCGTGTAATACACCACGTTCTGCAGCATTGTGTATGAGGGGAGTTTTGAGGCCTTAGAATCTTGTTGGAGACGATGTTATTTACATCCAGACAAACCACACGGCCCAAGCAATACATATCTGAGGTGGTCCAACTGCACAATGCTGTGGTTGAAATGCACCTTGAACATTTTTTCCATTCTTCGTCAGTGAGAAACAAGCCAGAAGCAATGCTAAGATTGGTAGTTTTATTGCCAGTGATCTTTGTTCTTGCACCATCTCGGATCGCAAGACCCTGCAGCGGATAGTGAGGTCAGCTGAGAAGATCATCGGGGTCTCTCGTCCCGCCATTACAGACATTTACACTACACGCTGCATCCGCAAAGCAAACAGCATTATGAAGGACCCCACGCACCCCTCATACAATCTCTTCTCCCTTCTGCCGTCTGGGAAAAGGCTCCGAAGCACTTGAGCTCTCCCAACCAGCCTATGTAACAGTTCCTTCCCCCAACCCATCAGACTCCTCAATACCCAGAGTCTGGACTGACACCAACTTACTGCCCTCTACTGTGCCTATTGTCTTGCTTATTATTTATTGTAATGCCTGCACTGTTTTGTGCACTTTATGGAGTCCTGGGTAGGTCTGTAGTCCAGTGTAGTTTTTTTTCTGTGTTGCTTTTATGTAGTTCAGTGTAGTTTTTGTATTGCTTCATGTAGCACCATGGTCCTGAAAAATGTCGTCTCATTTTTACTGTGTACTGTGCCAGCAGTTATGGTCGAAATGACAATAAAAAGTGACTTTACTTGACTTGAGCTGCCATGGGAACACTTTCTTGCGATCCGCTCTGCCACAACACTTCCATTAGATGCCCCCACTACTGTTCTGTTCCAGAGAGAATGGCTCCAACTACTCTCTCTCCCCTGTCAAGTCCCACAGTCCTGAATAATTCCTGCAAAATTTTAAGACCATAATGCCTTAAGACATAGGAGCAGAATCAGGCAATTCAGCACCAAGTCCGCCCCATCATTCCATCACGGCTGATTTATTATCCCTCTCAACCCCATTCTCCTGCCTTCTCTTGTAGCCTTTGATGGCCTGGCTAACCAGGAACCTGTCAACATCCGCTTTAAATATACCCAAAGACTTGGCCTCTACAAACATCTGTGGCAATGAATTCCACAGATTCATAACCTTTGGCTAAAGAAATTCTTCAGCATCTTAGTTCCAAGTGGACTTCCTTCTATTCTGAGGCTGTGTCCTCTGGTCCTAGACTCACCCACTATAGGAAACATCCTCTCCACATCCACTCTGTCTGTGTCCTCTGGTCCTAGACTCACCCACTACAGGAAACATCCTCTCCACATCCACTCTATCTGTGTCCTCTGGTCCTAGACTCACCCACTACAGGAAACATCCTCTCCACATCCACTCTATCTGTGTCCTCTGGTCCTAGACTCACCCACTATAGGAAACATCCTCTCCACATCCACTCTATCTGTGTCCTCTGGTCCTAGACTCCCCCCCTATAGGAAACATCCTCTCCACATCCACTCTGTCTGTGTCCTCTGGTCCTAGACTCACCCACTATAGGAAACATCCTCTCCACATCCACTGTCTCTGTCTGGTCCTAGACTCACCCACCATAGGAAACATCCTCTCCACATTCACTCTTTTTAGGCCTTTCAATATTCAATATTTCAATGAGATTCCCCCTCATTCTTCTGAACTGTAGTGAGTACAGACCCAGAGCTATCAAGCATTCCTCGTACCTTAGTCCTTTCATTCTCAGAATCATTCTTGTAGACCTTCTATGGATCCCTTCCAGTGCCTGAGATATGGGACCTGTAACTGCTCATCAGTCTTCATTTGGGGTCTAAGCAATATCTTATAAAGTCTCAGCATTACATTCTTGCTTTTGTATTCTGGTCCTCTCAGAATGAGTACAAACATTGCGTTTGCCTTCCTTACCATCTACTCAATCAACAAGTTAACCTTTAGGGATCCTGCACAAGGACCCTTTGCACTTTGTGCTCCGCTTTTATTTCTTTACCAAAGTACACGGCCAGACACTTCCGGACGCTATAGTCCAGCTGCCATCTTATTGTCCATTCTCCTAATCTGTCCAAGTCCTTCTGCAAACTCTCTGCTTCCTCAGCATGGCCTGTTCCTCCATTTAATTTGTATCGCCACTGTTATATACCCCGTGGGTATCTTGTGACTGCCTCATGACCACGATGTAATTGAGTATGTGGTGAGTGTGATGTCATGGTCTTGTGATGTATTTTCCCGCCAGTGTGAGGTCACATGATGTAATTTTCCCACCAGTGTGAGGTCATGTGATGGCCTGTTTTCAACAAGTATAAAACGGGGAAAGCCTGCTGTGACACAGGAGTTTTTGTTGGGACATTGTTTAAGTCATCCATTACTCCATTATGCTGCATATTTGGTTTCATGACGCAGTTTTGTTTTAAAGTGGAGTTTTAATTCTTACACAAGGAAATCTGCAGATGCTGGAAATTCAAACAACACACACAAAATGCTGGTGAAACACAGCAGGCCAGGCAGCATCTATAGGGAGAAGCGCTGTCGACGTTTCGGGCCGAGACTGGGCCCGAAACGTCGACAGCGCTTCTCCCTATAGATGCTGCCTGGCCTGCTGTGTTCCACCAGCATTTTGTGTGTGTTGTTTGAATTCTTACTGTAAGGTACATTGTCATTGTGCCGGCTGTTTTGAAAATCACTGGCAGTTATGATTGATGTATCTTCCATTTAATTTTAAAGTCTAAGTATTAGAGAGTGAAGATTTACTGAAGTACGGAAACACGAAGGATCAAGTAAAGTTGGTGTCGTTGGCGGTAATACAGGATTGTCCTTATTGGATCTTTGTTCTGGAGATAGTAACCTACATCCGAGATAGCCCCTGTGGTAAGAGCAGAAAGGGTTGGGGCAGTGTTATTCACCAAGGAAAAGGTCAGTTCCTTCAAGCCATTTTTATTTCCTTCATCGTGAATCCTTTGGGCAAGGCATAATTTCGGCTGGGATCAGCAGTAACATCACGTCGTTGAGGAATTCGTTACTTCAGGAAAGTCTCTCCTAATTGACTGTATAAATCATTTGGACTTTTGCATTTATTACTCTAAGAACTGTGTTTGCATTTATCGCTTTAAGAACTGTTCGAGTTGCTGTATAGCAGTTAACATCCGGTTAAGTTAGTTGCTTGTTTACTTTTCATTTTTATTGAGCAGAGTTTAAATAAATGTTTATTTGTTTATAAAAAACCTGTCTCAATTCTATATTCATTGTTGCCTTATCGTAACACCACAAAACCATCAATACTGTCATTCAGATTGTCAACATATATTAATGTTCATGTCTTCTGCAAAGGCTTCACGTTTGCCCCAGCAAGTGTTGCCAAAATGGACGAGTCCTCCCGCTATGGCTGGAGCAAGGCTTTACAAGGTTGTGTGACCTCCTTGTTCACTTCCACGTTCTGGTAACCTGTGCTTCAGATTACAAAGTCCATGATCTTTTGTGCTTCTTAAATACTTCCTCAACCTAACCGAGCAGCAGGCTTTGGCCGACGGTTCTGACGAAAGCCATGCAGAGCTGCTGGCCGGTGCAGGTGTGGCGAGCCCTCCTGGTAAGGTGCGGACGCGTCCCACACCGTGCACGTCTGAACAAGAGCCAGTGAGAGGGCGGGGGTGGTCACAGGCAGAACCCAATCAGGTTGCTGGATAGAGGAGTTTTGGAGGGATAAGGGTCAAATGTAGGCTAATTGACATTTGAGTTGGCATGGATGGTTGGACAAACGGCCTGTTTCCATCCCCAATGGCTCCAATCAGTGGCTGGTGTTGTGATGAAATTCTTTCAGAAAAACATCCGTGCTTCAACAAAATTATTCTAGTGTTTCTACTGTGCAGAACGTTGGTGTTAGTGAGAGATCAATGTGAATGTCCAGTGGAAAAGCAGTGACCTTTACACGTCCCTGGAGTATAAAATTACCTCTTTATTTACTTATGGGAGAAAGAAATGCGAGACATGAAGCATTTGAACGTGAGGTCTGACAGTCGGTGTTAAATCAAATGGAGAGATGCCAGCATGATGTCAGAGAGCTCACCAACTCATTAAAAACATGGCTTACAGATGAATTTACTTCCTTAAATAGGCTAGGTAGCATCAATCAAAAAATAAAATTAAATAATTGGGCACTGGCAGGAATTGAATATTAAAAGCTATGGAAGATGGTTAAAAAAGACCCTGGTCAACAAAACAAACACATTTGGCATTTTATACACAAACGCACCCTCCTCTCTAAACAGTTACCCAAAATCAGATACAAAAAAAATACTCTCTTCTCTATAAAGTAAATCACAGAATAAGTTTCCAACACATAAAGCTTCTGGAATTTTCAACACTTCTAAAACATTTAGTAAAACTACAAAAAACAAAATCCTAAATTTCTTCACGGACTGCTTCACATTTAAAAGTTTAATGTCTTTGCCAGTTGAACTTGTCATTATTCAAGTGGTCAGTATGGAAAAAGGCCTCGATCATATCTGATGGTCACAGTTGCAGTGTAGACCATGTACGCGGCTGTCCGGTGCTGTCCAGCAGGGCAGGGGGAGGGGGACCGTTACATTGTAAGTGCACAGTCTCTGGAATTAACCATAAGACCAGCTCAGCACAGTAGCAGTTGAGATCTAACCGTGGGACAAAGAAAATGTTTCCACTGTCGGACAGAATTAGATTGTCACCCAGTTATTTTAATTTTTATACTTTTGATTTGCAAATGGATGGGATTGGAATCCTTCAGAAAGATGAGAGAACCCCAGGCCTGTGAGGGCTTCTTGACTTCTCAATGCCCTCAGTGTTACCAGAAGTGACGGTTATCCCTCGGTGAAGTCCACGTAACGGTGCTTGCAGTGAGCTCAGGTGAGGTAGAGAAGCTTGTCCCTCGGTAACATGCTAAATGAATAGAAAACAGAGTTCCTTTAGTGATCTGGAGCAGTCTGAGCTCACACCCACTTTGCAATCGTACTGCAGGTGTTCAACGATCAGCAACTTCCTGGAATACTATTCCAGCTTTAACCAAACTACTAACAAACCTTCTGACTGTGCCACAGTATCAGAGAAGGCAAGAGTTTGCAGACTGTTCCCAATGGGCTTTCATTATTTACACCATAACACCATAAGATTTAGGAGCAGAATTAGGCCATTTGGCCCATCGAGTCTGCTCTGCCATTTTATCATGGCTGATCCAATTTTCCTCTCAGCCCCAGTCTCCTACCTTCTCCCCAAATCCCTTCATGCCCTGACCAATCAAGAATCTATCAACCTCTGCCTTAAACATACATGAAGGCCTGGCCTCCTCAGCTGCCTGTGGCAAATAGTTCTACAGATTCACCACTGTCTGGCTAAAGGAATTCCTTCTCATGTCCATTGTAAAAGGACATCCCTCTATTCTGAGGCAGTATCCTCTGGTCTTAGACTCTCCCACCATAGGAAACATTCTCTCCACACCCACTCTATCAAGACCTTTCACCATTCGATGGGTTTCAATGAGGTCACCCCTTGTTCTTCTGAATTCCAATGAATTCATGCCCTTCATATGAAACACCATTCAATCCTGGAATCACTTTCACGAACCTCCTTCAAACCCTCTCCAGTTTCAGCACATTCTTTCTGATGTAGAGGCCTAAAACTACTCACAAAACTGCAAGTCAGGCCTCACCAGTGCTTTAGAAAATCTTAACATTACGTCCCTGCTTTTGTATTCCAGTCCTCTGGAAATGCTAACATCACATTTTCCTTCCTCACCACAGACTCAACCTGCAAATTAACCTTTGGGGAATCCTGCACAAGGACTCTCAAGTTCCTTTGCACCTCAGTTTTTTGTATTTTCTCTCCATTTAGAAATGGTCAACCCTTTCATTTATTCCGCCAAAGTGCATGATCATACACCTCCTGACGTGTATCCCATCTGCCACTTCTTTTCCCAGTCTCCTAACCAAAGTCCTTCTATAGCCTGTCTGTTTCTCAAATCTACCTGCCCCTCCACCTACCTTCACATCATCTGCAAACTTTGCAACAAAGCCATCAATTCTATCATCTAAATCATTGAGATATAACGTAAAAAGAACTGACCCCAACATAGACCCCTGTGGAACACCACTAGTCACCAGCAGCCAACCAGAATAGACACCCTTTATTCCCACACTTTGCCTCCTGCCAATCAGCCACTGCTTTATCCATGCGAGAATCTTTCCTGTAATGCCACAGGCTCCTAGTTTATTAAGCAGCCTCACCTTTCCAAGGACTTTCTGAAAATCCAATTATACAATATTACTGATTCCCTTTGTCTACCATGCTTGTTATTTCTTCAGAGAATTCTAACAGATCTCTGAGGCAAGATTTTCCCTTGAGGAAACCGTGCTGACTGTGGTCTATTTTATCATGTGCTTCCAAGTACCCTGAGACCTCATCCTTAACAATTGACTCTAACATCTTCCCATCCACTGAGATCAGACTAACTGGCCAATAGTTTCCTTTCTTCTGTCTCTCTCCCTTCTTAAAGAGTGGGGTGACATTTGCAATTTTCCAGTCTTCTGAAACCATTTCAGAATCTAGTGATTCTTGAAAGATTATTTCTAATGCCTCCACAATCTCTTCAGAACCCTGGTGTGTACACTATCTGGTCCAGGTGACGTATCTACCTTCAGACCTTCAGTTTCCCAAGAACATTTTCCCAAATAATGGTAACTTCACACACTTCATGACCCCCGACACCTGGAACTTCCACCATACTGCCAGTGTCTTCCACAGTGATAATGATGCAAAATACTTGCTCAGTTCGCCCATCATTTCTATTCTGCATCAGAGTCATAGAACACTACAGCACAGAAACAGGACCTTTGGCCCATCTAGTCCATGCTAAACTGTTATTCTATCTAGTCTCATTGACCCACACCCAGACCATAGACCCCATACCCCTCCCATCCATGTACCTATCCAAACTTCTCCCTTGTCCCATCGACCCACACCCGGACCATAGACCCCATACCCCTCCCATCCATGTACCTATCCAAACTTCTCCCTGGCCCCATCGACCCACACCCGGACCATAGACCCCATACCCCTCCCATCCATGTACATCCAAACTTCTCCCTGGTCCCATCGACCCACACCCAGACCATAGACCCCATACCCCTCCCATCCATGTACATCCAAACTTCTCCCTGGTCCCATCGACCCACACCCGGACCATAGACCCCATACCCCTCCCATCTGTGTACTTATCCAAACTTCTCCCTGGTCCCATCGACCCACACCCAGACCATAGACCCCATACCCCTCCCATCCATGTACATCCAAACTTCTCCCTGGTCCCATCGACCCACACCCAGACCATAGACCCCATACCCCTCCCATCCATGTACATCCAAACTTCTCCCTGGTCCCATCGACCCACACCCGGACCATAGACCCCATACCCCTCCCATCCATGTACCTATCCAAACTTCTCCCTGGTCCCATCAACCCACACCTGGACCATAGACCCCATACCCCTCCCATCCATGTACATCCAAACTTCTCCCTGGTCCCATCGACCCACACCCAGACCATAGACCCCATACCCCTCCCATCCATGTACATCCAAACTTCTCCCTGGTCCCATCGACCCACACCCAGACCATAGACCCCATACCCCTCCCATCCATGTACATCCAAACTTCACCCTGGTCCCATCGACCCACACCTGGACCATAGACCCCATACCCCTCCCATCCATGTACATCCGAACTTCTCCCTGGTCCCATCGACCCACACCCAGACCATAGACCCCATACCCCTCCCATCCATGTACCTATCCAAACTTCTCCCTTGTCCCATCGACCCACACCCGGACCATAGACCCCATACCCCTTCCATCCATGTACCTATCCAAACTCCTCCCTGGTCCCATCGACCCACACCCGGACCATAGACCCCATACCCCTCCCATCCATGTACTTATCCAAACTTCTCCCTGGTCCCATCGACCCACACCCGGACCATAGACCCCATACCCCTCCCATCTGTGTACTTATCCAAACTTCTCCCTGGTCCCATCGACCCACACCCAGACCATAGACCCCATACCCCTCCCATCCATGTACATCCAAACTTCTCCCTGGTCCCATCGACCCACACCCAGACCATAGACCCCATACCCCTCCCATCCATGTACATCCAAACTTCTCCCTGGTCCCATCGACCCACACCCGGACCATAGACCCCATACCCCTCCCATCCATGTACATCGAAACTTCTCCCTGATCCCATCGACCCACACCCGGACCATAGACCCCATACCCCTCCCATCCGTGTACATCCAAACTTCTCCCTGGTCCCATCAACCCACACCCGGACTATAGACCCCATACCCCTCCCATCCATGTACATCCAAACTTCTCCCTGGTCCCATCGACCCACACCCAGACCATAGACCCCATACCCCACCCATCCATGTACCTATCCAAACTTCTCCCTGATCCCATCGACCCACACCCGGACCATAGACCCCATACCCCTCCCATCCATGTACATCCAAACTTCTCCCTGGTCCCATCGACCCACACCTGGACCATAGACCCCATACCCCTCCCATCCATGTACCTATCCAAACTTCTCCCTGGTCCCATCGACCCACACCCAGACCATAGACCCCATATCCCTCCCATCCATGTACATCCAAACTTCTCCCTGGTCCCATCGACCCACACCCGGACCATAGACCCCATACCCCTCCCATCCATGTACATCGAAACTTCTCCCTGGTCCCATCGACCCACACCCGGACCATAGACCCCATACCCCTCCCATCCGTGTACATCCAAACTTCTCCCTGGTCCCATCGACCCACACCTGGACCATAGACCCCATACCCCTCCCATCCATGTACCTATCCAAACTTCTCCCTGGTCCCATCGACCCACACCCGGACCATAGACCCCATAACCCTCCCATCCGTGTACCTATCCAAACTTCTCCCTGGTCCCATCGACCCACACCCGGACCATAGACCCCATACCCCACCCATCCATGTACCTATCCAAACTTCTCCCTGATCCCATCGACCCACACCCGGACCATAGACCCCATACCCCTCCCATCCATGTACATCCAAACTTCTCCCTGGTCCCATCGACCCACACCTGGACCATAGACCCCATATCCCTCCCATCCATGTACATCCAAACTTCTCCCTGGTCCCATCGACCCACACCCAGACCATAGACCCCATACCCCTCCCATCCATGTACATCCAAACTTCTCCCTGGTCCCATCAACCCACACCCGGACCATAGACCCCATACCCCTCCCATCCATGTACATCCAAACTTCTCCATGGTCCCATCGACCCACACCCAGACCATAGACCCCATACCCCTCCCATCCATGTACCTATCCAAACTTCTCCCTGGTCCCATGGTTGTAGTCTCACCCAGCCTAAGTGGGAAAGCCTGCTTGTATTTACCCTGTCTATACCCTCGTACTGTTGTGTACCTGCAGAGCATTCGGACTGGCTGAATCACAACCTGGCATGGACTCTCCAATGTGCAGGATTGCAAGAGGCTGCAGAGGGTTGTTGACTCATTCAGATTCATCACAGGCACAACCCTCTACACCATCTTTAAAAAATGGTGCCTCACGAAGGCAGCATCCATCACTAAGGAGCCTTCCCACCCAGGACATGCCCTCTTCTCATTTCTACCGTCAGGGAGGAGGTACAGGAGCCTGAAGACACACACTCAGTGATTTAGGAACAAGCTTCAAATTTCTGAATGGATCACGAATCCATGAACACTACCTTATTTCTCCTTTTTTACACTTATTTATTTTGTCATTTATAGTAATTTTCATTTTTGCACTGTAAGCTGCCACAAAGCCACACATTTCACATCATGTATGTCAGGGGTGATAGTGGTTACCTGCAGTGACTGATGATACACTCACTGTTACAGTACTCGCTGTCCCAGTCGTTGCCCTGCACCGCAGCGTTCGAGACTCCGGAACCAGGAGATGCCGCACCGACTGGGCTCTGAAATTCCGATGGCAGGTGACCATATCCCTGTGGGAAAAGGCATGCTTTGAGAGACTTTTGTAGATCCACAGCATAATCCAGGACCCCAACTGAGTCTTTGGGAGTGTGGGAGGACCAGTTTCATCCCTCACACCTTTGGGGATGAGTACGACTGGAGATCTTTGTGGAAAACCCACTGAATGTGTTCAGAGATACGCTCAGTGGCCACTTCATTAGGCATTCCCATATGTATGTCGGTGGTCTGCTGCTGAGTGTGGTATGTTCTGTGATGTTATAACGAGTGGCTGTTTGAGTCACTGTCATCTTGAACTAGTCTGGACATTCTCCTCTCTCAATCACATGGCGAGTTCACCCGCACAGCTGCCACTCACTGGACGTTTTTGTTTGTTTTTCATTCTCTGTAAACTCTAGAGACTGCTGTGTGTGAAAATCCCAGGAGATCAGCGGTTTCTGAGATACTCAAACCACCCCATCTGGCACCAACAATCATTCCACAGTCAAAGGCACTTAAGTCACATTTCTTCCCCATTCTGATGTTTGGTCTGAACAACAGATCCTCTTGACCATGTCTGCGTGCTTTTAAGCATTAAGTTGTTGTCACCTGATTGGCTGATTAGATATTTGCATAAACGAGCAGGTGTACAGGTGTACCTGATAAAGTGGTGTGTTTGTGTGTTTCCCTTCCTCTGCTACCCTCTTGCTCCGAATGAAACTATAAAATACCCTGGTATTCTCCTTAATCCTACTTGTGAGAATATTTTGTAGCCCTTTTTAACCCTTCTAGTTTCTTAAATTTTCTGCTGCTGCCCTCATATTCTTCAAGTGCCTTGTCTGATTTCATTGTGCTAAACCTTCACATACTTCCTTTCTCTTTTTGACGAGAGTTACAACATCTCTCAATATTCAAGGTTCTTGAACCTTGCCAGCCTTATCCTTGCACCTCACAGAAACATGTTAAACTCTAACCAGCTGGCAGCTAAAGGCCTCCCACATGTCAGATGTGGATTACCCCCAATTACAGCCCAATACCTTCTTAGCACTTTTAATGAAGACTAGGGTTATTCATATTTATCTTAAAACTTGTGGTCACTGCACCCAAAACAACCCCCTAGCCTCCCCACTGACACTTTGAACATTTGGCCAGGCTCACTCCCCGATGGGCCTCATTCCTTGTTAAATTATCTATCGGTCTCTGTTCCTTACATCTCCGATGGTTTTCAGGAGAGGTCCCCTGGACCCTACCATCCAGAAGATTAGTGTGTCCATCTCCCTCACCCCTCAGCTCTATGTCTCTTAATCCAATTCATCTGTACAACAGGACACAGATCATCACCACCACCTGGGTGCCAGTTGGGCTCCCTGCTCTGGGAGTCTCTGTCCCGTGTACACAGGTTCTGGAACTCCGGCCCTGTGGATATTCTGTCCAGAAACACTATGTCCTGGAACTCCTTGCCCCATGGACCCTCTGCCCCGTGGACCCTCCGTCCTGTGGACCCTCTGCCCCATGGACCCTCTGTCCTGTGGACCCTCTGTCCTGCTGACCCTCTGTCCTGCTGACCCTCTGCCCCATGGACCCTCTGTCCCGTGGACCCTCTGTCCCGTGGAATCTCTGCCCCATGGACCCTCTGTCCCGTGGACCCTCTGTCCCGTGGAATCTCTGCCCCGTGGACCCTCTGTCCCGTGGACCCTCTGTCCCGTGGAATCTCTGCCCCATGGACCCTCTGTCCCGTGGAATCTCTGCCCCATGGACCCTCTGTCCCGTGGACCCTCTGTCCCGTGGAATCTCTGCCCCATGGACCCTCTGTCCCGTGGACCCTCTGTCCCATGGACCCTCTGCCCCATGGACCCTCTGTCCCGTTGACCCTCTGTCCCTCTTAGGTCTGGTGGAGGGTGTGGGGGGACCACTCACCTGCTGTCCCGGAGGGGAGTGCAGCTGGGACTGGACCTGCAGTGGCACCTGGTGAGTGATGACGGCTTGGCTGGGCCCCTGGGCCAGGAGGGGCTGACCGAGCTGCTGCTGTTGGTGTAGGGGAAGCTGCTGGTGGAGTGGGGGGCTGATCTGCAGGGAGGGCGGCGGGGACCCACTCAGGGGCATCTGAGGCATCACCGACTTGGAGGTGAGGGTGCGTGAGAGCCGCTGGTGCGCAGGGCCAGAGTACGTCTGCATTTCGGACGCAGAGAGGAAGGAGCTGGGACCCCCATAGCCCGTGGAGGTTTGTGGATTCAGACTGTACAGTGGCTGCTTGGCGGTCAGCAGGTGAGTCTGCTGGGGTGGATGTCCCCCTTTGGGCTCCACTGGGTCGCTGTAGCTCTGTGAAACAGACAGACAAAAGGCCATCAAGCTGCTGCACCCTGCTCCTCATTAACCCTCACCCTCTGCTTACCCCTCTCTCCACTCACCAAGTCCTCAACTGACATGTCAACTGTAAGACCACGAGACATAGGAGCAGAATTAGGCCATTCAGCCCATTGAGTCTGCTCCGCCATTCCATCATGGCTGACTTACTATTCCTCGTTCTCCTGCCTTTTCCTCGTAACCTTTGATGCCCTGGCTAACCAAGAACCTGTCAATGTCTGCTTTAAATATACCCAATGACTTCACCTCCACAGCCGTCTGTGGCAATGAATTCCACAGATCACCACCCAATGCCTAAAGAAATTCCTCCTCACCTCTGTTCTAGTTGGACATCCCTCTATTCTGAAACTGTGTCCTCCGGTCCAAGACTCCCCCACCATGGAAAACATTCTCTCCACATCCACTCTATTGAGGCCTTTCAATATTCGACAGACGTCAATCAGATCCCCACACTCCCCCCTCCATTTTTCTAAACGCAGGCCTACATTAACCCTTTCATTCCCAGAATCATTCTTGTGAACCTCCTCTGGACCCTCTCTAAGCCAGCACATCCTTTCTTGGACAAGGGGCCCATCCCCTCCCACCAGCACAGACTCTGCCTGACTGGCTGAGTTGCTCCAGCTGGTTATGTGTTGCAGGGTCTGTGGTCCCTGGTGTCTCTGTTGGCCCAGTAAGTCCGTGCTTCCCCTTGGCCGCCACCCCTCCCTCTGCCTGCAACCTTTCAGCCATCTCTTCTGGTCTGCTTTCCTTTGCGAACATTTTCCCTGCTGCTCTCTCCTCCTCTTCTCTGTATTTCAAACAGGCTCTGTCTACAACTTTTCCCATCGTGATGAAAGGTCATAGCTGAGCAGCTAACTGTTCCCCCTCCACAGATGCTGACTAACCTGATGAATGTTTCCAACATCTTGTTTTATTTCAGGATTCAAGCAGCTGCATTATTTTACTGCCTCTTTCCCACTTGGAAGTTTTCCTTAAATTCACCAAGATCACATGTAGCCACAGCACATGGGAGCAAACCTGGCTGTCACAGGACTGAACTCTTTGCTAAACCATTCATCAGATTTTCCCCGTAAGTAGAGTTGACAATTTAGGCTCTACCCTGTCACAAAGTGACAGTCCCACATGGATTACAGATCACGCTTTACCTTCGACACTAAACTGGCTCTGTAAGCTGCCAGGGCTTTCAGGTATTCCTTCTTGGCTGCCTCAGTCTTCTTCTTGTAGGCCTGTGAAAGCAACGGGGAGTTCTGTCAGCACCACCTTTCACTGGGACCTGCCTTGAGCCAGGTGTGGACAGATGCAGTGCTTCAAAACTTATTGACCAATTTTATGAGCACGTCAGGCAGGTTCTGATCACTGCAGCCCAGTGAAACGGGCCTCCTCGGCGCCACACGGTAGAGGATTAGGCAGAAAAAGGGAAAGTTGGTGATGTTTGAAAATTATTTCATTTTATTTTAATTCAATACTTAATTAAGCAAAAATATATATTAGTTAATTGTACTTATACTTAAAAAGTAATTTCTATATTTATTTTTCTTTATGTAGAGATACAGTACAGTAAGTGGCCCTTCTGGCCTAACAAGCCCATGTCACACAAATACACTCAAGTGTCCAATTAACTGTCTAACCAGTACGTCTCCAGACTGTGGGAGAAAACCAGAGCACCCAGAGGAAAGCCATGCATTCTCGGGGTGGACATACAAACTCCTTACAGAGGACATGAGAATCGAACTCCCAGCCCTACGTGGCATCGGGCAACCTGCTACACTTGCTTCCAGTTTGGGATCTCCTCGAGGTGCTGCCACAGCCGGAGTGTGGATCCTTTAGTCAGTAGGTCCTGGGCTCCACATGTGGAGCAGGTGGAACATAGCCCCGAAATGCCCCATTCACAAAGCCCCAAAATGCCCCGTTCACACAGCCCCGAAATGTCCCATTCACATAACCCCGAAATGCCCCGTTCACATAACCCCGAAATGCCCCGTTCACATAGCCCCGAAATGTCCCGTTCACACAGGAGTCCCGTGAGTTGGAAGAGCAAATGTGTAAGGAGATAGCAGATATTTGTAGTAAACACAAGGTGGTGATTGTGGGAGATTTTAATTTTCCACACATAGATTGGGAAGCTCATTCTGTAAAAGGGCTGGATGGTTTAGAGTTTGTGAAATGTGTGCAGGATAGCTTTTTCAACAATACATAGAAGTACCGACTAGAGATGGGGCAGTGTTGGATCTCCTGTTAGGGAATGCGATAGGTCAGCTGACAGATGTATGTGTTGGGGAGCACTTTGGGTCCAGTGATCACAATAACATTAGCTTCAATATAATTATGGAGAAGGACAGGACTGGACCTAGAGTTGAGATTTTTGATTGGAGAAAGGCTAGCTTTGAGGAGATGCGCAGGGATTTAGAGAGAGTGGATTGAGTCAAGTTGTTTTCTGGGAAGGATGTAATAGAGAAATGGAGGTCATTTAAGGGTGAAATTATGAGGGTACAGAATCTTTATGTTCCTGTTCGGTTGAAAGGAAAGGTTAAAGGTTTGAAAGCGCCATGGTTTTCAAGGGATATTAGAAACTTGGTTCAAAAAAAGAGGGATGTCTACAATAGATATAGGCAGCATGGAGTAAAGGAATTGCTCGAGGAATATAAAGAATGTAAAAGGAAACTTAAGAAAGAGATTAGAAAAGCTAAAAGAAGTTACGAGTTTGGTTTGGCAAATAAGGTGGAAGTAAATCTGAAAGGCTTCTACAGTTATATTAAAAGCAAGAGGATAGTGAGGGATAAAATTGGTCCCT
This sequence comes from Hemitrygon akajei, assembly GCF_048418815.1. NCBI lineage: Eukaryota > Metazoa > Chordata > Chondrichthyes > Myliobatiformes > Dasyatidae > Hemitrygon > Hemitrygon akajei. The sequence goes on from NC_133134.1 coordinate 171,241,974, forward strand.
TATAGAATCAGGGTGGTCAGCTATGTGTGGAGCCGAGGGAGATGGGAGAGATTTTGAACGATTTCTTCTCTTCGGTATTCACTAAGGAGAAGGATATTGAATGGTGTAAGGTGTGGGAAACAAGTAAGGAAGTTATGGAACCTATGACAATTAAAGAGGTGGAAGTACTGGCGCTTTTAAGAAATTTAAAAGTGGATAAATCTCCGGGTCCTGACTGGATATTCCCCAGGACCTTGAGGGAAGTTTGTGTAGAGATAGCAGGAGTTCTGACGGAGATCTTTCAGATGTCATTAGAAACGGGGATTGTGCCGGAGGATTGGTGTATTGCTCATGTGGTTCCATTGTTTAAAAAGGGTTCTAGAAGTAAGCCTGGCAATTATAGACCTGTCAGTTTGACATCAGTGGTGGGTAAATTAATGGAAAGTATTCTTAGAGATAGTATTTATAATTATCTGGATAGACAGGATCTGATTAGGAGTAGCCAGCATGGATTTGTGCGTGGAAGGTCATGTTTGACAAACCTTATTGAATTTTTTGAAGTAGTTACGAGGAATGTTGACGAGGGTAAGGCAGTGGATGTAGTCTATATGGACTTCAGCAAGGCCTTTGACAAAGTTCCACATGGAAGGTTAGTTAAGAAGGTTCAGTCGTTAGGTATTAATGCTGGAGTAATAAAATGGATTCAACAGTGGCTAGATGGGAGATGCCAGAGAGTAGTGGTGGATAATTGTTTATCGGGATGGAGACCGGTGACTAGCGGGGTGCCTCAGGGATCTGTTTTGGGCCCAATGTTGTTTGTAATATACATAAATGATCTGGATGATGGGGTGGTAAATTGGATTAGTAAGTATGCTGATGATACTAAGGTAGGAGGTGTTGTGGATAATGAGGTGGGTTTTCAAAGCTTGCAGGGAGATTTATGCCAGTTAGAAGAATGGGCTGAACGTTGGCAGATGGAGTTTAATGCTGAGAAGTTTGAGGTTCTACATTTTGGCAGGAATAATCCAAATAAAACATACAGGGTAAATGGTAGGGCATTGAGGAATGCAGTGGAACAGAGAGATCTAGGAATAACAGTGCACAGTTCCCTGAAGGTGGAGTCTCATGTAGATAGGGTGGTGAAGAAGGCTTTTGGAACGCTGGCCTTTATAAATCAGAGCATTGAGTACAGAAGTTGGGATGTAATGTTAAAATTATACAAGGCATTGGTAAGGCCAAATTTGGAATATTGTGTACAGTTCTGGTCACCGAATTATAGGAAAGATATCAATAAATTAGAGAGAGTGCAGAGACGATTTACTAGGATGTTACCTGGGTTTCAGCACTTAAGTTACAGAGAAAGGTTGAACAAGTTAGGTCTCTATTCATTGGAGCGTAGAAGGTTGAGGGGGGATTTGATCGAGGTATTTAAAATGTTGAGAGGGATAGATAGAGTTGACGTGAATAGGCTGTTTCCATTGAGAGTAGGGGAGATTCAAACGAGAGGACATGATTTGAGAGTTAGGGGGCAAAAGTTTAAGGGAAACACGAGGGGGTATTTCTTTACTCAGAGAGTGATAGCTGTGTGGAATGAGCTTCCTGTAGAAGTAGTAGAGGCCAGTTCAGTTGTGTCATTTAAGGTAAAATTGGATAAGTATATGGACAGGAAAGGAGTGGAGGGTTATGGGCTGAGTGCGGGTAGGTGGGACTAGGTGAGATTAAGAGTTCGGCACGGACTAGGAGGGCCGGAATGGCCTGTTTCCATGCTGTGATTGTTATATGGTTATATGGTTATACACAGCCCCGAAATGTCCCGTTCACACAGCCCCGAAATGCCCCGTTCACACAGCCCCGAAATGCCCCATTCACACAGCCCCGAAATGCCCCGTTCACACAGCCCCGAAATGCCCCGTGCACACAGCCCCGAAATGCCCCGTTCACATAGCCCCAAAATGCCCCGTTCACACAGCCCCGAAATGCCCCGTTCACACAGCCCCAAAATGCCCCATGCATAGAGCCCCGAAATGCCCCGTGCATAGCCCTGAAATGCCCCGTTCACATAGCCCCAAAATGCCCCGTGCATATAGCCCCGAAATGCCCCGTTCACACAGCCCCAAAATGCCCCGTGCATAGAGCCCCGAAATGCCCCGTGCATAACCCCGAAATGCCCCGTTCACATAGCCCCGAAATGCCCCGTTCACACAGCCCCGAAATGCCCTGTGCACATAGCCCCGAAATGCCCTGTGCACACAGCCCCGAAATGTCCCATTCACACAGCCCCGAAATGCCCCGTTCACACAGCCCCGAAATGCCCTGTGCACATAGCCCCGAAATGCCCTGTGCACATAGCCCCGAAATGCCCCATTCACACAGCCATTGTCGCTGCACAGACGGTTTACAGACAGATGAGAAAAAGTTTATGAAATGTGAACGGTTTTCTTTGCTGTACCCTATTTCATTGTACCCGTCAATTAATAAATAAAATCAAAAGTATGTGAGTTTCCACTTTCATTCTAAATATTCATAGTCTGCATATTACAAAAAAAAACCAAAGTTCCGTTAAAAACACAAAATGCTGGCAGAACTCAGCAGGCCAGACAGCATCTATGGGAGGAGGTAGTGACGACGTTTCGGGCCGAAACCCTTCATCAGGAGTGATGAAACGTTGTCACTACCTCCTCTCATAGATGCTGTCTGGCCTGCTGAATTCTGCCAGCATTTTGTGTTTTTATTTATTTCCAGCATCTGCAGATTCACTCGTGTTGCCTTTGAAATCAAAGTTCCGTGCAGTTTTTGGGCCGTGTGAAACTGTCCTGCTCAGATCACTGGTTAGTCTGTGCAGCTGTAAAATAAATTATAAGGAACATTGGGTGGAGCTGGGAGATCTGGGAACAGGAGTGCAATTGGCTAGAAGAATTCCCACAATGGAAAAGCTTATTTCACCCTTTGAAAGACAGACATTGAATGGAAGTGACGGAACAATATGTTACTAGACTGGGAGAATCAAAGGTCACTGTTTGCATGCTAACAGTTGCACAGCTTTGCTGGGGCGCCATGAGTTCGAAGGCTGAAGCTTGGAGGTCAAAGACCAAAGGAAGAGGCCCAAAGGAGTCACACAGTTTCAGGTGACCGGTGTTGGAGGTCCATGTATGCCAAGAAGTGGAGGCCCCTAAGCTCAAACCCACAATTGGCAAGTCCTGGGACGGTCCAAAGTTGGAGGCCAATGTCTGAGAGTCTGGGCCAAGGACTGAAGACAGTCTGTCCTGGGGTTGGAAGCTTGTCTGTGTGTGTGGGAGGGGCTTTCCAGCTGCTGTTGCTCATTTTGTTCTGTACTCAGCAGGTCAGGCAGCATCTATGGAGAGGAATAACCAGTTGCTGTTTCAGGTCGAACCCTTCATCAGGACTGTGAAGGAGGGGGGAAGAAGCCAGTATATGGAGGTGGGGGGAGTCCAAGCTAGAAGGTGACATGTGAAACCAGGTGAGGGGGAAGTAGGTGAGTGGGGGAGAGAGTTGAAATAAGAAGCTGGGAGATGATATGTGGAAGAGTTAAAGGGCTGGAGAGGAAGGAATCTGATAGGAGAGGAGAGTGGACCGTGGGAGAAAGGGAAGGAACAGGGCTACAAGACAGAAGTGGTGGACATATGAGGAAAAGAGAAGGGGTAAGAGAGGTACCAGAATGGGGAATGGAAAAGGAGAGGAGGAGGACAGGGAGAAAATGATGAGAAATATATGAATCTGAGTTTGAGTGTATGCAGCCAGACACTGACGGTGAAGCAGGGCCTGGTGAAACAGGCACCATGTCATGTTTGTGGCTGACAGACCCCAGGCTTCAGGGTGCATAAACTGGACAAGTTCTAACTACAGAAGCATCCTGAATAACTAATAAGATTTAAAATGACAGAACATTTCAATAAATTATCATGCTTGACAGTTACTAATTGGAATGAAGTTATGTAGATGATCAGAGCTGCCATATCACAAAGGTTACTGAAGCATATGCAGGGGTTGATTTATTGATCTGATAAAGTCCCCCCTTAATTATCTACTAATTAATATTTAATGAAAAGCTTGTGTTCTATGAAACATTAATTAAAGAGACAACTGCTTCCAGCAGTACTGAAACTTGGACACATGTAGCTTTGCTGAGAGTTGGTGTGATTTACCCAGAGCAGTATCGAGACTCTCTGACCAGTGGGATGTGGGTACGGGGTCTGTTCACTGAGCAGTATCGAGACTCTCTGACCAGTGGGATGTGGGTACGGGGTCTGTTCACTGAGCAGTATCGAGACTCTGACCAGTGGGATGTGGGTACGGGGTCTGTTCACTGAGCAGTATCGAGACTCTGACCAGTGGGATGTGGGTACGGGGTCTGTTCACTGAGCAGTATCGTGATTCTCTGACCAGTGGGATGTGGGTACGGGGTCTGTTCACTGAGCAGTATCGAGACTCTCTGACCAGTGGGATGTGGGTACGGGGTCTGTTCACTGAGCAGTATCGAGACTCTGACCAGTGGGATGTGGGTACGGGGTCTGTTCACTGAGCAGTATCGAGACTCTGACCAGTGGGATGTGGGTACGGGGTCTGTTCACTGAGCAGTATCGTGATTCTCTGACCAGTGGGATGTGGGTACGGGGTCTGTTCACTGAGCAGTATCGTGATTCTCTGACCAGTGGGATGTGGGTACGGGGTCTGTTCACAGAGCAGTGTCGTGATTCTCTGACCAGTGGGATGTGGGTACGGGGTCTGTTCACTGAGCAGTATCGTGATTCTCTGACCAGTGGGATGTGGGTACGGGGTCTGTTCACTGAGCAGTATCGTGATTCTCTGACCAGTGGGATGTGGGTACGGGGTCTGTTCACTGAGCAGTATCGAGACTCTCTGACCAGTGGGATGTGGGTACGGGGTCTGTTCACTGAGCAGTATCGTGACTCTCTGACCAGTGGGATGTGGGTACGGGGTCTGTTCACTGAGCAGTATCGTGACTCTCTGACCAGTGGGATGTGGGTACGGGGTCTGTTCACTGAGCAGTATCGAGACTCTCTGACCAGTGGGATGTGGGTACGGGGTCTGTTCACTGAGCAGTATCGTGACTCTCTGACCAGTGGGATGTGGGTACGGGGTCTGTTCACTGAGCAGTATCGAGACTCTCTGACCAGTGGGATGTGGGTACGGGGTCTGTTCACTGAGCAGTATCGTGATTCTCTGACCAGTGGGATGTGGGTACGGGGTCTGTTCACTGAGCAGTATCGTGATTCTCTGACCAGTGGGATGTGGGTACGGGGTCTGTTCACTGAGCAGTATCGAGACTCTGAACAGTGGGATGTGGGTACGGGGTCTGTTCACTGAGCAGTATCGTGACTTTCTGTCCAGTGGGATGTGGGTACGGGGTCTGTTCACTGAGCAGTATCGAGACTCTCTGACCAGTGGGATGTGGGTACGGGGTCTGTTCACTGAGCAGTATCGTGACTCTCTGACCAGTGGGATGTGGGTACGGGGTCTGTTCACTGAGCAGTATCGTGATTCTCTGACCAGTGGGATGTGGGTACGGGGTCGGTTCACTGAGCAGTATCGAGACTCTCTGACCAGTGGGATGTGGGTACGGGGTCTGTTCACTGAGCAGTATCGAGACTCTCTGACCAGTGGGATGTGGGTACGGGGTCTGTTCACTGAGCAGTATCGAGACTCTCTGACCAGTGGGATGTGGGTACGGGGTCTGTTCACTGAGCAGTATCGTGACTCTCTGACCAGTGGGATGTGGGTACGGGGTCTGTTCACTGAGCAGTATCGAGACTCTCTGACCAGTGGGATGTGGGTACGGGGTCTGTTCACTGAGCAGTATCGAGACTCTGACCAGTGGGATGTGGGTACGGGGTCTGTTCACTGAGCAGTATCGTGATTCTCTGACCAGTGGGATGTGGGTACGGGGTCTGTTCACTGAGCAGTATCGAGACTCTGACCAGTGGGATGTGGGTACGGGGTCTGTTCACTGAGCAGTATCGTGACTCTCTGACCAGTGGGATGTGGGTACGGGGTCTGTTCACTGAGCAGTATCGAGACTCTCTGACCAGTGGGATGTGGGTACGGGGTCTGTTCACTGAGCAGTATCGAGACTCTCTGACCAGTGGGATGTGGGTACGGGGTCTGTTCACTGAGCAGTATCGAGACTCTGACCAGTGGGATGTGGGTACGGGGTCTGTTCACTGAGCAGTATCGTGATTCTCTGACCAGTGGGATGTGGGTACGGGGTCTGTTCACTGAGCAGTATCGTGACTCTCTGACCAGTGGGATGTGGGTACGGGGTCTGTTCACTGAGCAGTATCGTGATTCTCTGACCAGTGGGATGTGGGTACGGGGTCTGTTCACTGAGCAGTATCGTGATTCTCTGACCAGTGGGATGTGGGTACGGGGTCTGTTCACTGAGCAGTATCGAGACTCTGACCAGTGGGATGTGGGTACGGGGTCTGTTCACTGAGCTGTATCGTGATTCTCTGACCAGTGGGATGTGGGTACGGGGTCTGTTCACTGAGCAGTATCGTGACTCTCTGTCCAGTGGGATGTGGGTACGGGGTCTGTTCACTGAGCAGTATCGTGATTCTCTGACCAGTGGGATGTGGGTATGGTGTCTGTTCACTGAGCAGTATCGAGACTCTGACCAGTGGGATGTGGGTACGAGGTCTGTTCACTGAGCAGTATCGTGATTCTCTGACCAGTGGGATGTGGGTACGGGGTCTGTTCACTGAGCAGTATCGAGACTCTGACCAGTGGGATGTGGGTATGGGGTCTGTTCACTGAGCAGTATCGTGATTCTCTGACCAGTGGGATGTGGGTACGGGGTCTGTTCACTGAGCAGTATCGTGTTTCTCTGACCAGTGGGATGTGGGTACGGGGTCTGTTCACTGAGCAGTATCGAGACTCTCTGACCAGTGGGATGTGGGTACGGGGTCTGTTCACTGAGCAGTATCGAGACTCTCTGACCAGTGGGATGTGGGTACGGGGTCTGTTCACTGAGCAGTATCGAGACTCTCTGACCAGTGGGATGTGGGTACGGGGTCTGTTCACTGAGCAGTATCGAGACTCTCTGACCAGTGGGATGTGGGTACGGGGTCTGTTCACTGAGCAGTATCGAGACTCTCTGATCAGTGGGATGTGGGTACGGGGTCTGTTCACTGAGCAGTATCGTGATTCTCTGACCAGTGGGATGTGGGTACGGGGTCTGTTCACTGAGCAGTATCGAGACTCTCTGACCAGTGGGATGTGGGTATGGGGTCTGTTCACTGAGCAGTATCGAGACTCTCTGACCAGTGGGATGTGGGTACGGGGTCTGTTCACTGAGCAGTATCGTGATTCTCTGACCAGTGGGATGTGGGTACGGGGTCTGTTCACTGAGCAGTATCGTGATTCTCTGACCAGTGGGATGTGGGTACGGGGTCTGTTCACTGAGCAGTATCGAGACTCTCTGACCAGTGGGATGTGGGTACGGGGTCTGTTCACTGAGCAGTATCGTGATTCTCTGACCAGTGGGATGTGGGTACGGGGTCTGTTCACTGAGCAGTATCGTGATTCTCTGACCAGTGGGATGTGGGTACGGGGTCTGTTCACTGAGCAGTATCGTGATTCTCTGACCAGTGGGATGTGGGTACGGGGTCTGTTCACTGAGCAGTATCGAGACTCTCTGACCAGTGGGATGTGGGTACGGGGTCTGTTCACTGAGCAGTATCGTGATTCTCTGACCAGTGGGATGTGGGTACGGGGTCTGTTCACTGAGCAGTATCGTGATTCTCTGACCAGTGGGATGTGGGTACGGGGTCTGTTCACTGAGCAGTATCGAGACTCTCTGACCAGTGGGATGTGGGTACGGGGTCTGTTCACTGAGCAGTATCGTGACTCTCTGACCAGTGGGATGTGGGTACGGGGTCTGTTCACTGAGCAGTATCGAGACTCTCTGACCAGTGGGATGTAGGTACGGGGTCTGTTCACTGAGCAGTATCATGACTCTCTGTCCAGTGGGATGTGGGTACGGGGTCTGTTCACAGAGCAGTATCGTGACTCTCTGACCAGTGGGATGTGGGTACGGGGTCTGTTCACAGAGCAGTATCGAGACTCTCTGACCAGTGGGATGTGGGTACGGGGTCTGTTCACTGAACAGTATCGAGACTCTGACCAGTGGGATGTGGGTACGGGGTCTGTTCACTGAGCAGTATCGAGACTCTCTGACCAGTGGGATGTGGGTACGGGGTCTGTTCACTGAGCAGTATCGTGACTCTCTGACCAGTGGGATGTGGGTACGGGGTCTGTTCACTGAGCAGTATCGTGATTCTCTGACCAGTGGGATGTGGGTACGGGGTCTGTTCACTGAGCAGTATCGAGACTCTCTGTCCAGTGGGATGTGGGTACGGGGTCTGTTCACTGAGCAGTACCTAGACTCTGTGATCTGATAATAAATGTCAGGGCCCATTCCACAGGGGCCGAGCTGCTGGTGGAGTGGTGGTGTGTGTGTAGAGTCAGATCTCCAGCTCATTTAATTCACTGAGCTGCCTCTCCCCACTCTCCTGCCACCACCCACCAGCAGCAGAAAGGAGTCTGGTCCATGTTAAGGTGTCTGTCCTCATCCAGGGGTAACAAATGCCTGAGGAACAAACAATGTGGAGTTGACAGGTGAGGTGAAAGAAAACCAGGCCGCATCTGTGGGGAGGTGTCTCACATCGTCAGCCTCTAATCAGAACTGGACAGTGAGAGAACAACAGCTTTTCAGTTGCAGAGAAGGGAGGGGTGGGCAAGAGAACAAGAGAATTAACTCCGGTTGTCCAAGCAACACAGTCTCTCAAACCATAGAACCACAGAACACTAGAACAGTACAGGCCCTTCAGCCCTCCATGTTGTGCTGACCCATATAATCCTTAAAAAAAAGTACTAAACCCACACTACCCCATAACCCTCCATTTTCCTTTCATCCATGTGCATGTCAAAGAGGCTCTTAAATACCCCTAATATTTTAGCCTCCACCACCATCCCTGGCAAGTCATTCCAGGCACTCACAACCCTCTGTGTAAAAAACTTACTCCTGATGTCTCCCCTAAACTTTCCTCCCTTAATTTTGTACATATGGCCTCTGGTGTTTGCTATTGGTGCCCTGGGAAACAGGTACTGGCTATCCACCCTATCTATGCCTGTCATAATCTTGTAGACCTCTATCAAGTCCCCTCTCATTCTTCTACACTCCAACGAGAAAAGTCTCAGCTCTGCTAACCTTGCTTCATATGACTTATTCTTCAAACCAGGCAACATCCTGGTAAATCTCCTCTGCACCTTCTCCATAGCTTCCACATCCTTCCTATAATGAGGTGACCAGAATTGAACACAATACTCTAAGTGCGGTCTCACCAGAGATTTGTAGAGTTTCAACATGACATCTTTACTCTTGAACTCAATCCCCCTGTTTATGAAGCCTAGCATCCCATAGGCCTTCTTAACTACCCTATCAAACTGTGCATCGACCTTGTGGGATGTATGGATTTGAACCCCAAGGTCCCTTTGTTCATCCACACTCTTAAGTAACTGACCATTAACCCTGTACTCAGCCTTCTGGTTTGTCCTTCCAAAATGCATCACCTCACACTTATCCAGATTGAACCCCATCTGCCATTTTTCTGCCCAACTCTGCAGCCTGTCTATATCCTCTTGTAACCTTTGACAACCTACAGCTCTATCCACAACTCCTCCAATCTTCGTGTCATCCGCAAACTTACTCACCCATCCTTCCGCCTCTACATCCAGGTCATTTATAAAAATCACAAATAGCAGGGGTCCCAGAACAGATCCCTGTGGCACTCCACTAGTCCTTGACCTCCAGGCAGAATACTTTCCTTCCACAACTACCCTCTGCTTTCTTCCCGTAAGCCAATTTTTTATCCAAGCAGCCAAGATCCCACTTATCCCATGCCTCATGACTTTCTGGATGAGGCTCTCGTGAGGGACCCTGTCAAATGCCTTGCTAAAGTCCATGTAGACCACATCCACTGCCCTACCCTCATCAATTTCTTTTGTTACCTCTTCAAAAAACTCAATCAGGCTCGTGAGGCACGATCTTCCCTTCACAAAGCTATGTTGACTATCCATGAGTAGACTGTACTTCTCCAAATGCTCGTAGATCCTATCCTTAAGAATCCTTTCCAATAGTTTGCAGACCACTGACGTAAGACTCACCGGTCTATAGTTCCCAGGTTTCTCCCTATTACCTTTTTTAAACAAGGGAACTACATTTGCCATTCTCCAATCCTCCGGCACCTCCTCTGCAGCCAAAGAGGATTCAAAGATCATGGCTAATGCTCCAGCAATCTCAACCTGGGGTGTATCATATCCGGCCCTGGGGATTTATCAATCTTGATGTTTTTAAGAAGATCCAGCATTTCTTCTTCTGTAATCTCCACATTGTCCAGCATACAGGCCCCCTCTACTTCGACCTCATCCTGATCAAGATCCTTTTCACTTGTGAATACTGAAGCATTTCACTTGTGAATACAAAGGAGGATAAATTCCAGCTAATCTCAGTCAGCTTGTCCGGGGAGTGTGAAGAAGGACAGTTAAAGAGAAGACCAAACAGCATGTGGGAAGTGTGAGAGGTGGAGGTGAAGCACAACATGGCATTAGAGAGAGTGCTGTCATACTTAGCAAATCAGTTTGCATCCATGGGGAGAGAAAAGTTGTTATAGGAGGATAATGTTACACCAGAAAAGGGCCAGTTCTCACACACACAGGCTTCAGTATTCAGCCCAGAGCGTTCTGGCAGTAATGAGGTACAGTTCCTCTGACCTCACGTTCGAACAGAGTAAGATAAATAACTTGATTCACTTATAAGTTTGTCTTCCAAAACATTAAAGAAATATTTAAAGATCTTGCTTTACATTTTTGCTTAAAGATGAGCTTGTTTGTCACATGTGTCCTTTGTGTCAAATCAAATCAGCGGGAATGTGCTGGGGTTAAAAGTTTCAGTAAATAAAAACACAGCATTTGTGGTCTGGTTATACCACAATTCCTCATCACCTAGTGGATAGAATAGATTTCAATACCCCTCCATTCCACACCTGCTGGACACTGAGTGAAAATTTCCTCTTGGCTCCCCTCTGGTGACAAACTGCACTAATACTCCAGAATGGCCACCGAATCAATTGACTCCATTAAGCCTTGTTAAACTTGTTTTCAGTAGGAATGAATTTATTTTTAGTAGCTGGTGTCACCCGGAGGATGTTTCAGCATTGTCGCGCAGACTGGAAAGTGTTAAATTAGACAAGAGATGCCCTTGAAGCACAGAAAGGGCAGTGAAATTGCTCATCTCGTGTTCCTGAGCATTGGATCACTAGGCAACAAGTGCAAATAAAAACTGGGAAATGAGGAGGTCGATGAATCCTCCGAGCAGCAAGGAACAAATTAAACAACGTGACAACTGTGACAGTCGTCTCATCGTGGCAACCACTCAGTCCTGACCAGCCGCCCACCTGGGCAGCTCCTCTGACAGCTGTGAGGGGCAAGCACACTGAATGTCTGACAGAGGCTGTGCTGTAAGGGAGGTCACATCCAAACTGCATTCATTCTCTGAAGCAGGCCCATTCCAAACACAGCCTCCACCAATCAGTGAACTTGTTTACATCGAAGGATTCTAACATCTGAGATTCGACCAACAGGCTCACATCAGGTAGAAACCTAAAACAAAATCTCTTCATGGCCAACTCCTTCATGTGAATATTCAGCCATGTTCACTTGCTGGGCTGGGCTGGGCTGGGTAAGGGTTTCCTACCCCAGGCCAAGGGTCTAATGAATACCCTGTCCCGACCGAGGTCTTGTCACAAGGACAGCAAGCTGTTTACTCTGTACCTGTGCCGTGCAATATATGCATTTTGAATATATCTTATTAACTTATTTGTAGTAATACTTTGTTTTATGTACTGCGTGTGATATATGTATTGTGGGTGCACTGTGATCTGGAGGAATATTGTTTCATTTGGTCATTGTTAAGACCATAAGACCATGGAGTGTGTGGGCATGATTGTGTGCGTGTGTGCATGAGTATGTATTTGGGTGTGAGAGTATATGTGAGTGTGTGTATAGGTGTGTGAGTGTGTGTTAGTGTATGTGTGTGTATCTATGTAAGTGTGTATGAGTGTGTGTGACTCAGTGTGCACCACTGTGTGTGTGAGTACGTGAGTATGAGTGTGTGTGTGTGAGTACGTGTGAGTGTGAGTGTGTGTGTGTGTGCGTGCGTGAGAGAGTGTGTGTGTGTGCGTGCGTGAGAGAGAGTGTGTGTGTGAGTATGTGAGTATGAGTGTGTGTGTGAGTGTGCGTGTGTGTGAGTACATGAGTGTGTGTGTGTGAGTACGTGAGTATGAGTGTGTGTGTGAGTACGTGTGAGTGTGAGTGTGTGTGTGTGTGCGTGCGTGCGAGAGAGTGTGTGTGTGAGTATGTGAGTATGAGTGTGTGTGTGAGTGTGCGTGTGTGTGAGTACATGAGTGTGTGTGTGTGTGTGAGTACGTAAGTGTGTGTGTGTGAGTACGTGAGTGGCTGTGTGAGTGTGTGTGTGTGTGTGAGTACGTAAGTGTGTGTGTGTGAGTATGTGAGTGTCTGTGTGAGCGTGTGAGTGTGTGAATGTGGAATCCTGGCAGCTGACACGAGGAAGGAAGCCCTGTTTGCCACCTACCTGCTTCTGCTCTTCCCCGAGCCCGTCCCACATTGAGGCCACGATCTTGGAGACATCGCCGAAGGTGGCGCTGGGGTTCTGTCCTTTGATGGCAGCTTGTGTGTCTCGGAAGAATAGGGCATAGGCAGAGACTGGCTTTTGGGGCTCGTTCGGATCTTTCTTCTTTTTCTTCTTCTGTGCCTTGATCTTCTTGCCATTATCCACTGATGGGCGCTTCTCTCCATTGAACTGTAAGGTAAGGCGGTAATAACTCGCTCTGCTTCTGAAGCTGGTGAGATTCCCGCAGTATACCACCCTCTTGTGTACCTAATTCTCTGAGCTCTCCTGCTGATATGGGGGGGGGCAACTATTTACTTCAGGCTGTGTCCCACCTTACTGCTCCAAGTGACCTACACCCACAGCTAGTTGTGACAATATTCCCTCCCCCCTTCACCTACATCTTCCAGCACTAGACTTCCTCATTTCCCTCCACTGATCACACTTAAGACCACTTTTATTTAAGGAAAGATGAGCTGGCATTGGAGAGGGTCCAGAGGAGGGTCACCAAACGATTCTGGGAATGAAGGGTTAATGGGCGAAGAGTGTTTGATGACTCTGGACCTTTACTTGCTGGAGTTTAGAAGAACGTGGGAGGATCTGATTGTAACTTATCGAATATTGAAAGGTATACGCAGAGTGGACATGGAGAGGATGTTTCCTGTAGTGGGGGAGTCTAGGACCAGAAGGCACGGCCTCAGAATAGAGGGATGTCCATTTAGACAGAGATGAGGAGGAATTTCTTTACCCAGTGAGTGGTGGATCTGTGGAATTCATTGCCATAGACAACAGTGGAGGCAGTCATTGGGTATATTTGAAGTGAGGGCTACGAGGTTATGGGAGAAAGCAGGAGGGAGGGTAATAAATCAGCCATGGTGGAGTGGCAGGAGTAGACTCAATGGGTTGAATGGCCCAGATAAGAGCAGAATTAGGTCACTTGGGCCGTCAAGTCTGCTTTGCCATTCCATCATGGAACCTATCAACTTCCACTTTAAAAACACCCTATCACTTGGCCTGCAGTCACTTGTGGCCATGAGTCCCACAGACCCATCACCCTCTCTGTACTTCTGACCAAACAGAGAACGTGCTCTGCAACCACAGGGAACTCACAGTGAGCCTGTCTTTTGGGAATGGATAATTCTTATCCCCATAACTTTCAGGCCCGTCCCTTTGGCTGGTGAAGATGGGTGCCGAACAGGCTGTGTCAGCACGTTGCCCTTGGGCAGGCTACTGCTTTTAACCCAGAGAACTGCTGAGGGGATCATTGTAGCCTCTCTTCCACCCAGCAGGAGCACTGCATACACAGTGCCCTTAGCATTGTCAATGAAACACCCACCTACCCAGCAATCTCACTGACCCCCTACCATCAGCAGGAGGTACCTCAGCGTTAGGACGAGGACTGTCAGGATGGGAAACAGCTTCTTCCCCCAGGCTGTACGACTACAAACTACCCAGGTCTCAAAATGCATACATGCATGAATATGCATTAGTTTCAAAGTAAATATGCAGAAAGATAGGTCTGGTCTGCGGGTTGAGATTCCACGCACTTTTGATGGTATCAGTAATGATCTGGCAAGTGTGGATTGGGAAAGGCTGTTTTCTGGCAAAGGTGTATTTGGAAAGTGGGAGGCCTTCAGAAATGAAATGTTGAGAATACAAAGCCTGTCAGAATAAAAGGTAAAGATAACAAGTATAGGGAACCTTGGTTTTCAAGAGATATTGAGGTCCTAGTTAAGAGAAAAAAGGAGGTTTATAGCAGGTACAAATAAGGTGCTCATGGAGTATAAGAAATGCACACAACACTTCGAAAGAAATCAGGGGGGCTAAAAAGGGGCAAGAGGTTGCCCTAGCAGACAAGGTGAAGGAGAATCCCAAGGGATTCTACAGGTATATTAAGAGAAAAGGACTGCAAGGGTCAAAATTGGTCCTCTGGAAAATGAGAATCATAATCCAGATGTGGACCCAAAAGAGATCTTAAATAGCTTTTTTTTTGCTTCAGGAGACAGAGTCTATAAAAGTGAGGTAAAGTGGCATCAACTTCATGGACCCTACAGATTACAGAGGAGGAGGTGTTTGCTGTCCTGAGGCAAATTAGGGTGGAGAAATCCCCAGGGTCTGACAGGGTGTTCCCTCGGACCGTACGAGAGGCAAGTGCAGAAATTGCCAGGGTCTTAGCAGAGATGTTTCAAACATACTTAGAGACAGGAGAGGTACCAGAGGATTGGAGGATAGCCAATGTAGTTTCACTGCTTCTGTAAACAGAAACCAGGAAATTATAGGCCGACAAGTTGTGGGGAGTCAGTGGAAGGTGTGGGGAAGTCAGTGGAAGGAGTGGGAAGTCAGTGGAAGTTGTGGGGAGTCAGTTGAAGGTGTGGGGAGTCAGTGGAAGGTGTGGGGAGTCAGTGGATGGTGTGGGGAGTCAGTGGAAGTTGTGGAGAGTCAGTGGAAGGTGTGGGAAGTCAGTGGAAGGTGTGGGAGTCAGTGGAAAGTGTGGGGAGTCAGTGGAAGGTGTGGGAAGTCAGTGGAAGTTGTGGGGAGTCCGTGGAAGTTGTGGGGAGTCAGTGGAAGGTGAGGGGAGTCAGTGGAAGTTGTGGGGAGTCAGTGGATCGTGTGGGGGAGTCAGTGGAAGTTGTGGGAATCAGTGGAAGGTGTCGCGAGTCAGTGGAAGGTGTGGGGAGTCAGTGGAAGGTGTCGGGAGTCAGTGGAAGGTGTCGCGAGTCAGTGGAAGGTGTCGGGAGTCAGTGGAAGGTGTGGGGAGTCAGTGGAAGGTGTGGGGAGTCAGTGGATGGTGTGGGAAGTCAGTGGATGGTGTGGGGAGTCAGTGGAAGGTGTGGGGGAGTCAGTGGAAGGTGTTGGGAGTCAGTGGAAGGTGTCGCGAGTCAGTGGAAGGTGTGGGGGAGTCAGTGGAAGGTGTGGGGAGTCAGTGGAAGTTGTGGAGAGTCAGTGGAAGGTGTGGGAAGTCAGTGGAAGGTGTGGGAGTCAGTGGAAAGTGTGGGGAGTCAGTGGAAGGTGTGGGAAGTCAGTGGAAGTTGTGGGGAGTCCGTGGAAGTTGTGGGGAGTCAGTGGAAGGTGAGGGGAGTCAGTGGAAGTTGTGGGGAGTCAGTGGATCGTGTGGGGGAGTCAGTGGAAGTTGTGGGAATCAGTGGAAGGTGTCGCGAGTCAGTGGAAGGTGTGGGGAGTCAGTGGAAGGTGTCGGGAGTCAGTGGAAGGTGTCGCGAGTCAGTGGAAGGTGTCGGGAGTCAGTGGAAGGTGTGGGGAGTCAGTGGAAGGTGTGGGGAGTCAGTGGATGGTGTGGGAAGTCAGTGGATGGTGTGGGGAGTCAGTGGAAGGTGTGGGGGAGTCAGTGGAAGGTGTTGGGAGTCAGTGGAAGGTGCCGCGAGTCAGTGGAAGGTGTGGGGGAGTCAGTGGAAGGTGTCGGGAGTCAGTGGAAGGTGTGGGGAGTCAGTGGAAGGTGTGGGGAGTCAGTGGATGGTGTGGGAAGTCAGTGGATGGTGTGGGGAGTCAGTGGAAGGTGTGGGGGAGTCAGTGGAAGGTGTTGGGAGTCAGTGGAAGGTGCCGCGAGTCAGTGGAAGGTGTGGGGAGTCAGTGGAAGGTGTGGGAAGTCAGTGGAAGGTGTCGGGAGTCAGTGGAAGGTGTGGGGAGTCAGTGGAAGGTGTGGGGAGTCAGTGGAAGGTGTGGGAAGTCAGTGGATGGTGTCGCGAGTCAGTGGAAGGTGTGGGGAGTCAGTGGAAGGTGTGGGGAGTCAGTGGATGGTGTGGGGAGTCAGTGGAAGGTGCCGCGAGTCAGTGGAAGGTGTGGGGAGTCAGTGGAAGGTGTGGGGAGTCAGTGGAAGGTGTGGGAAGTCAGTGGATGGTGTCGCGAGTCAGTGGAAGGTGTGGGGAGTCAGTGGAAGGTGTCGCGAGTCAGTGGAAGGTGCCGCGAGTCAGTGGAAGGTGTGGGGAGTCAGTGGAAGGAGTGGGGAGTCAGTGGAAGGTGTGGGGAGTCAGTGGAAGGTGGGGGAGTCAGTGGAAGGTGTGGGGAGTCAGTGGAAGGTGTGGGGAGTCAGTGGAAAGTGTGGGGAGTCAGTGGAAGGTGTGGAGAGTCAGTGGAAGGTGTGGGAAGTCAGTGGAAGGTGGGGGAGTCAGTGGAAGGTGTGGGGAGTCAGTGGAAGGTGTGGGGGAGTCAGTGGAAGGTGTGGGGAGTCAGTGGAAGGTGTGGGGAGTCAGTGGAAGGTGTGGGAAGTCAGTGGAAGGTGTGGGGGAGTCAGTGGATGGTGTGGGGAGTCAGTGGAAGGTGTGGGGAGTCAGTGGAAGGTGTGGGGAGTCAGTGGAAGGTGTGGGGAGTCAGTGGAAGGTGTGGGGGAGTCAGTGGAAGGTGTGGAGAGTCAGTGGAAGGTGTGGGAAGTCAGTGGAAGGTGGGGGAGTCAGTGGATGGTGTGGGGAGTCAGTGGAAGGTGTGGGGAGTCAGTGGAAGGTGTGGAGAGTCAGTGGAAGGTGTGGGAAGTCAGTGGAAGGTGGGGGAGTCAGTGGAAGGTGTGGGGAGTCAGTGGAAGGTGTGGGGGAGTCAGTGGAAGGTGTGGGGAGTCAGTGGAAAGTGTGGGGAGTCAGTGGAAGGTGTGGGGAGTCAGTGGAAGGTGGGGGAGTCAGTGGAAGGTGTCGCGAGTCAGTGGAAGGTGTGGGGAGTCAGTGGAAGGTGTCGGGAGTCAGTGGAAGGTGTGGGGAGTCGGTGGAAAGTGTGGGGAGTCGGTGGAAGGTGTGGGGAGTCAGTGGATGGTGTGGGGAGTCAGTGGAAGGAGTGGGGAGTCAGTGGATGGTGTAGGGAGTCAGTGGATGGTGTAGGGAGTCAGTGGAAGGTGTGGGGAGTCAGTGGAAGGTGGGCGAGTCAGTGGATGGTGTAGGGAGTCAGTGGATGGTGTGGGGGAGTCAGTGGAAGGTGTGGGGAGTCAGTGGATGGTGTGGGGAGTCAGTGGATGGTGTGGGGAGTCAGTGGAAGGTGTGGGGGAGTCTGTGGGTGGTGTGGGGAGTCAGTGGAAGGTGTGGGGAGTCAGTGGAAGGTGGGCGAGTCAGTGGATGGTGTGGGGAGTCAGTGGAAGGTGTGGGGGAGTCAGTGGAAGGTGGGGAGTCAGTGGAAGGTGTGGGGGAGTCAGTGGAAGGTGTGGGGAGTCAGTGGAAGGTGGGCGAGTCAGTGGATGGTGTAGGGAGTCAGTGGATGGTGTGGGGAGTCAGTGGAAGGTGGGGGAGTCAGTGGAAGGTGTCGGGAGTCAGTGGAAGGTGTGGGGGAGTCAGTGGAAGGTGTGGGGAGTCAGTGGAAGGTGTCGCGAGTCAGTGGAAGGTGTGGGGAGTCAGTGGAAGGAGTGGGGAGTCAGTGGAAGGTGTGGGGAGTCAGTGGAAGGTGTGGGGAGTCAGTGGATGGTGTGGGGAGTCAGTGGAAGATGTGGGGAAGTCAGTGGATGGTGTGGGGAGTCAGTGGAAGGTGTGGGGAGTCAGTGGAAGGTGTGGGAAGTCAGTGGAAGGTGTGGGGGAGTCAGTGGATGGTGTGGGGAGTCAGTGGAAGGTGTGGGAAGTCAGTGGAAGGTGTGGGGAGTCAGTGGAAGATGTGGGGAAGTCAGTGGATGGTGTGGGGAGTCAGTGGAAGGTGTGGGAAGTCAGTGGAAGGTGTGGGGAGTCAGTGGAAGGTGTCGCGAGTCAGTGGAAGGTGTGGGGGAGTCAGTGGAAGGTGTGGGAAGTCAGTGGAAGGTGTGGGTAGTCAGTGGAAGGTGTGGAGAGTCAGTGGAAGGTGTGGGAAGTCAGTGGAAGGTGGGGGAGTCAGTGGATGGTGTGGGGAGTCAGTGGAAGGTGTGGGGAGTCAGTGGAAGGTGGGGGAGTCAGTGGAAGGTGTGGGGAGTCAGTGGATGGTGTGGGGAGTCAGTGGATGGTGTGGGAAGTCAGTGGAAGGTGGGGGAGTCAGTGGAAGGTGTGGGGAGTCAGTGGTAGGTGTGGGGAGTCAGTGGAAGTTGTGGGGAGTCAGTGGAAGGTGGGGGAGTCAGTGGATGGTGTGGGGAGTCAGTGGAAGGTGTGGGGAGTCAGTGGAAGGTGTGGAGAGTCAGTGGAAGGTGTGGGAAGTCAGTGGAAGGTGGGGGAGTCAGTGGAAGGTGTGGGGAGTCAGTGGAAGGTGTGGGGGAGTCAGTGGAAGGTGTGGGGAGTCAGTGGAAAGTGTGGGGAGTCAGTGGAAGGTGTGGGGAGTCAGTGGAAGGTGGGGGAGTCAGTGGAAGGTGTCGCGAGTCAGTGGAAGGTGTGGGGAGTCAGTGGAAGGTGTCGGGAGTCAGTGGAAGGTGTGGGGAGTCGGTGGAAAGTGTGGGGAGTCGGTGGAAGGTGTGGGGAGTCAGTGGATGGTGTGGGGAGTCAGTGGAAGGAGTGGGGAGTCAGTGGATGGTGTAGGGAGTCAGTGGATGGTGTAGGGAGTCAGTGGAAGGTGTGGGGAGTCAGTGGAAGGTGGGCGAGTCAGTGGATGGTGTAGGGAGTCAGTGGATGGTGTGGGGGAGTCAGTGGAAGGTGTGGGGAGTCAGTGGATGGTGTGGGGAGTCAGTGGATGGTGTGGGGAGTCAGTGGAAGGTGTGGGGGAGTCTGTGGGTGGTGTGGGGAGTCAGTGGAAGGTGTGGGGAGTCAGTGGAAGGTGGGCGAGTCAGTGGATGGTGTGGGGAGTCAGTGGAAGGTGTGGGGGAGTCAGTGGAAGGTGGGGAGTCAGTGGAAGGTGTGGGGGAGTCAGTGGAAGGTGTGGGGAGTCAGTGGAAGGTGGGCGAGTCAGTGGATGGTGTAGGGAGTCAGTGGATGGTGTGGGGAGTCAGTGGAAGGTGGGGGAGTCAGTGGAAGGTGTCGGGAGTCAGTGGAAGGTGTGGGGGAGTCAGTGGAAGGTGTGGGGAGTCAGTGGAAGGTGTCGCGAGTCAGTGGAAGGTGTGGGGAGTCAGTGGAAGGAGTGGGGAGTCAGTGGAAGGTGTGGGGAGTCAGTGGAAGGTGTGGGGAGTCAGTGGATGGTGTGGGGAGTCAGTGGAAGGTGTGGGGAGTCAGTGGAAGGTGTGGGGAGTCAGTGGAAGGTGTGGGGGAGTCAGTGGAAGGTGTGGGGAGTCAGTGGATGGTGTGGGGAGTCAGTGGAAGATGTGGGGAAGTCAGTGGATGGTGTGGGGAGTCAGTGGAAGGTGTGGGGAGTCAGTGGAAGGTGTGGGAAGTCAGTGGAAGGTGTGGGGGAGTCAGTGGATGGTGTGGGGAGTCAGTGGAAGGTGTGGGAAGTCAGTGGAAGGTGTGGGGAGTCAGTGGAAGATGTGGGGAAGTCAGTGGATGGTGTGGGGAGTCAGTGGAAGGTGTGGGAAGTCAGTGGAAGGTGTGGGGAGTCAGTGGAAGGTGTCGCGAGTCAGTGGAAGGTGTGGGGGAGTCAGTGGAAGGTGTGGGAAGTCAGTGGAAGGTGTGGGTAGTCAGTGGAAGGTGTCGCGAGTCAGTGGATGGTGTGGGGAGTCAGTGGAAGGTGTGGGGATTCAGTGGATGGTGTGGGGGAGTCAGTGGAAGGTGTGGGGAGTCAGTGGATGGTGTGGGGAGTCAGTGGATGGTGTGGGAAGTCAGTGGAAGGTGTGGGGAGTCAGTGGAAGGTGTGGGGAGTCAGTGGAAGGTGTCGCGAGTCAGTGGAAGGTGTGGGGGAGTCAGTGGAAGGTGTGGGAAGTCAGTGGATGGTGTGGGGAGTCAGTGGAAGGTGTGGGGAGTCAGTGGATGGTGTGGGAAGTCAGTGGAAGGTGTGGGGAGTCAGTGGAAGGTGTGGGGAGTCAGTGGAAGGTGTGGGAAGTCAGTGGATGGTGTGGGGAGTCAGTGGAAGGTGTGGGAAGTCAGTGGATGGTGTGGGGAGTCAGTGGAAGGTGTGGGAAGTCAGTGGATGGTGTGGGGAGTCAGTGGAAGGTGTGGGGAGTCAGTGGAAGGTGTGGGAAGTCAGTGGAAGGTGTGGGGAGTCAGTGGAAGGTGTCGCGAGTCAGTGGAAGGTGTGGGGGAGTCAGTGGAAGGTGTGGGAAGTCAGTGGATGGTGTGGGGAGTCAGTGGATGGTGTGGGGAGTCAGTGGAAGGTGTGGGGAGTCAGTGGATGGTGTGGGGAGTCAGTGGAAGGTGTGGGGAGTCAGTGGAAGCTGTGGGGAGTCAGTGGATGGTGTGGGGAGTCAGTGGAAGGAGTGGGGAGTCAGTGGAAAGTGTGGGGAGTCAGTGGAAGCTGTGGGGAGTCAGTGGATGGTGTCGCGAGTCAGTGGAAGGTGTGGGGAGTCAGTGGAAGGTGTGGGGAGTCAGTGGATGGTGTCGCGAGTCAGTGGAAGGTGTGGGGAGTCAGTGGAAGGTGTGGGGAGTCAGTGGAAGTTGTGGGGAGTCAGTGGAAGGTGTGGGAAGTCAGTGGTAGGTGTGGGGAGTCAGTGGAAGTTGTGGGGAGTCAGTGGTAGGTGTGGGGAGTCAGTGGATGGTGTGGGGAAGTCAGTGGATGGTGTCGCGAGTCAGTGGATGGTGTGGGGAGTCAGTGGAAGGAGTGGGGAGTCAGTGGAAGGTGTGGGGAGTCAGTGGAAGGTGTGGGGGAGTCAGTGGAAGGTGTGGGGAGTCAGTGGTAGGTGTGGGGAGTCAGTGGATGGTGTGGGGGAGTCAGTGGAAGGTGTGGGGAGTCAGTGGATGGTGTGGGAAGTCAGTGGAAGGTGTGGGAAGTCAGTGGAAGGTGTGGGGGAGTCAGTGGAAGGTGTGGGGAGTCAGTGGAAGGTGTGGGGAGTCAGTGGTAGGTGTGGGGAGTCAGTGGAAGGTGTGGGGAGTCAGTGGAAGTTGTGGGAAGTCAGTGGTAGGTGTGGGGAGTCAGTGGAAGGTGTGGGGAGTCAGTGGAAGTTGTGGGAAGTCAGTGGTAGGTGTGGGGAGTCAGTGGAAGTTGTGGGGAGTCAGTGGATGGTGTGGGGAGTCAGTGGATGGTGTGGGGAAGTCAGTGGATGGTGTCGCGAGTCAGTGGATGGTGTGGGGAGTCAGTGGAAGTTGTGGGGAGTCAGTGGATGGTGTGGGGAGTCAGTGGAAGGTGTGGGAAGTCAGTGGAAGGTGGGGGAGTCAGTGGAAGGTGTGGGGAGTCAGTGGATGGTGTGGGGAGTCAGTGGAAGGTGTGGGGAGTCAGTGGAAGGTGTGGGGAGTCAGTGGAAGGAGTGGGGAGTCAGTGGAAAGTGTGGGGAGTCAGTGGAAGGTGTGGGGAGTCAGTGGAAGGTGTGGGAAGTCAGTGGAAGGTGTGGGGAATCAGTGGATGGTGTGGGGAGTCAGTGGAAGGAGTGGGGAGTCAGTGGAAGGAGTGGGGAGTCAGTGGAAAGTGTGGGGAGTCAGTGGAAGGTGTGGGGAGTCAGTGGAAGGTGGGGAGTCAGTGGATGGTGTGGGGAGTCAGTGGAAGGTGTGGGGAGTCAGTGGATGGTGTGGGGAGTCAGTGGATGGTGTGGGGGAGTCAGTGGAAGGTGTGGGGAGTCAGTGGAAGGTGTGGGGAGTCAGTGGATGGTGTGGGGGAGTCAGTGGAAGGTGTGGGGAGTCAGTGGATGGTGTGGGGAGTCAGTGGAAGGAGTGGGGAGTCAGTGGAAGGTGTGGGAAGTCAGTGGAAGGTGTGGGGAGTCAGTGGAAGGTGTGGGGAGTCAGTGGAAGGTGGGGAGTCAGTGGATGGTGTGGGGGAGTCAGTGGAAGGTGGGGAGTCAGTGGATGGTGTGGGGAGTCAGTGGAAGGTGTCGGGAGTCAGTGGAAGGTGTGGGGTAGTCAGTGGAAGGTGTCGGGAGTCAGTGGAAGGTGTGGGGTAGTCAGTGGAAGGAGTGGGGAGTCAGTGGAAGGTGTGGGGAGTCAGTGGATGGTGTGGGGATTCAGTGGATGGTGTGGGGGAGTCAGTGGAAGGTGTGGGGAGTCAGTGGATGGTGTGGGGAGTCAGTGGATGGTGTGGGAAGTCAGTGGAAGGTGTGGGGAGTCAGTGGAAGGTGTGGGGAGTCAGTGGAAGGTGTCGCGAGTCAGTGGAAGGTGTGGGGGAGTCAGTGGAAGGTGTGGGAAGTCAGTGGATGGTGTGGGGAGTCAGTGGAAGGTGTGGGGAGTCAGTGGATGGTGTGGGAAGTCAGTGGAAGGTGTGGGGAGTCAGTGGAAGGTGTGGGGAGTCAGTGGAAGGTGTGGGAAGTCAGTGGATGGTGTGGGGAGTCAGTGGAAGGTGTGGGAAGTCAGTGGATGGTGTGGGGAGTCAGTGGAAGGTGTGGGAAGTCAGTGGATGGTGTGGGGAGTCAGTGGAAGGTGTGGGGAGTCAGTGGAAGGTGTGGGAAGTCAGTGGAAGGTGTGGGGAGTCAGTGGAAGGTGTCGCGAGTCAGTGGAAGGTGTGGGGGAGTCAGTGGAAGGTGTGGGAAGTCAGTGGATGGTGTGGGGAGTCAGTGGATGGTGTGGGGAGTCAGTGGAAGGTGTGGGGAGTCAGTGGATGGTGTGGGGAGTCAGTGGAAGGTGTGGGGAGTCAGTGGAAGCTGTGGGGAGTCAGTGGATGGTGTGGGGAGTCAGTGGAAGGAGTGGGGAGTCAGTGGAAAGTGTGGGGAGTCAGTGGAAGCTGTGGGGAGTCAGTGGATGGTGTGGGGAGTCAGTGGAAGGTGTGGGGAGTCAGTGGAAGGTGTGGGGAGTCAGTGGATGGTGTCGCGAGTCAGTGGAAGGTGTGGGGAGTCAGTGGAAGGTGTGGGGAGTCAGTGGAAGTTGTGGGGAGTCAGTGGAAGGTGTGGGAAGTCAGTGGTAGGTGTGGGGAGTCAGTGGAAGTTGTGGGGAGTCAGTGGTAGGTGTGGGGAGTCAGTGGATGGTGTGGGGAAGTCAGTGGATGGTGTGGGGAGTCAGTGGAAGGAGTGGGGAGTCAGTGGAAGGTGTGGGGAGTCAGTGGAAGGTGTGGGGAGTCAGTGGATGGTGTGGGGAGTCAGTGGAAGGTGTGGGGAGTCAGTGGAAGGTGTGGGGAGTCAGTGGATGGTGTCGCGAGTCAGTGGAAGGTGTGGGGAGTCAGTGGAAGGTGTGGGGAGTCAGTGGAAGTTGTGGGGAGTCAGTGGAAGGTGTGGGAAGTCAGTGGTAGGTGTGGGGAGTCAGTGGAAGTTGTGGGGAGTCAGTGGTAGGTGTGGGGAGTCAGTGGATGGTGTGGGGAAGTCAGTGGATGGTGTCGCGAGTCAGTGGATGGTGTGGGGAGTCAGTGGAAGGAGTGGGGAGTCAGTGGAAGGTGTGGGGAGTCAGTGGAAGGTGTGGGGGAGTCAGTGGAAGGTGTGGGGAGTCAGTGGTAGGTGTGGGGAGTCAGTGGATGGTGTGGGGGAGTCAGTGGAAGGTGTGGGGAGTCAGTGGATGGTGTGGGAAGTCAGTGGAAGGTGTGGGAAGTCAGTGGAAGGTGTGGGGGAGTCAGTGGAAGGTGTGGGGAGTCAGTGGAAGGTGTGGGGAGTCAGTGGTAGGTGTGGGGAGTCAGTGGAAGGTGTGGGGAGTCAGTGGAAGTTGTGGGAAGTCAGTGGTAGGTGTGGGGAGTCAGTGGAAGGTGTGGGGAGTCAGTGGAAGTTGTGGGAAGTCAGTGGTAGGTGTGGGGAGTCAGTGGAAGTTGTGGGGAGTCAGTGGATGGTGTGGGGAGTCAGTGGATGGTGTGGGGAAGTCAGTGGATGGTGTCGCGAGTCAGTGGATGGTGTGGGGAGTCAGTGGAAGTTGTGGGGAGTCAGTGGATGGTGTGGGGAGTCAGTGGAAGGTGTGGGAAGTCAGTGGAAGGTGGGGGAGTCAGTGGAAGGTGTGGGGAGTCAGTGGATGGTGTGGGGAGTCAGTGGAAGGTGTGGGGAGTCAGTGGAAGGTGTGGGGAGTCAGTGGAAGGAGTGGGGAGTCAGTGGAAAGTGTGGGGAGTCAGTGGAAGGTGTGGGGAGTCAGTGGAAGGTGTGGGAAGTCAGTGGAAGGTGTGGGGAATCAGTGGATGGTGTGGGGAGTCAGTGGAAGGAGTGGGGAGTCAGTGGAAGGAGTGGGGAGTCAGTGGAAAGTGTGGGGAGTCAGTGGAAGGTGTGGGGAGTCAGTGGAAGGTGGGGAGTCAGTGGATGGTGTGGGGAGTCAGTGGAAGGTGTGGGGAGTCAGTGGATGGTGTGGGGAGTCAGTGGATGGTGTGGGGGAGTCAGTGGAAGGTGTGGGGAGTCAGTGGAAGGTGTGGGGAGTCAGTGGATGGTGTGGGGGAGTCAGTGGAAGGTGTGGGGAGTCAGTGGATGGTGTGGGGAGTCAGTGGAAGGAGTGGGGAGTCAGTGGAAGGTGTGGGAAGTCAGTGGAAGGTGTGGGGAGTCAGTGGAAGGTGTGGGGAGTCAGTGGAAGGTGGGGAGTCAGTGGATGGTGTGGGGGAGTCAGTGGAAGGTGGGGAGTCAGTGGATGGTGTGGGGAGTCAGTGGAAGGTGTCGGGAGTCAGTGGAAGGTGTGGGGTAGTCAGTGGAAGGTGTCGGGAGTCAGTGGAAGGTGTGGGGTAGTCAGTGGAAGGAGTGGGGAGTCAGTGGAAGGTGTGGGGAGTCAGTGGATGGTGTGGGGAGTCAGTGGAAGGTGTCGGGAGTCAGTGGAAGGTGTTGCGAGTCAGTGGAAGGAGTGGGGAGTCAGTGGATGGTGTGGGGAGTCAGTGGAAGGTGTGGGGAGTCAGTGGATGGTGTGGGGAGTCAGTGGAAGGAGTGGGGAGTCAGTGGAAGGTGTGGGGAGTCGGTGGAAGGTGGGGGAGTCAGTGGAAGGTGTGGGGAGTCAGTGGAAGCTGTGGGGAGTCAGTGGATGGTGTGGGGAGTCAGTGGAAGGAGTGGGGAGTCAGTGGAAGGAGTGGGGAGTCAGTGGAAGGTGTGGGAAGTCAGTGGTAGGTGTGGGGAGTCAGTGGAAGGTGTGGGGAGTCAGTGGATGGTGTGGGGAGTCAGTGGAAGGTGTGGGAAGTCAGTGGATGGTGTCGCGAGTCAGTGGAAGGTGTGGGGAGTCAGTGGAAGGTGTGGGAAGTCAGTGGAAGGTGTGGGGAAGTCAGTGGAAGGTGTCGCGAGTCAGTGGAAGGTGTGGGGAGTCAGTGGAAGGAGTGGGGAGTCAGTGGATGGTGTGGGGAGTCAGTGGAAGGTGTGGGGAGTCAGTGGAAGGAGTGGGGAGTCAGTGGAAAGTGTGGGGAGTCAGTGGAAGCTGTGGGGAGTCAGTGGATGGTGTGGGGAGTCAGTGGAAGGTGTGGGGAGTCAGTGGAAGGTGTGGGGGAGTCAGTGGAAGGTGTGGGAGTCAGTGGATGGTTTTGGGAGTCAGTGGAAGGTGTGGGGGAGTCAGTGGATGGTGTGGGGAGTCAGTGGAAGGTGTCGCGAGTCAGTGGAAGGTGTGGGGAGTCAGTGGAAGGTGTCGCGAGTCAGTGGAAGGTGTGGGGAGTCAGTGGAAGGTGTGGGGGAGTCAGTGGATGGTGTGGGGAGTCAGTGGATGGTGTGGGGGAGTCAGTGGATGGTGTGGGGAGTCAGTGGAAGTTGTGGGGAGTCACTGGATGGTGTGGGGAGTCAGTGGAAGGTGTGGGGGAGTCAGTGGAAGGTGTGGGGAGTCAGTGGAAGGTGTGGGGGAGTCAGTGGATGGTGTGGGGAGTCAGTGGATGGTGTGGGGGAGTCAGTGGAAGGTGTGGGAGTCAGTGGATGGTTTTGGGAGTCAGTGGAAGGTGTGGGGAGTCAGTGGAAGGTGTGGGGGAGTCAGTGGAAGGTGTGGGGAGTCAGTGGAAGGTGTGGGAGTCAGTGGATGGTTTTGGGAGTCAGTGGAAGGTGTGGGGAGTCAGTGGAAGGTGTGGGGGAGTCAGTGGAAGGTGTGGGAAGTCAGTGGTAGGTGTGGGGAGTCAGTGGAAGTTGTGGGGAGTCACTGGATGGTGTGGGGAGTCAGTGGAAGGTGTCGCGAGTCAGTGGAAGGTGTGGGGAGTCAGTGGAAGGTGTGGGGGAGTCAGCGGAAGGTGTGGGGAGTCAGTGGAAGGTGTGGGGAGTCAGTGGATGGTGTGGGGAGTCAGTGGAAGGTGTGGGGAGTCAGTGGAAGGTGTCGCGAGTCAGTGGAAGGTGTGGGGGAGTCAGTGGAAGGTGTGGGAAGTCAGTGGTAGGTGTGGGGAGTCAGTGGAAGGTGTGGGGAAGTCAGTGGATGGTGTGGGGAGTCAGTGGATGGTGTGGGGAGTCAGTGGAAGGTGTGGGGAGTCAGTGGATGGTGTGGGGAGTCAGTGGATGGTGTGGGGAGTCAGTGGAAGGTGTGGGAAGTCAGTGGATGGTGTGGGGAGTCAGTGGAAGGTGTGGGGAAGTCAGTGGATGGTGTGGGGAGTCAGTGGATGGTGTGGGGAGTCAGTGGAAGGTGTGGGGAGTCAGTGGAAGGTGTGGGGAGTCAGTGGAAGGTGTGGGGGAGTCAGTGGAAGGTGTGGGAAGTCAGTGGTAGGTGTGGGGAGTCAGTGGAAGGTGTGGGGGAGTCAGTGGATGGTGTGGGGGAGTCAGTGGAAGGAGTGGGGAGTCAGTGGAAGGTGTGGGGAGTCAGTGGAAGGAGTGGGGAGTCAGTGGAAGGTGTGGGGAGTCAGTGGAAGGAGTGGGGAGTCAGTGGAAGGTGTGGGGGAGTCAGTGGAAGGTGTGGGGGAGTCAGTGGATGGTGTCGCGAGTCAGTGGAAGGTGTGGGGAGTCAGTGGAAAGTGTGGGGAGTCAGTGGAAGGTGTAGGGAGTCAGTGGAAGGTGTGGGGAGTCAGTGGAAGGTGTCGCGAGTCAGTGGAAGGTGTGGGGGAGTCAGTGGAAGGTGTGGGAAGTCAGTGGATGGTGTGGGGAGTCAGTGGAAGGTGTGGGGAGTCAGTGGATGGTGTGGGAAGTCAGTGGAAGGTGTGGGGAGTCAGTGGAAGGTGTGGGGAGTCAGTGGAAGGTGTGGGAAGTCAGTGGATGGTGTGGGGAGTCAGTGGAAGGTGTGGGAAGTCAGTGGATGGTGTGGGGAGTCAGTGGAAGGTGTGGGAAGTCAGTGGATGGTGTGGGGAGTCAGTGGAAGGTGTGGGGAGTCAGTGGAAGGTGTGGGAAGTCAGTGGAAGGTGTGGGGAGTCAGTGGAAGGTGTCGCGAGTCAGTGGAAGGTGTGGGGGAGTCAGTGGAAGGTGTGGGAAGTCAGTGGATGGTGTGGGGAGTCAGTGGATGGTGTGGGGAGTCAGTGGAAGGTGTGGGGAGTCAGTGGATGGTGTGGGGAGTCAGTGGAAGGTGTGGGGAGTCAGTGGAAGCTGTGGGGAGTCAGTGGATGGTGTGGGGAGTCAGTGGAAGGAGTGGGGAGTCAGTGGAAAGTGTGGGGAGTCAGTGGAAGCTGTGGGGAGTCAGTGGATGGTGTGGGGAGTCAGTGGATGGTGTCGCGAGTCAGTGGAAGGTGTGGGGAGTCAGTGGAAGGTGTGGGGAGTCAGTGGAAGTTGTGGGGAGTCAGTGGAAGGTGTGGGAAGTCAGTGGTAGGTGTGGGGAGTCAGTGGAAGTTGTGGGGAGTCAGTGGTAGGTGTGGGGAGTCAGTGGATGGTGTGGGGAAGTCAGTGGATGGTGTCGCGAGTCAGTGGATGGTGTGGGGAGTCAGTGGAAGGAGTGGGGAGTCAGTGGAAGGTGTGGGGAGTCAGTGGAAGGTGTGGGGGAGTCAGTGGAAGGTGTGGGGAGTCAGTGGTAGGTGTGGGGAGTCAGTGGATGGTGTGGGGGAGTCAGTGGAAGGTGTGGGGAGTCAGTGGATGGTGTGGGAAGTCAGTGGAAGGTGTGGGAAGTCAGTGGAAGGTGTGGGGGAGTCAGTGGAAGGTGTGGGGAGTCAGTGGAAGGTGTGGGGAGTCAGTGGTAGGTGTGGGGAGTCAGTGGAAGGTGTGGGGAGTCAGTGGAAGTTGTGGGAAGTCAGTGGTAGGTGTGGGGAGTCAGTGGAAGGTGTGGGGAGTCAGTGGAAGTTGTGGGAAGTCAGTGGTAGGTGTGGGGAGTCAGTGGAAGTTGTGGGGAGTCAGTGGATGGTGTGGGGAGTCAGTGGATGGTGTGGGGAAGTCAGTGGATGGTGTCGCGAGTCAGTGGATGGTGTGGGGAGTCAGTGGAAGTTGTGGGGAGTCAGTGGATGGTGTGGGGAGTCAGTGGAAGGTGTGGGAAGTCAGTGGAAGGTGGGGGAGTCAGTGGAAGGTGTGGGGAGTCAGTGGATGGTGTGGGGAGTCAGTGGAAGGTGTGGGGAGTCAGTGGAAGGTGTGGGGAGTCAGTGGAAGGAGTGGGGAGTCAGTGGAAAGTGTGGGGAGTCAGTGGAAGGTGTGGGGAGTCAGTGGAAGGTGTGGGAAGTCAGTGGAAGGTGTGGGGAATCAGTGGATGGTGTGGGGAGTCAGTGGAAGGAGTGGGGAGTCAGTGGAAGGAGTGGGGAGTCAGTGGAAAGTGTGGGGAGTCAGTGGAAGGTGTGGGGAGTCAGTGGAAGGTGGGGAGTCAGTGGATGGTGTGGGGAGTCAGTGGAAGGTGTGGGGAGTCAGTGGATGGTGTGGGGAGTCAGTGGATGGTGTGGGGGAGTCAGTGGAAGGTGTGGGGAGTCAGTGGAAGGTGTGGGGAGTCAGTGGATGGTGTGGGGGAGTCAGTGGAAGGTGTGGGGAGTCAGTGGATGGTGTGGGGAGTCAGTGGAAGGAGTGGGGAGTCAGTGGAAGGTGTGGGAAGTCAGTGGAAGGTGTGGGGAGTCAGTGGAAGGTGTGGGGAGTCAGTGGAAGGTGGGGAGTCAGTGGATGGTGTGGGGGAGTCAGTGGAAGGTGGGGAGTCAGTGGATGGTGTGGGGAGTCAGTGGAAGGTGTCGGGAGTCAGTGGAAGGTGTGGGGTAGTCAGTGGAAGGTGTCGGGAGTCAGTGGAAGGTGTGGGGTAGTCAGTGGAAGGAGTGGGGAGTCAGTGGAAGGTGTGGGGAGTCAGTGGATGGTGTGGGGAGTCAGTGGAAGGTGTCGGGAGTCAGTGGAAGGTGTTGCGAGTCAGTGGAAGGAGTGGGGAGTCAGTGGATGGTGTGGGGAGTCAGTGGAAGGTGTGGGGAGTCAGTGGATGGTGTGGGGAGTCAGTGGAAGGAGTGGGGAGTCAGTGGAAGGTGTGGGGAGTCGGTGGAAGGTGGGGGAGTCAGTGGAAGGTGTGGGGAGTCAGTGGAAGCTGTGGGGAGTCAGTGGATGGTGTGGGGAGTCAGTGGAAGGAGTGGGGAGTCAGTGGAAGGAGTGGGGAGTCAGTGGAAGGTGTGGGAAGTCAGTGGTAGGTGTGGGGAGTCAGTGGAAGGTGTGGGGAGTCAGTGGATGGTGTGGGGAGTCAGTGGAAGGTGTGGGAAGTCAGTGGATGGTGTGGGGAGTCAGTGGATGGTGTGGGGAAGTCAGTGGAAGGTGTCGCGAGTCAGTGGAAGGTGTGGGGAGTCAGTGGAAGGTGTGGGAAGTCAGTGGAAGGTGTGGGGAAGTCAGTGGAAGGTGTCGCGAGTCAGTGGAAGGTGTGGGGAGTCAGTGGAAGGAGTGGGGAGTCAGTGGATGGTGTGGGGAGTCAGTGGAAGGTGTGGGGAGTCAGTGGAAGGAGTGGGGAGTCAGTGGAAAGTGTGGGGAGTCAGTGGAAGCTGTGGGGAGTCAGTGGATGGTGTGGGGAGTCAGTGGAAGGTGTGGGGAGTCAGTGGAAGGTGTGGGGGAGTCAGTGGAAGGTGTGGGAGTCAGTGGATGGTTTTGGGAGTCAGTGGAAGGTGTGGGGGAGTCAGTGGATGGTGTGGGGAGTCAGTGGAAGGTGTCGCGAGTCAGTGGAAGGTGTGGGGAGTCAGTGGAAGGTGTCGCGAGTCAGTGGAAGGTGTGGGGAGTCAGTGGAAGGTGTGGGGGAGTCAGTGGATGGTGTGGGGAGTCAGTGGATGGTGTGGGGGAGTCAGTGGATGGTGTGGGGAGTCAGTGGAAGTTGTGGGGAGTCACTGGATGGTGTGGGGAGTCAGTGGAAGGTGTGGGGGAGTCAGTGGAAGGTGTGGGGAGTCAGTGGAAGGTGTGGGGGAGTCAGTGGATGGTGTGGGGAGTCAGTGGATGGTGTGGGGGAGTCAGTGGAAGGTGTGGGAGTCAGTGGATGGTTTTGGGAGTCAGTGGAAGGTGTGGGGAGTCAGTGGAAGGTGTGGGGGAGTCAGTGGAAGGTGTGGGGAGTCAGTGGAAGGTGTGGGAGTCAGTGGATGGTTTTGGGAGTCAGTGGAAGGTGTGGGGAGTCAGTGGAAGGTGTGGGGGAGTCAGTGGAAGGTGTGGGGAGTCAGTGGAAGGTGTGGGAAGTCAGTGGTAGGTGTGGGGAGTCAGTGGAAGTTGTGGGGAGTCACTGGATGGTGTGGGGAGTCAGTGGAAGGTGTCGCGAGTCAGTGGAAGGTGTGGGGAGTCAGTGGAAGGTGTGGGGGAGTCAGCGGAAGGTGTGGGGAGTCAGTGGAAGGTGTGGGGAGTCAGTGGATGGTGTGGGGAGTCAGTGGAAGGTGTGGGGAGTCAGTGGAAGGTGTCGCGAGTCAGTGGAAGGTGTGGGGGAGTCAGTGGAAGGTGTGGGAAGTCAGTGGTAGGTGTGGGGAGTCAGTGGAAGGTGTGGGGAAGTCAGTGGATGGTGTGGGGAGTCAGTGGATGGTGTGGGGAGTCAGTGGAAGGTGTGGGGAGTCAGTGGATGGTGTGGGGAGTCAGTGGATGGTGTGGGGAGTCAGTGGAAGGTGTGGGAAGTCAGTGGATGGTGTGGGGAGTCAGTGGAAGGTGTGGGGAAGTCAGTGGATGGTGTGGGGAGTCAGTGGATGGTGTGGGGAGTCAGTGGAAGGTGTGGGGAGTCAGTGGAAGGTGTGGGGAGTCAGTGGAAGGTGTGGGAAGTCAGTGGTAGGTGTGGGGAGTCAGTGGAAGGTGTGGGGGAGTCAGTGGATGGTGTGGGGGAGTCAGTGGAAGGAGTGGGGAGTCAGTGGAAGGTGTGGGGAGTCAGTGGAAGGAGTGGGGAGTCAGTGGAAGGTGTGGGGAGTCAGTGGAAGGAGTGGGGAGTCAGTGGAAGGTGTGGGGGAGTCAGTGGAAGGTGTGGGGGAGTCAGTGGATGGTGTCGCGAGTCAGTGGAAGGTGTGGGGAGTCAGTGGAAAGTGTGGGGAGTCAGTGGAAGGTGTAGGGAGTCAGTGGAAGGTGTGGGGAGTCAGTGGAAGGTGTTGGGAGTCAGTGGAAGGTGTGGGGGAGTCAGTGGAAGGTGTCGCGAGTCAGTGGAAGGTGTGGGGGAGTCAGTGGAAGGTGTGGGGGAGTCAGTGGAAGGTGTGGGGGAGTCAGTGGAAGGTGTGGGGAGTCAGTGGAAGGTGTCGCGAGTCAGTGGATGGTGTGGGGAGTCAGTGGAAGGTGTGGGGAGTCAGTGGAAGGTGTCGCGAGTCAGTGGAAGGTGTGGGGGAGTCAGTGGAAGGTGTGGGAAGTCAGTGGTAGGTGTGGGGAGTCAGTGGAAGGTGTGGGGAAGTCAGTGGATGGTGTGGGGAGTCAGTGGATGGTGTGGGGAGTCAGTGGAAGGTGTGGGGAGTCAGTGGATGGTGTGGGGAGTCAGTGGATGGTGTGGGGAGTCAGTGGAAGGTGTGGGAAGTCAGTGGATGGTGTGGGGAGTCAGTGGAAGGTGTGGGGAAGTCAGTGGATGGTGTGGGGAGTCAGTGGATGGTGTGGGGAGTCAGTGGAAGGTGTGGGGAGTCAGTGGAAGGTGTGGGGAGTCAGTGGAAGGTGTGGGGGAGTCAGTGGAAGGTGTGGGAAGTCAGTGGTAGGTGTGGGGAGTCAGTGGAAGGTGTGGGGGAGTCAGTGGATGGTGTGGGGGAGTCAGTGGAAGGAGTGGGGAGTCAGTGGAAGGTGTGGGGAGTCAGTGGAAGGAGTGGGGAGTCAGTGGAAGGTGTGGGGAGTCAGTGGAAGGAGTGGGGAGTCAGTGGAAGGTGTGGGGGAGTCAGTGGAAGGTGTGGGGGAGTCAGTGGATGGTGTCGCGAGTCAGTGGAAGGTGTGGGGAGTCAGTGGAAAGTGTGGGGAGTCAGTGGAAGGTGTAGGGAGTCAGTGGAAGGTGTGGGGAGTCAGTGGAAGGTGTTGGGAGTCAGTGGAAGGTGTGGGGGAGTCAGTGGAAGGTGTCGCGAGTCAGTGGAAGGTGTGGGGGAGTCAGTGGAAGGTGTGGGGAGTCAGTGGAAGGTGTCGCGAGTCAGTGGAAGGTGTGGGAAGTCAGTGGAAGGTGTGGGGAGTCAGTGGAAGATGTGGGGAAGTCAGTGGATGGTGTGGGGAGTCAGTGGAAGGTGTGGGAAGTCAGTGGAAGGTGTGGGGAGTCAGTGGAAGGTGTGGGGGAGTCAGTGGAAGGTGTGGGAAGTCAGTGGAAGGTGTGGGGAGTCAGTGGAAGGTGTCGCGAGTCAGTGGATGGTGTGGGGAGTCAGTGGAAGGTGTGGGGATTCAGTGGATGGTGTGGGGGAGTCAGTGGAAGGTGTGGGGAGTCAGTGGATGGTGTGGGGAGTCAGTGGATGGTGTGGGAAGTCAGTGGAAGGTGTGGGGAGTCAGTGGAAGGTGTGGGGAGTCAGTGGAAGGTGTCGCGAGTCAGTGGAAGGTGTGGGGGAGTCAGTGGAAGGTGTGGGAAGTCAGTGGATGGTGTGGGGAGTCAGTGGAAGGTGTGGGGAGTCAGTGGATGGTGTGGGAAGTCAGTGGAAGGTGTGGGGAGTCAGTGGAAGGTGTGGGAAGTCAGTGGATGGTGTGGGGAGTCAGTGGAAGGTGTGGGAAGTCAGTGGATGGTGTGGGGAGTCAGTGGAAGGTGTGGGAAGTCAGTGGAAGGTGTGGGGAGTCAGTGGAAGGTGTGGGAAGTCAGTGGAAGGTGTGGGGAGTCAGTGGAAGGTGTCGCGAGTCAGTGGAAGGTGTGGGGGAGTCAGTGGAAGGTGTGGGAAGTCAGTGGATGGTGTGGGGAGTCAGTGGAAGGTGTGGGGAGTCAGTGGATGGTGTGGGGAGTCAGTGGAAGGAGTGGGGAGTCAGTGGAAAGTGTGGGGAGTCAGTGGAAGCTGTGGGGAGTCAGTGGATGGTGTCGCGAGTCAGTGGAAGGTGTGGGGAGTCAGTGGAAGGTGTGGGGAGTCAGTGGATGGTGTCGCGAGTCAGTGGAAGGTGTGGGGAGTCAGTGGAAGGTGTGGGGAGTCAGTGGAAGTTGTGGGGAGTCAGTGGAAGGTGTGGGAAGTCAGTGGTAGGTGTGGGGAGTCAGTGGAAGTTGTGGGGAGTCAGTGGTAGGTGTGGGGAGTCAGTGGATGGTGTGGGGAAGTCAGTGGATGGTGTCGCGAGTCAGTGGATGGTGTGGAGAGTCAGTGGAAGGAGTGGAGAGTCAGTGGAAGGTGTGGGGAGTCAGTGGAAGGTGTGGGGGAGTCAGTGGAAGGTGTGGGGAGTCAGTGGTAGGTGTGGGGAGTCAGTGGATGGTGTGGGGGAGTCAGTGGAAGGTGTGGGGAGTCAGTGGATGGTGTGGGAAGTCAGTGGAAGGTGTGGGAAGTCAGTGGAAGGTGTGGGGGAGTCAGTGGAAGGTGTGGGGAGTCAGTGGAAGGTGTGGGGAGTCAGTGGTAGGTGTGGGGAGTCAGTGGAAGGTGTGGGGAGTCAGTGGAAGTTGTGGGAAGTCAGTGGTAGGTGTGGGGAGTCAGTGGAAGGTGTGGGGAGTCAGTGGAAGTTGTGGGAAGTCAGTGGTAGGTGTGGGGAGTCAGTGGAAGTTGTGGGGAGTCAGTGGTAGGTGTGGGGAGTCAGTGGATGGTGTGGGGAAGTCAGTGGATGGTGTCGCGAGTCAGTGGATGGTGTGGGGAGTCAGTGGAAGGAGTGGGGAGTCAGTGGAAGGTGTGGGGAGTCAGTGGAAGTTGTGGGGAGTCAGTGGATGGTGTGGGGAGTCAGTGGAAGGTGTGGGGAGTCAGTGGAAGGTGTGGGAAGTCAGTGGAAGGTGTGGGGGAGTCAGTGGAAGGTGTGGGGAGTCAGTGGAAGGTGTCGCGAGTCAGTGGAAGGTGTGGGAAGTCAGTGGAAGGTGGGGGAGTCAGTGGAAGGTGTGGGGAGTCAGTGGATGGTGTGGGGAGTCAGTGGAAGGTGTGGGGAGTCAGTGGAAGGTGTGGGGAGTCAGTGGAAGGAGTGGGGAGTCAGTGGAAGGTGGGGGAGTCAGTGGAAGGTGTGGGGAGTCAGTGGATGGTGTGGGAAGTCAGTGGAAGGTGTGGGGAGTCAGTGGATGGTGTGGGAAGTCAGTGGAAGGTGTGGGGAGTCAGTGGATGGTGTGGGAAGTCAGTGGAAGGTGTGGGGAGTCAGTGGAAGGTGGGGGAGTCAGTGGATGGTGTGGGAAGTCAGTGGAAGGTGTGGGGAGTCAGTGGAAGGTGTGGGGGAGTCAGTGGAAGGTGTGGGGAGTCAGTGGAAGGTGTCGCGAGTCAGTGGAAGGTGTGGGAAGTCAGTGGAAGGTGGGGGAGTCAGTGGAAGGTGTGGGGAGTCAGTGGATGGTGTGGGGAGTCAGTGGAAGGTGTGGGGAGTCAGTGGATGGTGTGGGGAGTCAGTGGAAGGAGTGGGGAGTCAGTGGAAAGTGTGGGGAGTCAGTGGAAGGTGTGGGGAGTCAGTGGAAGGTGTGGGAAGTCAGTGGAAGGTGTGGGGAATCAGTGGATGGTGTGGGGAGTCAGTGGAAGGAGTGGGGAGTCAGTGGAAGGAGTGGGGAGTCAGTGGAAAGTGTGGGGAGTCAGTGGAAGGTGTGGGGAGTCAGTGGAAGGTGGGGAGTCAGTGGATGGTGTGGGGAGTCAGTGGAAGGTGTGGGGAGTCAGTGGATGGTGTGGGGAGTCAGTGGATGGTGTGGGGGAGTCAGTGGAAGGTGTGGGGAGTCAGTGGAAGGTGTGGGGAGTCAGTGGATGGTGTGGGGGAGTCAGTGGAAGGTGTGGGGAGTCAGTGGATGGTGTGGGGAGTCAGTGGAAGGAGTGGGGAGTCAGTGGAAGGTGTGGGAAGTCAGTGGAAGGTGTGGGGAGTCAGTGGAAGGTGTGGGGAGTCAGTGGAAGGTGGGGAGTCAGTGGATGGTGTGGGGGAGTCAGTGGAAGGTGGGGAGTCAGTGGATGGTGTGGGGAGTCAGTGGAAGGTGTCGGGAGTCAGTGGAAGGTGTGGGGTAGTCAGTGGAAGGTGTCGGGAGTCAGTGGAAGGTGTGGGGTAGTCAGTGGAAGGAGTGGGGAGTCAGTGGAAGGTGTGGGGAGTCAGTGGATGGTGTGGGGAGTCAGTGGAAGGTGTCGGGAGTCAGTGGAAGGTGTTGCGAGTCAGTGGAAGGAGTGGGGAGTCAGTGGAAGGTGTGGGGAGTCAGTGGATGGTGTGGGGAGTCAGTGGAAGGAGTGGGGAGTCAGTGGAAGGTGTGGGGAGTCGGTGGAAGGTGGGGGAGTCAGTGGAAGGTGTGGGGAGTCAGTGGAAGCTGTGGGGAGTCAGTGGATGGTGTGGGGAGTCAGTGGAAGGAGTGGGGAGTCAGTGGAAGGAGTGGGGAGTCAGTGGAAGGTGTGGGAAGTCAGTGGTAGGTGTGGGGAGTCAGTGGAAGGTGTGGGGAGTCAGTGGATGGTGTGGAGAGTCAGTGGAAGGTGTGGGAAGTCAGTGGAAGGTGGGGGAGTCAGTGGAAGGTGTGGGGAGTCAGTGGAAGGTGTGGGGAGTCAGTGGAAGGTGTGGGAAGTCAGTGGATGGTGTGGGGAGTCAGTGGATGGTGTGGGGAAGTCAGTGGAAGGTGTCGCGAGTCAGTGGAAGGTGTGGGGAGTCAGTGGAAGGTGTGGGAAGTCAGTGGAAGGTGTGGGGAAGTCAGTGGAAGGTGTCGCGAGTCAGTGGAAGGTGTGGGGAGTCAGTGGAAGGAGTGGGGAGTCAGTGGATGGTGTGGGGAGTCAGTGGAAGGTGTGGGGAGTCAGTGGAAGGAGTGGGGAGTCAGTGGAAAGTGTGGGGAGTCAGTGGAAGCTGTGGGGAGTCAGTGGATGGTGTGGGGAGTCAGTGGAAGGTGTGGGGAGTCAGTGGATGGTGTGGGGAGTCAGTGGAAGGTGTGGGGGAGTCAGTGGAAGGTGTGGGAGTCAGTGGATGGTTTTGGGAGTCAGTGGAAGGTGTGGGGAGTCAGTGGAAGGTGTGGGGGAGTCAGTGGAAGGTGTGGGGAGTCAGTGGAAGGTGTGGGAGTCAGTGGAAGGTGTGGGGAGTCAGTGGAAGGTGTGGGAAGTCAGTGGTAGGTGTGGGGAGTCAGTGGAAGTTGTGGGGAGTCACTGGATGGTGTGGGGAGTCAGTGGAAGGTGTGGGGGAGTCAGTGGAAGGTGTGGGGAGTCAGTGGAAGGTGTGGGGGAGTCAGTGGATGGTGTGGGGAGTCAGTGGATGGTGTGGGGGAGTCAGTGGATGGTGTGGGGAGTCAGTGGAAGTTGTGGGGAGTCACTGGATGGTGTGGGGAGTCAGTGGAAGGTGTGGGGGAGTCCGTGGAAGGTGTGGGGAGTCAGTGGAAGGTGTGGGGGAGTCAGTGGATGGTGTGGGGGAGTCAGTGGAAGGTGTGGGAGTCAGTGGATGGTTTTGGGAGTCAGTGGAAGGTGTGGGGAGTCAGTGGAAGGTGTGGGGGAGTCAGTGGAAGGTGTGGGGAGTCAGTGGAAGGTGTGGGAGTCAGTGGATGGTTTTGGGAGTCAGTGGAAGGTGTGGGGAGTCAGTGGAAGGTGTGGGGGAGTCAGTGGAAGGTGTGGGGAGTCAGTGGAAGGTGTGGGAAGTCAGTGGTAGGTGTGGGGAGTCAGTGGAAGTTGTGGGGAGTCACTGGATGGTGTGGGGAGTCAGTGGAAGGTGTCGCGAGTCAGTGGAAGGTGTGGGGAGTCAGTGGAAGGTGTGGGGGAGTCAGTGGAAGGTGTGGGGAGTCAGTGGAAGGTGTGGGGAGTCAGTGGATGGTGTGGGGAGTCAGTGGAAGGTGTGGGGAGTCAGTGGAAGGTGTCGCGAGTCAGTGGAAGGTGTGGGGGAGTCAGTGGAAGGTGTGGGAAGTCAGTGGTAGGTGTGGGGAGTCAGTGGAAGGTGTGGGGAGTCAGTGGAAGGTGTGGGGGAGTCAGTGGAAGGTGTGGGAAGTCAGTGGTAGGTGTGGGGAGTCAGTGGAAGGTGTGGGGGAGTCAGTGGATGGTGTGGGGGAGTCAGTGGAAGGAGTGGGGAGTCAGTGGAAGGTGTGGGGAGTCAGTGGAAGGAGTGGGGAGTCAGTGGAAGGTGTGGGGAGTCAGTGGAAGGAGTGGGGAGTCAGTGGAAGGTGTGGGGGAGTCAGTGGAAGGTGTTCGGGGAGTCAGTGGATGGTGTCGCGAGTCAGTGGAAGGTGTGGGGAGTCAGTGGAAAGTGTGGGGAGTCAGTGGAAGGTGTTGGGAGTCAGTGGAAGGTGTGGGGAGTCAGTGGAAGGTGTGGGGAGTCAGTGGAAGGTGTGGGGGAGTCAGTGGAAGGTGTGGGGAGTCAGTGGAAGGTGTTGGGAGTCAGTGGAAGGTGTGGGGGAGTCAGTGGAAGGTGTCGCGAGTCAGTGGAAGGTGTGGGGGAGTCAGTGGAAGGTGTGGGGGAGTCAGTGGAAGGTGTGGGGAGTCAGTGGAAGGTGTGGGGGAGTCAGTGGAAGGTGTGGGGAGTCAGTGGAAGGTGTCGCGAGTCAGTGGAAGGTGTGGGGGAGTCAGTGGAAGGTGTGGGAAGTCAGTGGTAGGTGTGGGGAGTCAGTGGAAGGTGTGGGGGAGTCAGTGGATGGTGTGGGGAAGTCAGTGGATGGTGTCGCGAGTCAGTGGAAGGTGTGGGGGAGTCAGTGGAAGGTGTGGGGAAGTCAGTGGATGGTGTGGGGAGTCAGTGGAAGGTGTGGGGAGTCAGTGAAAGGTGTGGGGAAGTCAGTGGATGGTGTGGGGAGTCAGTGGAAGGTGTGGGGAGTCAGTGAAAGGTGTGGGGAAGTCAGTGGATGGTGTGGGGAGTCAGTGGAAGGTGTGGGGAGTCAGTGAAAGGTGTTCTAAAGGACCAGGTATATAAGTATTTGCATAGAAATGGACTGATTAAGGATAATCAGCATGGCTTCATGTAAGGTAGGCCACGTGTAACCAATCTTACAGAGTTTTTAAAGAAAGTTACCAGGAAAGTGGATGAAGATAAAGGAATGGATGTTGTCTACATGGACTTTAGCAAGGCAGTTGACAAGGTCCTACATAGGAGGCTGGTCAAGAAGATTCAGATGCTCAGCATTCAGGGCGAGGTAGTAAATTAGATTAGACATTGGCTTTGTGGAAGAAGTGAGAGAGTGGTGGCCTCTCTGACTGGAGGCCTGTGACTGACGGAGTGCTGCAGGGATTGGTGCTGGGTCCTTTGTTGTTTGTCATCTATATCAATGATCTGGATGATAATGTGGTAAACTGGATCAGCAAATTTGCAGATGACAGCAAGATTGGGGCTGAAGCCCACCATGGCTTGCAGAGGGATCTGCATCAGCTGGAAAAATGGCAGATGGAATATAAAGCAGACAAGTGCAAGGTTTTGCACTTCGGTAGGACCAACCAGGGTAGATGTTACACTGTGAGCAGTAGGGCACTGAGGAGTGGTAGGACAAAGGGACCTGGGAATACAGGTCCATCATTCATTGAAAGTGACGTCACAGGTAGATAGGGTAATAAAGAGCTTTTGACAAATTGGCCTTCATAAATCAACGTATTGAGTACAAGAAATGGGATGTTAAGTTGAAGTTGTATAAGACGTTGGTGAGGCCTAATGTGGAGTATTGTGTATAGTTTTGGTCACCTACCTACAGGGAAGATGTAAACAAGGTTGAAAGAATACAGATAAAATTTACCAGGATGTTGCCATTTCTGGAGGAGTAAGGAAAAATTAAATCAGTTAAGAAAGTATTCTTTAGAACAAAGAAAATTGAGATGAGATTTGATAGAGAAATACAAAAGTATAAGGGGTATAGATAAGGTAAATGCAAGCAGGCTTTTACTACCAAGGTTGGGTGGGACTACAACCAGAGGTCATGGGTTAAGGGTGAAAGGTGAGAAGTTTAAGGGGAACATGAGGGAAATCTTCACTCAGAGGGTGGTGAGAGTGTGGAATGAGCTGCCAGCATGTGGTGCATGCGAACTTGATTTCAACGTTTAAGAGAAGTTTGGATAAGTACATGGTAGTACTGGTATGAAACGGAATGGCCCTGGTGGGGATCGACGGGAGTAGGCAGTTTAAATGTTTCAGCATGGACTATAGGGGCCAAAGGTCCTGTTTCTGTGCTGTACTTCTTTATGACTCTAAGTGTCAGTACTGTTATACTGTTTACTTTTCAACTTGTATTTTAACTGCACCTTATTATTTATTAATTTATTTATGGTAGTGTTACCTTACTTTTGTGTGTGTTTTAAGTGCACTTTGGCCAGAGGAACATTGTTTCATTTGGTGGCATACATGTGTACGGTTGAATGACAATAAGCTGAGCTTGAGGCTGTCTCACTCCAGGGCAAGTGGCCCCACGTAATGAGTTCACTTCACGGCTCCAGTGACAACACTCGTGAAGGAACTATGACCATACCCAGAATAAATGAATGACATACCAAGGTCCCCCAGTAAGTGCCAGAACAAGAGTTGGGCCTATCCAGGGAGCCAGGCAGCCGCTGACTTCGCTCTAAAGACCCAGCAAGGAACTCTGCAAGGGTTTACTCAGTCAAACAGGAGGGCTGTGACTTGAGGTGGAGAGACCAGGACTCAGCATAAATTGGAATGGTTAGGGATATAATCGGGAATTATTTAAAAGGTTTTTATTTGATATGTGTCTGCCAGGACCAGGATTGCTCTGCCTGTTTACCATCGACAGGACACGGGAGTGAGACACTATGTGCCGGACGGTTATCGACAACAACGGAAGGCAGGAGTTAGTTGTACCTTGGCAAGGACTTCAGCTTCCTCTTCATGCGCTGAGCTGGAGGGCGAGGGAGTGGCTGACTTACTTCCCGGGGGTGAGGGTGAGCCATGTGTGTGGACGCTGCGACCCATGTTCAGGCCGACGTGAGCACTGAATTGTGAATGGCTGATGGCAGGCATGTGACTGGGCGGCAGAATTCCTGACCGACTGACCATGGGGCGTTGGGCTTCGGAATCGTACGGAGGAGCTTCGGGGTGACCCACTCCATGCATCTGCTGAAGAAAGATGGGGTTTAAACACCTTATTAGTTGCCGGAGCCAGGACCTCAGTAACGAGGTGTGCAGTGGTGGCTGTCGCAGTGTTGGATGAGGATGTACAATGATTATGCTTCTAGTAGTTTAGCTTTCCTATGCTTGTCTATAATTTTTATATAATCACCTATATATCGCCCATTTTGTTCAGTGAATTTTCTAGGAATTATAGAATAGCTGATTCTGAAAGCTTCTCAGTTTTCTGCCACGGTGTCACTCCACTAGGATCTGTCTGTTCCATAGATTAATTGTTATCACTGTGATATTGATATCTCTATGAGACGACCACAACTTTTTCTTTGTTTGTTCTTTATTAACACTTTATAAAATGGGTGCAACCACCAGGTTTTCTGCCTGTCCCATTCTTGACTTCCAAAGAACTTCAGCATCAATATGAGGCTGAGTGATAAACTGAAGTTTCCTTAATGAGAAACCTTGCCTGACAAATCGTTGGAATTCTTTGAGGACAAACATGCAGGAGAGACAAAGGAAGGTCACTGGAAGCTGTTTACTTGGATTTTCAGAAGGCCTTTGACAAGGTACTGCACATGAACTGCTTAACAAGAGCCCATGGTATTACAGGAAAGATACTAGCATGGATAGAAGATTGGCTGACTGGCAGGAGGCAAAGAGTGGGGATAAAGGGGGACTTTTCTGGTTGGCAGCTGGTGGCTAGTGATGTTCTACAGGGTTGGTGTTGGGACCAACATGTTATACATCGATGATTTGGATGATGGTACTGTATTACCTGTGTGGCCTAGTATGCAGATGATACAAATACAGTGATGTTGAGGAGACAGGGAGTCTGTAGAACAACATAGACAGATCGGGAGAATAGGCAAATAAACAGCAGATGGAATATAGTGTAGGGAGGTGTACGGTCATGCACTTTGGTAGAAGGAATAAAGGTATTTTCTAAGTGGGGAGACAACTCATAAATCAGAGCTGCAAAGTTTGGACTTGGGGGCCCTTGTGCAGACTTAAAGGTTAACTTGCAGGTGGAGTCGGGGTGAGAAAGGCAAATGCAATGTTAGCATTCACTTTGAGAGGACTAGAATATAACAGCAGGGATGTGATGCTGATGCTTTATAAGGCACTGGTCAGACTGCACTTGGAGTATTGTGAGCAGAGAGAAAAACATGAGCTGGCTCTGGAGAGAGTCCAGAGGAGGTTCAGGAAAATGATTCTGCGAACGAAATGGTTAAAATATGAGGAGCATTTAATGGCTCTGGGCCTGCACTTGCTGGAGTTTGGGGGGGGGGGGGGAAGGTGATCTCATTGAAACCTCTCGAACATGGAAAACCCTAGATTGAGTGGACATGGTGACGATGTTTCCTACAGGGGGGAGTCTAGGATCAGAGGGCACAACCTTGGTATAGAAGGACGTCCATTTAGAACGGAGATGAGAGGGAATTTCCTTAGCCAGAGGGTGATGAATCTGTGGAATTCATTGTCACAGGCAGCTTTGGAGGTCAAGTCACTGAGCATAGTTAACGTGGAGGTAGGTAGGTTCTTGATTAATAAAGGCTGCAAAGGTTACAGAGAAAAGCCAGAAGAATGATGGAATGGCAGAACAGACTTGATGGGCTGAATGGCCTAATTCTTCTATTTCTTAAGGTCTTAATTCCAGTCACCATTTTGGAAATGTTGTGACTGTAAATTGTGCCCTTTCACATTTTCCTTCAGCCTGGGCCCTGGATGCCCCCCGAGGTGATCACAGCATCACACAGGAATCCACAAGCCATCTGATCAAAGCTTCGAACAATAAGTATTAGTCCACATCAGTCACCAGTCTGATTAATGTGTCACTCTGAATCCTGCTTTTGGAGCTTATGAGTCTGGTGGGAACAGAAACACAAGAGAGTCTGCAGATACTGGAAATCCAGAACAATACATCGAAACACAGAAAACCTACAGCACAATACAGGTCCTTCGACCCACAAGGTTGTGCGAAACACGTCCCTACCTTAGAAATTACTAGGCTTACCTATAGCCCTCTATTTTACCAAGCTCCATGTACCTATCTAAAAGCCTCTTAAAAGACCCTATCGTATCCGCCTCCACCACCGTTGCCGGCAGCCCATTCCACACACTCACCACTCTCTGAGTAGAAAACTTAACCCTAACATCTACCACCCCACCAGCCTCCAGGTCCAACATATAATTCTCCGTAACTTCCGCCACCTCCAACGGGATCCCACTACCAAGCACATCTTTCCCTCCTCCCCTCTTTCTGCTTTCCGCAGGGATCGCTCCCTACGCGAATCCCTTGTCCACTCATCCCCCCCATCCCTTCCCACCGATCTCCCTCCTGGCATTTATCCTTGTAAGCGGAACAAGTGCTATACCTGCCCTTACACTTCCTCCCTCACCACCATTCAAGGCCCCAGACAGTCCTTCCAGGTGAGGCGACACTTCACCTGTGAGTCGGCTGGTGTGGTATACTGCGTCCGGTGCTCCCGGTGTGGCCTTTTATATATTGGTGAGACCCGACGCAGACTGGGAGACCGTTTCGCTGAACACCTACGCTCTGTCCGCCAGAGAAGGCAGGATCTCCCAGTGGCCACACATTTTAATTCCACGTCCCATTCCCATTCTGATATGTCTATCCATGGCCTCCTCTACTGTCAAGATGAATCCACACTCAGGTTGGAGGAACAACACCTTATATACCGGCTGGGTAGCCTCCAACCTGATGGCATGAACATTGACTTCTCTAACTTCCATTAATGCCCCTCCTCCCCTTCTTACCCCATCCCTGATTTATTTAGTTATTTGTTTTTTTTCTCTCTCTCTGCCCATCACCCTGCCTGTTCTCCATCTCCCTCTGGTGCTCCTCCCCTCCCCCTTTCTTTCTCCCGAGGCCTCCCATCCCATGATCCTTTCCCTTCTCCAGCTCTGTATCACTTTCGCCAATCACCTTTCCAGCTCTTAGCTTCATCCCACCCCCTCTGGTCTTCTCCTATCATTTCGCATTTCCCCCTCCCCCCACTACTTTCAAATCTCTTACTATCTTTCCTTTCGGTTAGTCCTGACGAAGGGTCTCGGCCCGAAACGTTAACAGTGCTTCTCCCTATAGATGCTGCCTGGCCTGCTGTGTTCCACCAGCATTTTGTGTGTGTTTGAATTTCCAGCATCTGCAGCTTTCTTCGTGTTTGCCCTGACATCTCCTCTGTACCTACTCCCCAGCACCTTAAACCTGTGTCCTCTTGTGACAGCCATTTCAGCCCTGGGAAAAAACCTCTGACTATCCACACGATCAATACCTCTCATCATCTTCTACACCTCTATCAGGTCACCTTTCATCCTCTGTCACTCCAAGGAGAAAAGGCTGAGTTCACTCAACCTATTCTCATAAGGCATGCTCCCCAATCCAGACAACATCCTTATAAATCTCCTCTGCACCCTTTCTATGGCTTCCACATCCTTCCTGTACTGAGGCGACCAGAACTGAGCACAGTACTCCAAGTGGGGTC
Source organism: Hemitrygon akajei (assembly GCF_048418815.1). Lineage (NCBI taxonomy): Eukaryota > Metazoa > Chordata > Chondrichthyes > Myliobatiformes > Dasyatidae > Hemitrygon > Hemitrygon akajei. The sequence continues at coordinate 171,286,144 of NC_133134.1, forward strand.
TGACCAGCGTCCTATATAGCTGCAACATTACCTCTTGGTTTCTAAACTCAATTCTACGATTGATGAAGGCCAATACACCGTACATCTTCTTAACCACAGAGCCAACCTGCGCAGCTGCTTTGAGTGTCCTATGGACTCAGATCCCAAGATCCCTCTGATCCTGCACACTGCCAAGAGTCTTACCATTAATACTATATTCTGCCATCATATTTGACACACAAAAGGCTGCAGGAACTCTGCAGTTCAGGCAACATCTATGGAGGGGAATAAACAGCTGACCCTTGGCCCCTCCAAAGATGCTGCCTGACTTGCTGAGCTCCCCCAGCGTTCTGCGCGTGGGACTGGTGTGGCTACAGCTGACAGAATGCCACTCAGAAGGGCTTTATGGGGATGGTGGCTCTGCAGGTGAGCCCACCTCTAGCTCTCCGCAGCCGCACTGGCAGAGCCTTCTTCATCCACTCCTGACTCTGGGGAGTGGGTGGAAGAGACCAGTTCAGAGTTGGCTCTGCTGTGTGGGATCAGGCACAAAGTACCTCAGTAAATCAGTGGGTTTAATATAACCCTGTGGTCACTTTTACTGAAACCTGCCCACACAGGGATATATGACAATGGACACTGTTTTGCACTAATTCTCATTTGCCAGCCAGTTGCATCATTCCTCTCCCCTGTGCCATCCTCCTCTCCACCAGTCCAGGTTCTACAATTTGTCCACTGTTCAGGTAACTAACTCAATCCCACCTTACCCCTGCAGACCCAGCCTGAGTAACAACTATCAGCACACTCCACTACCCAGCACAATGATGCCTCACATTCCAGTCTGCTGAAACGTTCCATTATTTGATCTTCCGTTCCATCGAGTAAGAAATGGCAGGATTAGCGTACACCAGCCCATGAGAAGGGTGTGCACACACTCCACACCTGGTTTTAGAACATTACAGCACAGTACAGGCCTTTTGGCTCATGATGATGTGCCAACCTTTTGACCTACTCTAAGATCTATCTGACCCTGCCTTCCTACATAGCCCTGTATTTTTCTATCATCCACACATCTATCTGAAAGATTCTTATATGTCCTTAATGTATCTACCTCTACCACCAGCCCCGGCAGTGTGTTACAAACACCCACTACTATCTGTGTAAAGAACATCCTCCATACACCTTCCTCCAATCATCTTAAAATTCTGCCCCCTCACATTAGCCATTTCCAGCCTGGGAAGAAGTCACTGACTGTCCTCATGATCTATGTCTCTTATCATCTTGTACACCTCCATCAACTCATCTCCTCCTCCCTCACTCCTGTTATGATCCCAGCCCCCTCCTTCCTGAGAACCGCAAGATCGCTATTAATTCAGGTCTTGGACCCAGGAAAAGAGAGAGAGACAACGCAACGGATTTGACCATTATTTCTTGGAGACACCTTTGTGGATTGCGATTCTATGCTACGTGCCAGCGATCAGGGCTGCGTGCACACCCTCGGGCAATGTGTGGTGGGGATTGTATCACCCCACCTTGATTGACATCTACAACTCTGCAAGTCAGGATAAAAAGGGGACTGCAGGAGGCAGTACCCTGAGCGACGCACCAGAAGGAGACACCATCGCTCATCGCTCCCGTGATAATGGGAAGCTATTCGGGAGCCACGTGTGGTTCGGTTCCCCTAGCCTGGGGAACGAGTGGCTGATAACCCCGAAAAGGACTTCGAACTGACAACGGGGAACCCACGTTCCCGATTCAACGATTTGAGTCCAAAAGGCTGGCAAGTTTATTTTCTCACCAAAAATCCCTCTCTCTCCAACACGTGAAACCCAGCGGTCCCCAAAAGGCTAAACGCCTGCATGAACTCCAGAGACTTTGATATTTCCATCGGACAATATTTTTACCCCTAGACAAACGATAGAGCTACTTCTTAATGTTGATTATTACTATACCCGCAGTTTAGATTGAGTATTGATGACGTATATTATCTGAATGTTTGTATTAACCTTACTTTTGTGCCCCTTTATAAATAAAAACGTTTAAAAATAGTACCATCAGACTTCAGCGGACCTCAATCTTTGCTGGTAAGTGACCCAGTTATGGGGTTCATAACACTCCAAAGAGAGAAGTCCTAGTTCGCTCAGACTATCCTCATAAGACATGCTCTCTAACCAGGCACTATTCTAGTAACTCTCATGCACCTGCTCTAAAAGCCTTCACATGCTTGGAACTGGGGGAGGGAGGGAGGGAGGGAGAGAGAGAGGGAGGGAGGGAGAGAGAGAGAGAGAGAGAGATGGAATCCCAGAGGACCACAGCAATCCACTGAGCCAATGATGTGCTCAAAATCAAGGTATTATTGTTTCAGGCATACATACATACATACATACATACATACATACATACATACATACATACATACATACATATATACATACATACATACGCAGGATCTAAATACACAAACTGACTGGCTGACTAAAGCTTTTGGATGAAGTCTAGCTACAGAGAGTGGTGGGTGCATGGAACACCCTGCCAGGGATGGTAGGAGGGGCAGATATATTAGGGGAAAGTGAAAAAGACTCTTAGATAGGCACAGTGGAGAGTACACTCTTAGACAGGCACAGTGGAGAGTACACTCTTAGATAGGCTCTGTTAGATTGATCTTGGAGTACATTAAAGAGTCAGAACAATATTGTGGGCTGAAGGGTCTGCACTGTTCTATGTTCTACAGAAGATCGGGGTTCCCAGTGGACGAAGGTGATGGGTTCATCCCCAGAAAGGGCACTGGTCAAGTAAACTGGATACACTCTCCCCACTGCCACCCCCGATCCTCTCATTCTACCTTACTGCCTGGCAGGGAGCCAGAGATCACTTAGCTGCTGCCTCTGGCTGTGTGTGGCATAACAATGGGACACACACAATATCCTCCTTTCAAAACAGCCTGAGAAGATGCACATCAGCCTAAGCGCAGTACTGACCAGCCGCCATCAGATGGCAATGTTGGCACACAGACTCGACCGTCACCCATCACCAAAGAGACCAGAGTTGGAATCCATCATCTGGTCAATGTCAGTCTCAGGAGGTAACATCAAAATAGCAAGAGTTTCCATTTGATTTTTACCTTGTCAGCAATCACCAGGCACAGATCTGTAGACTGTGTGGCACACGTAAGGAATAGAGCAGGTCAGGCTGCATCTATGGTATAAACAGTTGGCATTTTGGGCTTCAGGGTCTGTAGCCTGTGTCATAAACAGGTACAGATGATTGGAGAACATTTAGAAGGTTGATAGGTTATAATCATGAAGGACAAAACTGGCTGGGTCACTTTCTCCATTGAAGGAAGGAATGATCTTTACAATTGAAGTGGTAAACGTAGGGAAGGTGATACTTCATTTGTGGAATCAGTTTTGGACATGTTTCACCCACAGAGCCAAGGAAGGAAACACATATGTACTGTTTGTGTACACTGGTCCAGAGTAATGTTGTTTCGTTTGGCGGCATACATGTGCATGATTAAATGACAACAGACTTGAACGTGAGTTTCTTCTTACAGATAATCTTTTATAAATTCCTGCTGCAGATCCAGGGAGGGACCATAACACACAGTGATCAACTTGCTGACGGACTCCAATGATTAGATTTGCATCACACACTGAGGACAAATATAATTACAAACAGTGTTTGGGAGGCTGGCAGGTATCAGGCCCAGGAGAGGTTCTGCTGAATCTTCACTTTGCCTCCCTCCACGGATGCTGCTTGGTTTGCTGAATGTTTCTGACTTTATTTCAGAATTCCAGCATCCAGAGTCCCGTATCCCTGGATTCTGAGTTTCTCCTGGAAAGGCTGGGGTGCTGGAAGTGGAGTTCTCCAACTTTTCACTTCGACACTGGTGGCTGAGCCTTCAGGACTGAGTCCTGGAACTTCTAGTCGAATGCTTTCCCTTCTCTGCTCTTCCACAGTGACCTTGACATACCCTTAGTTTTCTAACAGCACCTACCGTAGATTCCGGATTATAAGCCGCTACTTTTTTCCCACATTTTGAACAGCTTTGAACTCTGCGGCCTTTAATCCGAAGCGGCTAATACATGGTTTTTTTTCATGCCGCCTCGTAAACATTTTGCCTCGTAACAGTAGACCAATAAAATTGATGAGTAGTTCACAGAGGTCCAATGAAATTGTACGATAAATCAAGCGCACTTTCACAATTAAATTATTGTAAATCAGTCATTTGTACTCACCCTCATCAACATGGAAAATACTCGAAGAAAAGCAAGACCCGAGCGCGTCAGACCCGATTAGACCCGATCGCGTTACGCAAGCGCGTCAGACCCGATTAGACCCGATCGCGTTACGCAAGCGCGTCAGACCCGATTAGACCCGAGCGAAAACGCTGCTTTTAAGTTAAAGGCTCGCAGTATATATATTTTTACCAGTCGCTAGGAGATATTGGAATGTTGTTCGTGCTGTTCAGTAAAAAAGTATATGCAACGTAATTTGTGTTACCGATACGTATGTATATTTAAAAGTAGCGGTGCGGCCTAAAATCCGGTGCGGCCTTTACAATTAAAAAATTGATTTTATTTCTAAAATTAGAGCCAGCGGCTTTTAATCAGGTGCGCTCTGTAGTCCGGAATCTACGGTACATCTTTAAAATTCCTCTATTTAAAGATAAAAACTTTTAAGATAAGCTTTAAAGAAAGCACAGCAGGGCCTCTACTTCCTTAGAAGTTTGTGAAAATTTGGCATGGCATCTAAAACTTTTAACAAACTTCTATAGATGTGTAGTGGAGGGGACATTGACTGGCCATATCACAACCTGGTATGGAAACACCAATGCCCTTGAACAGAAAATCTGACAAAAAGTAGTGTGTATGGCCCAGTCCATCATGGGTAAAGCCCTCCCCACCTTTGAGCACATCTACATGGAGTGCTGTCGCAGAAAAGCAGCATCTATCAACGATCCCCACCATCAAGGCCATGCTCTCTTCTCACTGCCGCCATCAGGAAGAAGGTGCAGGAGCCTCAGGGCTCACACCACCAGGTTTAGGAACGGTTATTAGCCCTCAACCATCAGGAAGAGGGTACAGGTGCCTCAGGACTCACACCACCAGGTTCAGGAACAGTTATTAGCCCTCAGCCATCAGGAAGAGGGTACAGGAGCCTCAGGACTCACACCACCAGGTTCAGGAACAGTTATTAGCCCTCAGCCATCAGGAAGAGGGTACAGGAGCCTCAGGACTCACACCACCAGGTTCAGGAACAGTTATTAGCCCTCAACCATCAGGCTCTTGAACCAGAGTTCACTCATCTTCATGCCCCATCATTGGACTGTTCCCGAGACCCATGGACTCATTTTTACAGACACTTCATCTCATGTTCTCGATATGTATTGTTTATTTGCTTATTCATTCATCCATTTATTTATTCATTTACTCATTATTCCTTTTTCACTTTCATTTTGTTATTGCATAGTTAGTTGCCTTTTGAACACTGGCTGTTGGTATGGTTTATCATTGATTCTATTATGGTTATTAGATTTATTCTGCATGCCCAAAATAAACTGAATCCCAGGGTTTTATATGATGACATATATGCAATTTGATAATAAATTTACTTTGAACTTTAATTATATCGAAACATTCAGTGAAATACACCGTTTGTATCATCGACCGGTATAATCTGACGTGCACTGGGGGCAGCCCACAAGTGATTGGGGTTAGCATGTTCACAACTTACTAACCCCTACCCACACATCTCTGGAATATGGGAGGATTAAGGAGAACCCCAAGGCATTCTACAAGTATGTGAAGAGCAAGAGAATAGGACCAATCAAAGCTATTTAATACTCTTTGGAAAAAAAACCTTCTTTATCTCTGTTCTAAAAGATCACTCCTCAATTTTGAGGCTGCGCCCTCCAGTTCTGGATACCCCCACCACAGGAAACATCCTCTCCACATCCACCCTATTTGGTCCTTTCAACATTCGGTAGGTTTCAATGAGATCCCCCCCACATTTTTCTGAATTCCACAGAGTTCAGGCCCAAAGCCGCCCATCACTCCTCATATGTTAACCCCTTCATTCCCGGAATCATCCTTGTGAACCTCCTCTGGACTCTCTCCAATGACAACACATCCTTTCTGAGATATGGGGCCCAAAATTGTTGACAATACTCCAAGTGCAGCCTGACGAGTGTCTTATAAAGGCTCAGCATTATCTCCTTGCTTTTATATTCTATTCCCCTTGAAATAAATGCCAACATTGCATTTGCCTTCTTTACCACAGACTCAACCTGTAATTTAACCTTCTGGGAGCCTTGCACAAGGACTCCTAAGTCCCCCTGCACCTCCGATGTTTGAACCTTCTCCCCAATTAGATAATAGTCCGCACTATTGTTCCTTTTACAAAAATGCATTATCATACGTATACTTCCCAACTCTATTCCAGCTGCCACTTTTTTTGCCCACTCTTCCAATTTGTCTAAGTCCTGCTGCAATCACATCGCTTCCTCAGCATCACCTTTTCATCTATCTTCGTACCATCTGTAAACTTTGCCACAAAGCTATAAATTCCATTATCTAAATCACTGACAAACAATGTGAAAAGTAGCCGACCCAATACTGACCCCGAGGAACAACTCCAGCCACTGGCATCCAACCAGAAAAAGCCCCTTTTATTCCCACGTCTTTATCCACGCCAGTATCTTTCCTGTAACACCATAGGAATTTATCTTGTTAAGCAGCCTCATGTGTGGCACCTTATCAAACGCCTTCTGAAAATCCAAGTAAATGACATCCACTGCCTCTCCTTTGTCTAACCTGCTGGTTACTTCCTCGAAGAACTTCCAACAGGTTTGTCAGGCAAGATTTCCCTTACAGAAACAATGCTGACTTTGACATAGTTTTCAGATACCTCAAAACCTCATTCTTAATAATAGGCTCCAATACTTTCTCAGCCTCTGAGGTCAGGCTAACTAACCAATAATTCCCCTTCTTTTATCCTCCTGTGTGGAGTGACACTTGCAATCATCCAGTGCTAACTACATCACTGTCCGAGGGAGACAGAGCGCTTCAAGCCCCACTCTCTCACCACCGGCCGAGGAGGTACACATGGCCTGGAAAGTTGCCGAGGATATTTAGTCCAGGACTAATTCCTTTCTCCCACGGACTGGGATTACGATTACCTGCTCCCTCACCACAACTCACATGGTTTTTCGAAGGAGAGTGGGGGACCAGATGAAATTTCCCTGCCACAAGAAGCCTTTTATTGAAGTTCCAAATGCCAACAGGATGAGGTAATTGACAACAGGGCATGGTGGACAACAATAGGACAAGATAATTGACAACATGGTACTGTGGAGATCAATCGTACAAGGTCATTGACAACAGGGCACTGTGGACACCAACAGGACTAGGGCATTGACAACAGGGCATTGTGAGAACTAACAGAAGGAGGTAATTGACAGCAGGGAATTGTGAGCACCAATAGGACAAGGGCATTGACAACAGAGCACTATGGGCACCAAAAGAACGAGGTCACTGTCAGCAGGGCACTGTGGAGACCAATAAGATGAGTTAATTGACAACAGGGCACTGTGGAGACCAACAGGACAAGGTAATTGACAACAGGACACTTAGGACATCAATAGAATGAACTCATTGACAACAGGGCACTATGGGCACCAGTAGAACAAGGTCATTGTCAGCAGTGGAGACCAATCGGATAGGGTAATTGATAGCAAGTAATTGCTTTGTTTCTTTTACCTCTGTGGTTGTTTAGTAAAACTGTTGAAGTATTTTTGTCAAGTGTCAATTTTTGGGATGTATGGTTTATACATCTCTGGGGCTGTATCATCGTAACAAGTGACACTGTACAACACTCTACTGCTCTACATTGACCTCTAACCCAGGACTCCAGCTCTTATTTGAAAGAGTTGAAGATTATCTTTGTCTTCCACATGTACATTGAAACACCAAAACATACAATGAAATGCGTCATTTGCATCAATTACCAACACGATCCAAGGATGTGCTAGGGATGCTGACACGCTCCTGGCTCCTATATAGTAAGCCCACAACTCACAAACCTAACCCATACCGCAGCTTTCAAAATGTGGGAGGAAACTGGAGCACCTGGAGGAAACCCATGCAGTGACTGGGAGGATGTACAAGCTCCTCACAGTGGTGGCAACTGAACCCCAATCATGTTTGTTGTAAAACAAACACTATGCCACTGTGCAGCTCACGTCTATTTGATCTAGGATCCAAAGGTTTGAATAGAATTGTTCTGACCCTAATCTTTTATCCAAAATTAACAGTCCAACACAAAGACCTTCAAAGGGAAGGTTGACCTGTCAAAAGGTAAACACTGACCATTGGTAGCTGGTTTGAGAGCAGATGACCATCCTGGCTCAGCATGTTGGACACCATGATCGCAGGGAGGTCCATGCCTTGGTAGGGGTATTGAGGGAGGAGACCGTTGGCTGGAGCAGCATGGCACAGTGAGTGGTAACCTCCATATGGATCCATCAGGTGAAGAAAGGAAGGGTCTCCGAGATTTGGAGGAGTAATTGGAGGAATCTCATAGTCTTCATCACCCAGACCCTGGCTGGAGAAGTTCTAAAAGGAGGAAGTGAAAAGAATATTTACCAAAACAAAGACACCAGGGATCATTTTGTGTGTTGCAATTCCCTCATGGTTACAGAATTTCCATTTCAAAACTTCATCTTACCACCATTTTAAAGTTCATGTTCAGTTTATTGTCATTCAGTTGTATACATGAGTACCTCCAAATGAAACGATGTTCCTCCACAGCAAGGTGCACAACACAGTACATATAACTCACACACAAAACACATAAAGTAAAATTACCACTAGGAAATTAACAGCTAATAAGGTGCATGTTCGACATAAGTTAAAAAGTAAACAGTTTAACGCTGCTGGTGCTTCATGCAGTGAGACCTGGGTGGTGGCTGGGAGTTCAGTAGTCTCACGGCCTTGTGGGGATGAAGCAGTTTCCAATCCCAACAGTCCTTGTCCTAATGCCATGGTACCGCTGTAGGGGGTCAAAGATATTGTTGGACAGATGGGAGGGATCATTGACTATGCTAGAGGCCGTGCATATGCAAAGTTCTGGATAAATACCGTTCGTGGATGGAAGAAAAGATCCCAATGCTCCTCTCAGAATACCTCACACACCTTTGTAGGGACTTGCAGTCATTAAGAAAGCCACACAAAATGCTTCCTTGTGGGAAAGGAGTGATTTCAGCCCAACCTCCCCCAACCGCTCGGGATTGAGAAGTTCATCAGCAACACAGTCATTGGGTGGAGAAGGACTGCTCATCCTTTCTCCAGCATTCAACAGTCTGATTTGGAGATACAGGCCCTTTGGCCCACTTACACCATGCTAACCATCAAACACCCAATACACATCCTAGACTAAGCCCAATGTCTTTATTCTCCCCACTTTCTTATTATCTCCCTTCAGACTCTACCACTCTCCTACGCCCCGGGGACAATTTACACAGGCCAATTTGGGACATGGGAGGAAACCAGAGCAGCTGGGGAATTTATCCAGGCAGAGGGAGAGCAGCACCGGAGGTCAGGACTGACCTAGGTCTCTGGCGCCATGAGACAGTGACTTTGCTAAGCTGCCTCCCTGAGGATTTGACAAGTCCGAGTGTGCTGGGATCATTCCTGTGGTGGAATCTTCCTGTCTGATATGGGTCACCAGTAATGTCAGGAGAGTGAAGATACACAGGACTGAGTGGTGAGGCTTGATTGCTGCCTTACATATGAGATTAAATATCAGTTGTTGAATCCTGATGTTTTTGTGATCCAGGGGTTCTTCAGAAGCCAGAAATGAGGCATAAAACTTGCTAGCAATTTTATTCATTGGAACATTAGAAAGTTTTTGACAAGAACAGGCCATTCGGCCCAGCAAAGCTTGCCAAATTCCTATTCACATGGTGTGTTGAAATAACTATCGAGTTTAGATTTGAAAGTCTCTAAGGTACTGCTGTCAACTACACAACTGGGTTGTTTGTTTCATGTGTACACGACTCGCTGTATAAAGAAATGCTTCCTGATGTTATTCTGAAATCTCCCCTTAACCAGTCCCCACCTATGGCCCCATGTCCTTGTTGATGGTTTCATTTAGAAATAGTAGCTGGCATCCACTTCACTTACACCCTTAACGATTTTGAAAACTTCTATCATGTCTCCTCTTATTTTATGTCTACTTTGGCTAAAAAGATTTAATTCTTTTAATCATTCTTCATTGGTCATACCCTGCAGACCTGGAATGAGTTTCATCACCCTTCTCTGAATGCTTTCCAGTGCCTTCACATCCCTCACAAAATATGGGGACCAAAATTGTACTCAGTACTCAAGGTGTGGCCTCACAGGAGCATTGCTGTATGCAGCTTGTGGAGAACATCTCTAGACTTGAACTCCACTGAGTGCATTACATAACCCAACATTCTATTAGTCTTCCTAATCACTTCTGTACATTGTTCAGATGTTGATAGTGATGAGTCTACCTTCTCACACAGTGCACTTTTTAACTCAATAGCTCCCATTGTAAATTTATGTCTAATAATTCACTCCACTCTTTAAGAAAGGAGGAAGGCAGCAGAAAGGAAATTACAGATCAGTTAGCCTGACCTCAGTGGTCGGGAAGATGTTGGAGTCAATTGTTAAGATGAGGTAATGGAGTACTTGGAGACACAGGACAAGATAGGACAAAGTCAGCATGGTTTCCTTAAGGGAAAATTTTGCCTGATGAACTTGTTGGAATTCTTTCAGGACATTACACATATGATAGATAAAGGAGATGCAGTAGATGTTGTATATTTGGACTTTCAGAAGGCCTTTAACAAGGTGCTACACATGAGACAACACACTGTACGAGACTCCTTGTCAGTACACGCCTGATTCTCAACTCCCCGATATTTGAGTCCCCTACTATCACTACTTCCTTTTTATGGGGTTTAGCTTTAGAATTAGAGAGGCTCCTCTGTCTTGCCTACCACCTCAGAGGTTTCATGGCCGTCGTCGAGCATCGCTAGATGTTCAAAATGGTTGGACACTTACAGCTCTGGGTTGATGCCGCCAGACAGTGTGCACCTCTTTGGCTGTGCTTCCTTCCTATGGTCACCCACCCTTCTCTTTCCTTCTGGTCTGGAGTCTCAACCTGTGGCTCTTTCGGGGCGGACACTATCTCATTAAAGGACACCTGGAGCTCATCTGCAAATTCTCCACCATATCACAGGTCAGCTTCCTCCTCCTCAAGCTAAGCCACCTTGTTCTGAGGTGTTGGGTTAGCTGACATTCCTCGCATATGAACTCCTCAGGGCAGCAATGTTCCATGAATCCGAACATAAGGCAAGACTGATATGGCAGTGCCACACGAAGAAAGAACGAACAGAGTAAGACAAGGGAAAAAACTAGTTGTGGTCGTCCCATGTTCAAACTAGAGATAACAGCATTGCAGTGATGACAATTAATCTGTAAAATAGACAGAATCAGATGGTGACACCTGCTACTGAAAACTGAGAAGTTTCTAGGAATATATTGAAGTAATTGTAGGTAATTACTGGAACATTAACTGAACAATGACATGTATGTACAGTAGGTGATTATTTAAAATTAAAAGCAAGCATAGGCAAGGGAAACTACATGAAAAATAATCATTTTCACGCCAATCCAACACTGGTGAAGCTGAGAGACAGTGAATGGAGTTGTGTTTATAGACGCGGTGAAGAAATTCCACTTCTACTCACTGAAAATATTCCAATAAACCTCTCCAGTCCACTGAGATTATGTAGACACCTCAACTGTAAGACCCAGCTCATTTCCATTAATCAATCACAGGAAAAAATACACAATGCAATCAATTCTTTATTACTTGTAAAATTAATCATTCATTTTGTGGAAGAGCAAAGTACCTTTGAAATGTTGAGAGAGAGGAAGGGATTATTTGCAAAGGTGTTTCTACACACAAGCAATTATGAATGCAAACACCAAGTTTTTTTGTCAGAGAAGAGTCTGAGTGCAAGGGTAAAGATAATCCGCTGCAATACAGGGCCTTGGTGGGACCACATTGGATCATGAATATGTAGGTCTGCTGGGATAGCTCTATAAAGAAAGATTAGACACATTGGGTCTACCTTCTTGAAAGTTAAAACAAATGCAAAAACATTTAAAAAAAAACATCATTCTTAGGAGATTTCTTAGGGTAGATGCTGGGGTGATGTTTCCTTCGTATGGGGTGTGCAGAACAGAGGATCACAATCTCAAAATAAGAGGTTGGTCAGTCTTCAGAAAACAAGAGAAGGAACAGGTCACTCAGCCCCTCAATCCTGCCCCACCATTAAATGTAACCATGGCTGACCTACACTGGCCTCAACTCTTTCCTTCTGTGCTAGTTCCTCAGGTCTCTCAATTCCTCCATCTGTCAAACATTTACCTACCTCCACCTTAAATCCTTCCAATGTTCCAGCTTTTCTCTCCCTGCCAGGGCTGAGAATTCCAGAGGTTCATCACTCTCTGTGAGAGGGAGTTTCCACACACAGTCTCTGATCTTGTCACCTTCTTCAAGACTTTCCCAACGGTGGAAAATCTCATAACCTACCCTGCCAAACCTGCTTAGGAATGTATATGGTTGAATAAGGTCTCTCCTCATTCTTGAAATCTGCAAGGAATACAGATCCAAACTGTATAGACTCTCTTAATAGGACAGACCCTCTCACCCCAGGAACTAGCCTGGTGAATTTGCTTTGTACATCTTTCGTTAGTGAGAGATTCAGAATTGTGCACTGTATTCCAGGCGAGGTCTCACCAATACCCCGCACAACTGCAACAAAACCTCCTTACTTTTAAACCCCAATCCCTTTGCAATAAGGGCTGTAGTGTTGTTTGCCTTCTTAATTATATGTCGGACCTTACGGCTAACTTGTGATTTATACACTAGAATATCTAGATCTCTCTGTACTTCATTCATTTAGATAATAATCAGCTTTGTGATTCCTCATGCCAAAGTGCGTGACCTCACATTTCCCCGCAGTACATTCCATCTGTTCACTCACTCTTTCCCTCTCTACCTTATTGTCCAATCACAGTATCCACCTATTTCCATACCATTGCCAAGTTTGCTAACCTTGTAAACTGTCCATTGACGTGAACAGTGACAAATGTGAGCCAAGAACCGAACCCTGGAGCACACGATTAGCAACCACTTTCCAGTATGAAAAGGACGTCTGAGACTGTAGGAAGTTTCCAGAGAGTTCTGAAGAATTGTTGCCCATCACAGAAATCAGCCCCCCCCCCCCCACCTCCACTGACACCTTCTACACTTCCTGCTGCCTTGGGAAAGCAGCCAATATAGTCAAGGATTCCTCTCACCACCCCCCTCCATCCCATCAGGCAGAGAACACATACCACCAGACTCAAGGGTAGCTTCCATCCTGCTGTTACCTCACTCTTGAACAGAGCTTTTATGCACTAAAAGATGCATGCTTTCACTCCTGATCTCCCAGTCTTGCACCTGCACCACGCTCTCTCTGTAACTATATTCTGTATTGTTTACTATCGCGGTCTATTACTGTATGTGTGAAATGGCCAGTCTAGAAGGCACACAATACAAAAGCTTTGCACTGTATCTTGGTATGTGTGACGATAATAAACCAATACCAACTCCAACTCTCTTTCCCAAGAGACAGCCAGTTCCCAGTCCACGCTAACACACTTTGTCTTTAGCTTCTGCACCAGTCTCCTATGTGGCATCTTGTCAAATGCACCGTGGAAACCTACAGGTCCCACCATCAACTCTCTGTCACATCTTCATAGAATTTGAGCAAGTACGATGCGGAGGAGATTTACCAGGGCATGTTGAGTGAGCTCTTTGGAGTGAATTGATGGAGGTGTACAAGATGATAAGAGGCAGTGATAGAGTAGACAGTCCGAGACTTTTTCCCAGAATGGAAATTGCTCATATGAGGAGGAATAATTTTAAGGTGATTGGAGGAAAGTAGAGGGAGGATGTCAGAGACAAGAGAAAACTGGAATGCTGGAAACCTGAGCAACGCACACAAGATGCTGGAGGAACTCAGTGGGCCAGGCAGCATCTGTGGGAAAAAGTGCAGTCAATGTATCAGGCTGAGACCCTTCAGCAGGACTGGGGAAAAAAAGACAAGGAGTAGATTTAAATAATTCACAGGCACTGCTCTGGACTCTCACTAATGCCAACACATCATTTCGTAAATAAGGGGCCAAAGCTGCTCAGTTTACTTCACGTGTGGTCTGACCAATGCCTTACACAGCATCAGCATCAGCATCACATCTTTGCTCTCATATTCCAGTCTCCTCGAAATGATTGCATTTGCCTTCCTCACCACTGACTCAACCTGCAAGTTAACCTTTAGGGAATTGAATTAGACGTTGGCTTAATTGGAGAAGTCAGAGAGCGGTAGTAGAGGGTTGCCTCTCAGACTGGAGACATGTGACTAGTGGAGTGCTGCAGAGATCGGTGCTGGCTCTGTTGTTGTTTGTCATCTATATCAATGATCTAGTTGATAACGTAGCTAACTGAAACAGCAAATTTGTGGATGACACCAAGATTGGGGGTGTCGTGGACAGTGAGTGGACAGACTAACAAACATTGCAGTGGGATTTGGACCAGCTGGAAAAATGGGCTGAAAAATGGCAGATGGAGTTTAATGCAGACAAGTGTGAGGTGTCACACTAGGACCAACCACAGTAGATCTCACAGACAGAACAGTGGGGCACCGTGGAATGTGGTAATGGATTGAGGAATTGATGCACCATCAATAACTCACTCTGAGACGTAAAGGCGAGATATCGGCTTTTATTGACTGGAAGAAGGAACAAACAGTGAGTGACCACTATACTACATCCTTGAGACAGAGAGGCCGGGCTCAGACCTCCATCACCTTTATACCGGGGTCTGTGGGAGGAGCCACAGGAGCAGTCATCAGGGGGCCTGTCCAGACAGGTATATGTAGTTCACCACAGGAATACAGATCCATAATTCATTGGAAGTGGTGTCACAGGTAGATACAGTTGTAAGGAAAGCTTTTGGCATATTGGTTTTCATAAATCAAAGTACTGAGTATTGGAGATGGGATGTTATGTTGAAATTAAACGGTGAGGCTAATTCTTGTGCCGTTTTGGTCACCTACTCACAGGGAGGATGTAAATAAGACTGAAAAGGTGCAGAGAAAATTTACAAGGATGTTGCCAGGACTTGAGGACCTGAGCTATAGGGGAAGGTTTGAATAGGTTAGGACTTTATTCCCCGAGCGTAGGAGACCGAGGGGAGATTTGATAGAGGTGTGCATAATTATGAGGAGTATAGGTAGGGTAAACGCAAGCAGGCTTCTTCCACCAAGGTTGGGTGAGACTACTATCAGAGGCCATGGGTTAACATAGAAACATAGAAAACCTACAGCACAATACAGGCCCTTCGGCCCACAAAGATGTGCCGAACATGTCCCTACCTTAGAAATGACTAGGCTTACCTATAGCCCTCTATTTTACTGAGCTCCATGTACCTATCTAAAAGCTTCTTAAAAGACCCTATCATATCCGCCCCCACCACAGTTGCCAGCAGCCCATTCCACACACTCACGACTCTCTGAGTAGAAAACTTACCCCTGACATCTCCTCTGTACCTACTCCCCAGCACCTTAAACCTGTGTCCTCTTTTGGCAACCATTTCAGCCCTGGGAAAAAGCCTCTGACATCCACACGATCAATACCTCTCATCATCTTCTACACCTCTATCAGGTCACCTCTCATCCTCCAGTGCACCAAGGAGAAAAGGCCGAATTCACTCAATCTATTCTCATAAGGCATGCTCCCCAATCCAGGCAACATCCTTGTAAATCTCCTCTGCACCCTTTAATGGATTTGTGGCTAAATTTATGGATGATACAAAGATAGGTGGAGGAGCGGGTTGAGGAAATAGAGAGGCTGCAGAGAGACTTAGATAGTTTAGGGGAACGGACAAAGAAGTGACAGATGAAATACAATGTTGGAAAGTGTATGGTCATGCACTTTGGTGGAAGAAATTAACAGGCAGATTATTTAGATGGGGAAAGAATTCAAAATGCAGAGATGCAAAGGGACTTGGGAGTCCTTGTGCAGGACTAAAGGTTAACCTCCAGTTTGAGTCGGTGGTGAAGAAGGCAAATGCAATGTTGGCATTCATTTCTAGAGGTATAGAATATAAGAGCTGGGATGTGATGTTGAGGTTCTATAAGGCACTCATGAGACCATGCTTGGAGTATTGTGGGCAGTTTTGGACCCCTTATTTTAGTAAGGATATACTGACATTGGAGAGGGTTCAGAGAAGATTCATAGAAACATAGAAAATAGGTGCAGGAGTAGGCCCTTCGGCCCTTCGAGCCTGCACTGCCATTCAGTATGATCATGGATGATCATCCAACTCAGAACCCTGTACCTGCTTTCTCTCCATACCCCCTGATCCCTTTAGCCACAAGGGCCATATCTAACTTCCTCTTAAATATAGCCAATGAACCGGCCTCAACTGTTTTCTGTGGCAGAGAATTCCAGATTCACCACTCTCTGTGTAAAGAAGTTTTTCCTCATCTCGGTCCTAAAAGGCTTCCCCTTTATCCTTAAACTGTGACCTTAAACATTCTGGACTTCCCCAACATCAGAAACAATCCTCTTGCATCTAGCCTGTCCAATCCCTTTAGAATTTTATACATTTCAATAAGATCCCCCCTCAATCTTCTAAATTCAAGTGAGTATAAGCCTAGTTGATCCAGTCTTTCTTCATATGAAAGTCCTGCCATCCCAGAAATCAATCTGGTGAACCTTCTTTGTACTCTTTCTATGGCAAGAATGTCTTTCCTCAGATTAGGGGACCGAAACTGCACACAATACTCCAAGTGTGGTCTCGCCAAGGCCTTGTACAACTGCAGTAGAACCTCCCTGCTCCTGTACTCGAATCCTCTTGCTATGAATGCCAACATACCATTTGCCTTTTTCACCGCCTGCTGTACCTGCATGCCCACCTTCAATGACTGGTGTACAATGACACCCAGGTCTCATTGCACCTCCCCTTTTCCTAATCGGCCACCATTCAGATAATAATCTGTTTTCCTGTTATTGCAACCAAATTGCAACCTCACATTTATCCACATTAAATTGCATCTGCCATGAATTTGCCCACTCACCTAACCTATCCAAGTCACCCTGCATCCTCTTAGCATCCTCCTCACAGTTAACACTGCCGCCCAGCTTCATGTCATCTGCAAACTTGGAGATGCTGCATTTAATTCCTTTGTCTAAATCATTAATATATATTGTAAACAACTGGGGTCCTAGCACTGAGCCTTGCGGTACCCCACTAGTCACTGCCTGCCATTCTGAAAAGGTCCCGTTTATTCCCACTCTTTGCTTCCTGTCTGCCAACCAATTCTCTATCCACACCAATACCATACCCCCAATACCGTGTGCTTTAAGTTTGCACACTAACCTCCTGTGTGGGACCTTGTCAAAAGCCTTTAGAAAATCTAAATATACCACATCCATTGGCTCTCCCCTATCCACTCTACTAGGTACATCTTCAAAAAATTCTATAAGATTAGTCAGACATGATTTTCCTTTCACAAATCCATGCTGACTTTGTCCGATGATTTCACCTCTTTCCAAATGTGCTTCTATCACATCTTTGATAACCGACTCTAGCATTTTTCCCACTACCGATGTCAGACTCACCAGTCTATAATTCCCCGGTTTTTCTCTCCCTCCTTTTTTAAAAAGTGGGGTTACATTAGCCACCCTCCAATCCTCAGGAACTAATCCAGAATCTAAGGAGTTTTGAAAAATTATCACTAATGCATTCACTATTTCTTGGGCTACTTCCTTAAGTACTCTGGGATGCAGACCATCTGGCCCTGGGGATTTATCTGCATTTAATCCCTTCAATTTACCTAACACCACTTCCCTACTAACATGTATTTCCCTCAGTTCCTCCATCTCACTAGACCCTCGGTCCCTTACTATTTCCGGAAGATTATTTATGTCCTCCTTAGTGAAGACAAATTGGTCTGCCATGTCTTTGTTCCCTATGATCAATTCACCTGTTTCTGACTGTAAAGGACCTACATTTGTCTTGACCAATCTTTTTCTTTTCACATATCTATAAAAGCTTTTACAGTCAGTTTTTATGTTCCCTGCCAGCTTTCTCTCATAATCTTTTTTCCCTTTCCTAATTAAGCCCTTTGTCCTCCTCTGCTGGTCTCTGAATTTCTCCCAGTCCTCAGGTGTGCCGCTTTTATTTGCTACTTTATATGTTTCTTCTTTGGGCTTGATACTATCCCTAATTTCCCTTGTCAGCCACGGGTGCACTACCTTCCCTGGTTTATTCTTTTGCCAAACTGGGATGAACAATTGTTGTAGTTCACCCATGCGATCTTTAAATGCTTGCCATTGCATATCTACCGTCAACTCTTTAAGTATCATTTGCCAGTCTATCTTAGCTAATTCACGTCTCATACCTTCAAAGTTACCCTTCTTTAATTTCAGAACCATTGTTTCTGAATTAACTACGTCACTTTCCATCTTAATGAAGAATTCCACCATATTATGGTCACTATTACCCAAGGGGCCTCGCACGACAAGATTGCTCTCTAGTTGGTTCCTCGACATGTTGGTTCAGAAAACCATCCCGCATACATTTCAAGAAATCCTCTTTCTCAGCACCCTTACCAATTTGGTTCACCCAATCTATATGTAGATTGAAGTCACCCATTATAACTACTGTTCCTTTATTGCACGCATTTCTAATTTCCCGTTTAATGCCATCCCCAGCCTCACTACTACTGGAATTCACAAGAATGATTCCAGGAATGAAAGGGTTACCATATGAGGAATGTCTGGCAGCTCTTGGGCTGTATTCCCTGGAGTTCAGGAGAATGAGGGGGGATCTCATAGAAACATTCCAAATGTAAGAAGGCCTGAACAGATTAGATATGGCAAAGTTATTTCCCACAGTAGGCAAGTCTAGGATAAGAGGGCATGCCTTCAGGATTTACGGACATCCATTTAGAACAGAGATGCAGAGAAATGACTTTAGTCAGAAGGTGGTAAATCTGTGGAATTTGTCGCCACAAATGGCTGTGGAGGCCAAGTCATTGGGTGTAATTAAGGCAGAGATATATAGGTTATTGATTAGCCAGGGCATCAAAGGGTATGGGGAGAAGGCAGGGGAGTGGGGATAACTGGAAGAATTGGATCAGCCCATGATTGAATGGCGGAGCAGACTCGATGGGCCGAATGGCCTACTTCTGCTCCTATATCTTATGGTCTTATCGGCTTATAGTTCTGGTCACTCTGCTATAGGAAGGATGTTGAAATTTTAGATAGGGTGCAGAAGATGTTTACCAGGATGCTGCCTGGCTTTGAGGGCATGTGCTAACATAAGAGGCTGGATAAACTTGGGTTGGTTTCTCTGTAGCATAGGAGGCTGTGGGGAGATCTGATAGAGGTTTTCAAGATTATGAGAAGACAGAGTGGGCCCAGGCTTGAAGAGTCTAATACCAGAGGATATGCATTGAAGGTGAGAGGGTGTAGGTTCAAGTAAGATGTGAGGGATAAGTTTTTTACTCTGAGGGTCGTGGATGTCTGGAATGCACTGCCTGGTATGGTGATATAGGCAAATACATTAGAGGTTTTTAAGAGACGACTGGATAGGCACATAGATGTAAGAAAGATGGAGGGATATGGGTATGGTGTAGGTAGGAGGGATTAGTGATTGTTTTTTAGCTAGTTTGGCACAACATTGTGGGCTGAATGGCTGTTCCCGTGCTGTACTATCTATCTATGTTCTATGAAAATACAGAAGGTGAAGGTGGGGAGCAACTGCGGCTGCTCGTTTCTTATTTAAATTACAGAAGTTTGGAATTTAAAATAAATGGAAATCGATTTATTTTCTTTACAATTTCAAGTTAGAAAAAATATTCAATGTTGCACTTGGTCGAAAGGGCTTCTGCCTAAGTTTAACCTGCAGGGAAGATTGCTGAAGATGTCAGGGAATAATGAACTGGGTACACATGACATCGTTTCATGGCCTCCTCTACTGCCTTGATGAGACCAAGCTCAGGCTGGAGAAGGGACAACTTATTTTCTGTCTAGGTAGCCTCCAACCTAATGACATAAACATCAATTTCTCTAATTTCTGGTAAAATTTCCTTCTCCCCCTTCTCTTTTTTTCAATTCCCCTTTGTTGTTTTATTCTTTCTATTCTCACCTGTCCATCTCACCTTCCCCTGGTGCCCCTCCTCTCCTTTCTCTCATGGCCTATTCTCCCCTCCTATCTTCTCCCTCTGGTGCCCCTCCTCTCCTTTCTCCCATGGCCCACTCTCCTCTCCTATCAGATTCATTCTTCTCCAGCACTTTTCCATCTTTCAGCTCCCAACTTCTTACTTCTCCCCTCTCCCATCCATCTTCCTCTTCATCTCCAATTTCCCCCTTCCATTCTACCTTCATATTCTGGCTTACCAGTCCAAGTGAAGGGTTTGGCTGGAAAAGTCAAATGCTTATTCCTCTCCTGACGTGTTGAGTTTCTGCAGCATTGTGGCCATTTGTTGCTCTGGATTTCCAGCATCTGCAGAACCTCCTGTGTTATTGGAAGAACTCTTCCCACTGTCTATTGTGATGCCCATATTTATATTAGAAAGCACTAATGTGAACAAGTCACACTGGAATTGCACTGGTGGCCGGTAACTTCACAGGGCTGCAGGGCAGAACTCCCTGAACTGAAAGGAGGAGGATTGGGCAGGGGCTAGCTACACCTTCCCGTTCAAACCCTGACCTACAGAAATACTATCAGAAAATGCAAAGACTTCATCCCTGGGAGAGGAAGGGTCTTCGAAGATGGGTCGCACCTGGGGACAACTTGAAAACCTGGCCCAGGACAGAGGACTCTGGCAAGCTGCTGCTGTCGGCAGACTATGCCCCAGCAGGGTGATGTGCTTAAGGCTGCAGAGTAAAGCCTTTAGCCTGTGACTCATGCTGGTGTATGTGTACAAGTATAGTTGGCTGGATGAGGCCAGAACTGAGCTCCCACTATCTCCCTACCTCAGGAGAGAGGGCATGTCCTGCCTTGGTGAGACGACCCAATGTTGGTAGAGTTTCCTTTGATATCATTACAGATGAGCTTAATTCATGGTAATGTGAGAGGAACTTTTTATCAGCCCTTGTGGGTTCCCTGCTGCTCATTACCATTGTAGTTTACTGTGGGAACACTGTACAAACTGGATAACCCATTTGTGTGGTTTACTGAAATTAAACCCACATCCTGACTCCGTTACTCTGCAACAGCCTGAAGTCTGTGGGCACAGGTTACTATGATGGTTTTTCCTCAGAATCCCCAGAACAATTCTTGTTCACACTGTAGATTCCAGGCAGAAGAATACCTCACAACACTTGTCGCTTTTTTTCGGTGTTGCGTCACCCTGTGCTGCTTGTAAAATTAACATTTTTGCACTTAACAGACAGAGGCTGAACAGTGGGTTATAAATCCATTCAGTTAGAAACATAGAAAACCTACAGCTCAATACAGGCCCATCGGCCCACAAAGCTGTGCCAAACATGTCTCTTCCTTAGAAATTACTAGGGTTACCCATAGCCCTCTATTCTTCTAAGCTCCATGTACCTATCCAAAAGTCTCTTAAAAAACCCTATCGTATCTGCCTCCACCACCGTTGCTGGCAGCCCATTCCATGCACTCACTGCTGTCTGCATAAAAAATTTACCCCTGACATCTCCTCTGTACTCCCCAGCACCTTAAACCTGTGCCTTCTCGTGGCAACCATTTCAGCCCTGGGAAAAAGCCTCTGACTATCCACATGATCAATGCCTCTAATCATCTTGTACACCTTTATCAGATCACCTCTCACCCTCCATCACTTCAAGGAGAAAAGGCCAAGTTCACTCAACCTATTCTCATAAGGCATGCTCCCCAATCCAGGCAACATCCTTGTAAATCTCCTCTGCACCCTTTCTATGGTTTCCACATCCTTCCTGTATTGAGGTGACCAGAACTGAGCACAGTACTCCAAGTGGGGTATGGCCAGGGTCCTATATAGCTGCAATATTACCTCTTGGCTCCTAAATTCAATTCCACAATTGATGAAGGCCAATACACAGTATGCGTACTAAACCACAGAGTCAACCTACGCAGCAGCTTTGAGTGTCCTATGGACACGGACCCCAAGATCCCTCTGATCCTCCACACTGCCAAAAGTCTTACCATTAATGCTACATTCTGCCATCATATTTGACCTACCAAAATGAACCACCTCACACTTATCTAGGTTGAACTCCATCTGCCACTTCTCAGCCCAGTTTTGCATCCCATCAATGTCTCGCTGTAACCTCTGACAGCCCTCCACACTATCCACTACACCTCCAACCTTTGTGTCATCAGCAAACCTACTAACCCATCCCTCCACTTCCTCATCCAGGTCATTTATAAAAATCACGAAGAGTAAGGGTTCCAGAACAGATCCCTGAGGCACACCACTGGTGACTGACCTCCATGTAGAATACAAACCGTCTACAACCACTCTTTGCCTTCTGTGGGCAAGCCAGTTCTAGATCCAGAAAGCAATGTCCCCTTGGATCCCATGCTTCCTTACTTTCTCAATAAGCCTTGCCTTATCAAATGCCTTGCTGAAATCCATATACACTACATCTACTGCTCTTCAGTCACATCCTCAAAAAATTCAATCAGGCTTGTATGGTACGACCTGCCTTGAAAAAGCTATGCTAACTATTCCTAATCATATTATACCTCTCCAAATGTTCATAAATCCTGCTTCTCAGGATCTTCTCCATCGACTTACCAACCACTGAAGTATGACTCACTGGTCTATAATTTCCTGGGCTATCTCTACTCCCTTTCTTGAATAAAGGAACAACATCTCCAACCCTCCAATTCTCTGGAATCTCTCCCGTCCCCATTGATGATGCAAAGATCATCTCCAGAGGCTCAGCAACCTCCTCCCTCACCTCCCACAGTAACCTGGGGTACGTCTCATCCAGTCCCTGCGACTTATCCAACTTGATGCTTTGCAAAAGCTCCAGTACATCCTCTTTCTTAATATCTACATGCTCAAGCTTTTCAGTCTGCTGCAAGTCATCACTACAAACACCAAGATCCTTTTCCGTAGTGAGTACTGAAGTGAAGAATTCAAGTGTTTTCGTGTGGCCAAGTGGTTAAGGCGTTGGTCTAGTGATCTGAAGGTTGCTAGTTTGAGCCTCAGCTGAGGCAGTATGTTGTGTCCTTAAGCAAAGCACTTAACCACACATTCCTCTGTGATGACACCGGTGCCAAGCTGTATCGGCCTAGTGCCCTTCCCTTGGACAACATTGGTGGCGTGGAGACGGGAGACTTGCAGCATGGGCAACTGCCGGTCTTCCATACAACCTTGCTCAGGCCTCGGTCTCTATCGAAATTGATGGACAGCCGAAGAGAATAAGAAAGTATTCATTAAGTACCTCTGCTATTTCCTCCGATTCCATACACACTTTCCCACTGTCACACTTGATAGGTCCTATTCATTCATGTCTTCTCATCTTGCTCTTCACATACTTGTAGAATGCCGTGGGGTTTTCCTTAATCCCGCCCGCCAAGGCCTTCTCATGGCCCCTTCTGGCTCTCCTAATTTCCCTTCTTAAGCTCCTTCCTGTTAGCCTTATAATCTTCTAGATCTCTAGCATTACCAAGCTCTCTGAACCTTTTGTAAGCTTTTCTTTTCTTCTTGACTAGATTTATTACAGCCTTTGTACACCACGGTTCCTGTACCCTACCATAACTTGGCTGTCTCATTGGAAAGTACCTATGCAGAACTCCACACAAATATACCCAGAACATATGCCACATTTCTTCTGTACATCCATTCCCAATTTAAGCTTCCAATTTCCTGCCTGATAGTCTCATAATTCCCCTTACTCCAATTAAACGCTCTTCTAACTTGTCTGTTCCTATCTCTCTCCAATGCTATTGTAAAGGAGATAGAATTATGATCACTATCTCCAAAATGCTCTCCCACAGTGATCTGACACCTGACCAGGTTCATTTCCCAATACCAAATCAAGTACAGCCTCTCCTCTTGTAGGCTTATCTACATATTGTGTCAAGAAACCTTCCTGAACACACCTAACAAACTCCACCCAATCTAAACCCCTTGCTCTAGGGAGATGCCAATCGATATTTGGAAAATTAAAATCTCCCACCATGGCAACTCTGTTATTATTACACCTTCCCAGGATCTGTTTCCCTATCTGCTCCTCGATATCCTTGTTACTATTGGGCAGCCTATAAAAAACACCCAGTAAAGTTATTGACCCCTTCCTGTTCCTAACCTCCACCCACAGAGACTCCATAGACAATCCTTCCATGATGTCCACCTTTTCTGCAGCCGTGACACTATCTCTGATCAACAGTGCCATGCCCCCAACTCTTTTGCCTCCCTCCCTGTCCTTTCTGAAACATCTAAAATGCAGCACTTGAAGTAACCATTCCTGTCCCTGAGCCATCCAAGTCTCTGTAATGGCCACCACATTATATCTCCAAGTACTGATCCACACTCTAAGCTCATCCGCTTTGTTCACAATACTCCTTACATTAAAATAGTTGATCAGGGAAACAGTTGCCAGATACACTGGGGGCAAGTTGCAGTTTCCTAACACTATGCGGCCTTCATGTGAATGATTCTTATTGACGCACTTACAAAGACACATCAGCATCTATATTTCATTAGGAGTCTGAGGTATGTCACCAAAGACTGAACAAATTTCTACAGGGAGCGCATTCTAGCTGGTTGTATCACCGTCTGCTATGGAGAGACCACTGAACAGGATCAGAAAAAGCTACAGAGGATTGTAAACTCAGCCAGCTGCAACATGGGCACCAACCTCCCAGCATTGAGGACATCTTTGTAAGGTGATGCCACAAGAAAGCGGCATCCTTCATCAGGACCCCATCACCCAGGGCCCATCTTCATCAGGACTCTATTATCCAGTACCCATCTTCATCAGGACTTCATCACCCAGGGCCCATCTTCATCAGGACCCCAACACCCAGTACCCATCTTCATCAGGATCCCATCACCCAGTACCCATCTTCATCAGGACCCCATCACCCAGTACCCATCTTCACCAGGACCCCATCACCCAGGACTCATCTTCATCAGGACTTCATCACCCAGGGCCCATCTTCATCAGGACCCCAACACCCAGTACCCATCTTCATCAGGACTTCATCACCCAGGGCCCATCTTCATCAGGACCCTATTATCCAGTACCCATCTTCATCAGGACTTCATCACCCAGGGCCCATCTTCACCAGGACTCCATCACCCAGTACCCATCTTCATCAGGACCCCATCACCCAGTACCCATCTTCACCAGGACCCCATCACCGAGTACCCATCTTCACCAGGACCCCATCACCCAGTACCCATCTTCACCAGGACCCCATCACCCAGTACCCATCTTCACCAGGACCCCATCACCCAGTACCCATCTTCATCAGGACTTCATCACCCAGGGCCCATCTTCATCAGGACCCCATCACCCAGGGCCCATCTTCATCAGGACCCCATCACCCAGTACCCATCTTCAACACCCAGGACCCATCTTCACCAGGACCCCATCACCCAGTACCCATCTTCATCAGGATCCCATCACCCAGTACCCATCCTCATCAGGACTCCATCACCCAGGACCCATCTTCACCTGGACCCATCTTCATCAGGATCCCATCACCCAGTACCCATCCTCATCAGGACTCCATCACCCAGGACCCATCTTCATCAGGACCCCATCACCCAGTACCCATCTTCACCAGGACCCCATCACCCAGTACCCATCTTCATCAGGACCCCATCACCCAGTACCCATCTTCACCAGGATCCCATCACCCAGTACCCATCCTCATCAGGACTCCATCACCCAGGACCCATCTTCATCAGGACCCCATCACCCAGTACCCATCTTCACCAGGACCCCATCACCCAGTACCCATCTTCATCAGGACTCCATCACCCAGTACCCATCTTCACCAGGACCCCATCACCCAGTACCCATCTTCATCAGGACCCCATCACCCAGGGCCCATCTTCATCAGGACCCCATCACCCATCTTCATCAGGACCCCATCACCCATCTTCATCAGGACCCCATCACCCAGTACCCATCTTCATCAGGACCCCATCACCCATCTTCATCAGGACCCCATCACCCAGTACCCATCTTCACCAGGACTCCATCACCCAGGACCCATCTTCACCAGGACCCCATCACCCAGTACCCATCTTCATCAGGATCCCATCACCCAGTACCCATCCTCATCAGGACTCCATCACCCAGGACCCATCTTCATCAGGACCCCATCACCCAGTACCCATCTTCACCAGGACCCCATCACCCAGTACCCATCTTCATCAGGACTCCATCACCCAGTACCCATCTTCATCAGGACCCCATCACCCAATACCCATCTTCATCAGGACCCCATCACCCATCTTCATCAGGACCCCATCACCCAGTACCCATCTTCATCAGGACCCCATCACCCATCTTCATCAGGACCCCATCACCCACTACCCATCTTCACCAGGACTCCATCACCCAGGACCCATCTTCACCAGGACCCCATCACCCAGTACCCATCTTCATCAGGACCCCATCACCCAGTACCCATCTTCATCAGGACCCCATCACCCAGGACCCATCTTCACCAGGACCCCATCACCCATCTTCTCATTGCTACCATCAGATAGGAGATCCAGGAGCTTGAAGACTCACACTCAACATTTTGAGAACAGCTTCTTCTCCTCTGCCATCAGATTTTTGAGCAGTCTATGAACCAGTCTATGAGCAGTACTTTACTATTGCTCCTTTTTTGAATAATTTATTTATTAATATATATCTATTTCTCTTTGTAATCTATAATATTTTGCTGACACAAAGTAACAAATTTCATGACAGATGTTAGTAATATTAAATCATATTCTGATTCTGATTGTGAGCTTCTCTTGCACGGGACCTCTCTTCTCTGAATGCCAGGTTTCTGAGTGTCAGCCCCAGCAGGGCCGAAGGTGCTCAGTTCCAAACCTCTCAAATGAGAAGGTCAAGGTGTGACTCATGACCAATGCTGAACCAACTCAGATTCCAAACACTCTTTGTGAATCACAGGCTAAAGATCTGGAGCAGAAGTGTGTGTGTGTGTGTGCGTGTGTGCGTTAGAGAGCGAGAGAGAGAGTGTGAGAGGTGTGTGGTTAGAGTGTGAGGTGTGAGTGTGGGGAGTGAGTGTGAGGTGTGTGTCAGTGAGTGTGAGGTGTTGATGTATGAGTGAGTGTGAGGTGCATGAGTGAGTGAGAGGTGTGTGTGAGTGAGTGTGAGGTGTGTGAGGAGTGTGTGTGAGAGAGAATGAGAGGTGTATGGTGAGAGTGAGTGTGAGGTGTGTGTGTATGAGAGAGTGAGTGTGTGGTGTGTGTGTGAGAGAGTGAGTGTGAGGTATGTGGGAGTGAGTGTGAGGCATGTGTGAGTGTGAGGCGTGTGTGGGAGTGAGTGTTAGGTGTGTGTGTGAAAGTGAGTGTGAGGTGTATGTGTGGGAGTGAGTGTGAGGTGTGTGTGTATGAGAGAGTGAGTGTGAGGTATGTGTGAGTGTGAGGCGTGTGTGGGAGTGAGTGTGAGGTGTGTGAAAGTGAGTGTGAGGTGTATGTGTGGGAGTGAGTGTGAGGTGTGTGAAAGTGAGTGTGAGGTGTATGTGTGGGAGTGAGTGTGTGGTGTGTGTGTGAGAGAGTGAGTGTGAGGTATGTGGGAGTGAGTGTGAGGCATGTGTGAGTGTGAGGCGTGTGTGGGAGTGAGTGTTAGGTGTGTGTGTGAAAGTGAGTGTGAGGTGTATGTGTGGGAGTGAGTGTGAGGTGTGTGTGTATGAGAGAGTGAGTGTGAGGTATGTGTGAGTGTGAGGCGTGTGTGGGAGTGAGTGTGAGGTGTGTGAAAGTGAGTGTGAGGTGTATGTGTGGGAGTGAGTGTGAGGTGTGTGAAAGTGAGTGTGAGGTGTATGTGTGGGAGTGAGTGTGTGGTGTGTGTGTGAGAGAGTGAGTGTGAGGTATGTGGGAGTGAGTGTGAGGCATGTGTGAGTGTGAGGCGTGTGTGGGAGTGAGTGTTAGGTGTGTGTGTGAAAGTGAGTGTGAGGTGTATGTGTGGGAGTGAGTGTGAGGTGTGTGTGTGAAAGTGAGTGTGAGGTGTATGAAAGTGAGTGTGAGGTGTATGAAAGTGAGTGTAAGGTGTGTGTGTACATGTGTGATGTGTGTGAGAGAGAGAGTGTGTCTACCTGTGTGAGCGTGTGTGTGCACAATACACACATGACAATCATACTGGAGCCTAGGATCTGGTGAAGTGACTGACACCAGTTCAGTGATGAACAAATGTGCTTTGTTGTCTCTTGCCATACAGTGACTGCCCTGGATGTGTGTAATGAAATCATCTGGCATTGAAAAAATGAAAGGCAGTGTGAATGAAAGCTACGGAAGTTAAAGGGCACTCTATTTCTGCACAGGGCATCTGCACCAGTTTCAGTAAGGTTCCCCCAGTGCCCCAGAGCCTGGAGGCCAGAACTCGGAGCAGGGCCAAGTTAAACAAATGGTTTGAGTTGTATTCATCAGCTACTGAACTGGCAACAAACATGTCAGGTTACAATAACGGCTGCTCCATTGGCAGCATCTATATGAGTAAGCTACAGAAATTCAGCTTCCTTTCCTGTTGCCAAGTCGCGTTGGCACTGTTACACTTTGCCGAGAGGTTACCAGGCATATGCCCCCTCTGGCCCCGGCACAATGGCTAGCACAGGGTGGTAACTGATACTCTGACCTGAACCATTCACTCAACCTCTCTCGCCACACATGCTGCCCAGTCTCATCTCATTTCAGGAAATCTACCACCTGCTTTTCCTTTTGTATCAGTCCCTTCTCTCCACATATGTCTACATAGTGCTGGTGACAGATCAGGTCCTGGTGGCAGGTCTCAGCCTGAAACATCGATTGTTTATTCCCCTCCATAGGTGCTGCCTGACCTGCTGAGTTCCTCCAGCATTTTGTGTGTGCTGCTTGAGATTTCCAGCATCTGCAGAATCTCTTGTGTCTTGTGTGACACAACTATGGTTCTTTAGTGTGATGGACTGTAACCATTCAATAGCCCAGTCCCATCTGAGGCCAGCAAGTTTTCATTGGCTTGTGACACTTTACTTTGTTGGACCCTAATATTTACAAAAGGAAGATTAAAAACAAGAATGAGTTACAAGAAGGAAATCTTTTAATTAAAATATAGTGCTGAGCTGCGATCTCTGTCGCGATCGTGGCTCAGATGTAGCTGTTTTTAGAGTTCAAGAGGTGATTTTGGGACAGAGAGGGGCAATAAAGGTCAGGTTAGGGTTTAAGGACAAGGAGGTGGAGGAGTTATGTTTGCAGGACACTGACGTGGAGAGGTGACAAAGGATATCCACGGTCCAGGCCTCTGCTCCACGCTTGAAAGCCTTGTGCACAGGAGGAACAAGGGCCGGTTAGTCAGTGTGACCAGAGTCTGAGGCTGGACTTCAGAGTCCAGGGACTGATCCCAAAGAACAGAGCTCAAGGGCAATTGGAAGTTCAGAAGTCAAAGATCTTGGAGGTCTCTCCTGGAGTTGGAGGACTGTCCAGGTGACAGGATGGGTGGGGGCGGGGGGGAGAACGGGGCTTGTTTTGCTGTTTTTCTGTTGCTTGTTGTGTTTTGCATTGTTCTGCTGAGCATGGTGGACATGCTATGTTGGGACCAGAATGTGTGGTGACAATTGCGGGCTGCCCCCAGCACATCCTTACATTGTGTTGGTTGTTAACACAGACAATGCATTTCACTGTACATCTGAATGTGAATATAGAAACATAGAAAATAGGTGCAGGAGTAGGCCATTCGGCCCTTTGAGCCTGCACCACCATTCAGTATGATCATGGCTGATCATCCAACTCAGAACCCTGTACCTGCTTTAGGACCAGAGGGCATAGCCTCAGACTACAAGGACCTTTAGAACAGAGATGAGGAGGAACTTCTTTAGCCAGAGGGTGGCGAATTTGTGGTATTCATTGCTACAGACAGCTGAGGGGTCAAAGTCATTGGGTATATTTAAAGCAAAGGTTGATGGGTTCTTGATCAGTAAGAGCATCAAAGTTCGCAGTGAGAAGGCAGGAGAATGGGGTTGAGAGGGATAATAAATCAGGCTTGATGGAATAGTGCAGCACTCGATGGGCAGAATGGCCTAATCCTGCTCCTATGTCCCATGGTCTTATGAATCTAGCACGTACAGACTTATTAATCATTTAAGGAGTTCTATATGACTAGTCCAGCACTCAGAAATCAGATCTATGCAAAATCTCCAAAACATTGAAGAAACATTGCAGAATTTGTAGGAGGAAGAATGAAAGTTAATTTGATAGTTTAGTTTTTAGACAACAGCCCCTCAGTGAGCAGAACCGTGCCAAGCTGTGAAGTATTTAAAGCTGAACAGGTATATCACTGAACCAAAGCTGCTTCCTTCTAAATTTCCCTGTGCATTAGCCACCTTGTTTTATGGTTCATGTTGCACCCTATCATTGCATTCAAATTTCAAAGATTAAAGTAAAATTTATTATCAAAGTACCAAATAAAACCCTGAGAATCATTTTGTTGCGGGTTTTCACTGTTTGTACAAAGAGAAGAAAACAAGCAAAATAGCAATTGAGACGACACGGTAGTGTAGTGGTTATAGTACAGGCGACCCAGGTTCAATTTCCATCGCTGCCTGTAAGGAGTTTGTATGTACATCCTGTGATGGTGTGAGTTTCCTCCGGGTGCTCCAGCTCCCTCCCGCAGTCCAAAGATGTACCGGTTGGTAAGTTAATTGGTTATTGTAAACCGTCCCATGATTGGGCCATCATTAAACTGGGGGTTTGCTGGGCAGCATGGCTCGAAGGACCAATTTTGTGATGTATCTCAATAAATAAACAATAAATATCAAGAACATGAGATGAAAAATCCTTGAAAGTGAGCCCATAATTTGAGAGAACAGTTCGGTGTTGGGTTGAGTGACGTTGGGCGAAGTTATCTAACTGTTCTTGAACTTGGTGGTGTGAGCCCTGAGGCTCCTGTACCTTCTTCCTAATGGCAGCAGTGAGAAGAGAGCATGGCCTGAATGGTGGGGATCATTGATAGATGCTGCTTTTCTACAACAGCGCTCCATGTAGATGTGCTCAAAGGTGGGGAGGGCTTTACCCATGATGGACTGGGCCATACACACTACTTTTTGTAGGCTTTTCTATTCAACAACATTGCTGTTTCCATTTCAGGCTGTGCTGCCAACACAGTTGAGGCCAATCCCACGCTGTCACCTTAAAGAAGCTGATGAAGCACAGAATTCCAGCTGCAGATGCAGTATATGGACAAAGGGCAAACTGGAGGGAAAATGGGTAATGGACAAAAAACACCAACAGATTCTGAGAAGCCCATGGTATAGGTTAGAATATTCAGTGCAGGTTAAAGTTACGCAGAGAGCGCAGGAGGATGGGGGTGAGAGGACAATATATCAGCCACGATGGAATGGTGGAGCAGACTCGATGGACCAAATGGCCTAATTCTGCTCCTTCTGGTCTACGGGGCTCAGCAAGCAAGGCCGGACTTCTGAAACTTTGCTAAGAAAATGTTATCAAAGAAATGTTTCATTCCACTTATGAGATTAATTCTTTGTTGCAATACTCTATGTGCTCTGATAGTGAACACGCCTTCAATATCTCAATGCAAATTGCAGGCTTCTTCTGCATATATCAAAGCACATTGAAGATTTCAAGCAATTCCCTGGGTCTTTCAGGAAAGGCAGATGAATACTGAAAATTTATTTTGTCGGCAAAAATCTGACTCTTGATATTACACCAGCCTAAACTATCACAGGCAATGAATTCTCTGCTCTGGCATTCAAGTGCTTTTTAATAGAGTTTTTCCAATTCATCCCACATGGACTGGGAATTGCTCTGTGTTGCTGCAGACTGTATGTTATTTCGACTGTGTCATCTTGTCAAGGCCTTTTATTGGTTTTCATTTTCATTCCCAGGATATATTTATTTCTTCCCTGAAGATTTGATGTGCTCACTTGCCATTTAAGAAAATATGAATCGTAAATTCTAAACTGTTCAATTTGAGATTTAACCTTTCCCTCTCAGAAGGTCAGATCTCTGTAGGAAGCTGAAGACATTCCCTCTGCCCAGCTCAGAGTGTACAGAGCTGGTGTGTACCCCTGCGCTCTGCTTAAAGCCCCATGATTCATTCAGGCACATCTCCGGTGTCAGATGTAGGAGTTTTGAATGTCAGCACGCGCTCAGAAGTTGGTGCTGAGACACCGCGAAGTAGACTAAAGAATACAAACTCAAATCTAATCAGTTAAACAGCTGATGAAAGCAGACCAGACAGAGCAGGAAGACTGGAGACATTGTAATGAGTTGGACATAATGATAAAGGTTCTGGACACCTACAGATGGAGACAGACAGGAGTACAGGGTAGACAAAGAGGGGGCATGAAAAGCATGCATCACCTTGAACTGGTGATGGATTAGGGGAGATTTCATCAAGGACACATACCCACCCCCCCCCCCCACCAATCCCCATTTGTGTAGATGTATAATACCAGTGTGTAAATTGGTATATTCCTGCTCAAACTCTCTTTGAAGAATAAGGTGGATTCAGAAGTCTTGGTAAAACACGTCCAAACATCGTGGATAATGTAACTGATCTACAATGACCTGTGACAGACAACACCTCAATTCAAACTCTGCAAGCAATTGGTTGGACTGCACAAAGGAAACACTCCAGTGGTGCCACAAGGAGGCAACATGAGTGGATACTGTAAGGTGGTAGGGATCACAAACAAGAGAAAATCTGCAGATGCTGGAAATCCAGGCAACACACACAAAATGCTGGAGGCACTCAGCAGGCCAGGCAGCATCTATGGAAAAAAGTGCAGTCAACAATCAGGCCGAAACCCTTCACTGGGACCTGATGAGGTGGTTGGACTGGTACGTGAGATACTTTTCTTCATTAACTGTGCTTGCAATATTCTGAAACATTAGTTAGGAATACCACATACATTTCTGGTAACCACACTGCAGGACATGACTGGACTGGGGAGGGTGCAGAGGACACTGCCTGGATGGAGCAGTTCAGGCCTGGAGAGACTGGAGAGTCTGGGTCTCTTCTCCCGGAAGCGGAGGAAGAAGCAGGAAGAATCTGAAATGAAGAGAGAGATAGATGGGGTAGAAAGAGAGGAACCTTTTCCTACAGCAGAGGTGGGGGTACTTGATGATGGATGCTGCTTTCTTGTGCAAGCACTCCTTGTAGATGTACTCCAAAACTGGGTAACTGTCCACATCTTCTGTCTCTGCTCATTCCTTTGATATGAGGAAGAGTGAAAGAATTCACCGGGGCTCAGGAACACTGGAGAGTCCACATATGCAAAAGGTTGGCACCACTGTGGTCTGGGATAGCATAATGAAGTCCTCACTCGTTTAAATAATTGACATGAATTGAATTCCTGCAGCTCATTCTCCATCGCTACTCTATCAACACTCCTGACTCAAAAAAATCCCCACTACTGCCTCCTCTGCCAACATGAGCTGCTCAACCTGGAGCAGGCTGCACTTTCACAGAGCAGTGCAGACTGTACATGGTCAGTTTGTATAGGGACAGGAGGACCAGATGTGGGACCTCTGATCTGCATCAACCATATTGGTTCACTGGGATCATAAAACCACTCCAGAGAAGAGGTGAGGAGGTGAGTCACTCACCACCAAACAGCTCCCTCCTGTAGGCACTGATTTTTGTGGGTGGTTTGGTTGGGGTCCTGGCTAATGGGCGGGTCTCAGTGATGAGGAGGCAGCCCAACTCTCCTGGTGGAGATGGTCTCTGCCTGACACTTCAGTGTCAACATTATGGCCGTGTGTCCGACTGTTGTCCAGGTCTTGCTACGTGGAGGTTGGGCTGCTTCATGAGCTGAGGAGCTGTGATGGAGCCAAACTCCATACCACCATTAGTGACCACCCCAATACTGGCTTGGACAGTGGGCAATGGATGTGGAAAGTGGAAGTTGATGTGGACAATGGACAGTGGATGGTGGATGTGGACAGTGGACATGGAGGTGAATGTGGAAAGTGGATGTGGAAGGTGAATGTGGAAGGTGGATGTGGACAGTGGATGGTGGATGTGGACAGTGGATGGTGGATGTGGACAGCGGACATGGAGGTGAATGTGGAAAGTGGATGGTGGATGTGGATAGTGGACATGGAGGTGAATGTGGACAGTGGATGGTGGATGTGGACAGTGGATGGTGGATGTGGACAGCGGACATGGAGGTGGATGTGGACAGTGGATGGTGGATGTGGATAGTGGACATGGAGGTGAATGTGGAAAGTGGATGGTGGATGTGGATAGTGGACATGGAGGTGAATGTGGACAGTGGATGGTGGATGTGGATAGTGGACATGGAGGTGAATGTGGAAAGTGGATGTGGATGGTGAATGTGGACAGTGGATGGTGGATGTGGATAGTGGACATGGAGGTGAATGTGGAAAGTGGATGTGGAAGGTGAATGTGGACAGTGGATGGTGGATGTGGATAGTGGATGTGGATGGTGAATGTGGACAGTGGATGGTGGATGTGGATAGTGGACATGGAGGTGAATGTGGAAAGTGGATGTGGATGGTGAATGTGGACAGTGGATGGTGGATGTGGACAGTGGATGGTGGATGTGGATAGTGGACATGGAGGTGAATGTGGAAAGTGGATGTGGATGGTGAATGTGGACAGTGGATGGTGGATGTGGACAGTGGATGGTGAATGTGGACAGTGGACATGGAGGTGAATGTGGAAAGTGGATGTGGAAGGTGAATGTGGACAGTGGATGGTGGATGTGGATAGTGGACATGGAGGTGAATGTGGAAAGTGGATGTGGAAGGTGAATGTGGAAGGTGGATGTGGACAGTGGATGGTGGATGTGGACAGTGGATGGTGGATGTGGACAGTGGATGGTGGATGTGGACAGTGGACATGGAGGTGAATGTGGAAAGTGGATGTGGAAGGTGAATATGGACAGTGGATGGTGGATGTGGACAGTGGATGTGGAAGGTGAATGTGGACAGTGGATGGTGGATGTGGATAGTGGATGTGGAAGGTGAATATGGACATGGAGGTGAATGTGGAAAGTGGATGTGGATGGTGAATGTGGACAGTGGATGGTGGATGTGGATAGTGGATGTGGAAGGTGAATGTGGACAGTGGATGGTGGATGTGGATAGTGGACATGGAGGTGAATGTGGAAAGTGGATGTGGAAGGTGAATATGGACAGTGGATGGTGGATGTGGACAGTGGAGGTGAATGTGGAAAGTGGATGGTGGATGTGGATAGTGGACATGGAGGTGAATGTGGCAAGTGGATGTGGAAGGTGAATGTGGACAGTGGATGGTGGATGTGGACAGTGGATGTGGAAGGTGAATGTGGATAGTGGATGGTGGATGTGGATAGTGGACATGGAGGTGAATGTGGAAAGTGGATGTGGAAGGTGAATGTGGACAGTGGATGGTGAATGTGGACAGTGGACATGGAGGTGAATGTGGACAGTGGATGGTGGATGTGGAAAGTGGATGTGGAAGGTGAATGTGGACAGTGGATGGTGGATGTGGATAGTGGACATGGAGGTGAATGTGGAAAGTGGATGTGGAAGGTGAATATGGACAGTGGATGGTGGATGTGGACAGTGGATGGTGGATGTGGACAGTGGACATGGAGGTGAATGTGGAAAGTGGATGTGGAAGGTGAATATGGACAGTGGATGGTGGATGTGGACAGTGGAGGTGAATGTGGAAAGTGGATGATGGATGTGGATAGTGGACATGGAGGTGAATGTGGACAGTGGATGGTGGATGTGGAGGTGAATGTGGCAAGTGGATGTGGAAGGTGGATGTGGACAGTGGATGGTGGATGTGGACAGTGGATGGTGGATGTGGACAGTGGACATGGAGGTGAATGTGGAAAGTGGATGTGGAAGGTGGATGTGGACAGTGGATGTGGAAGGTGGATGTGGACAGTGGATGGTGGATGTGGACAGTGGATGGTGGATGTGGACAGTGGATGGTGGATGTGGATAGTGGACATGGAGGTGAATGTGGACAGTGGATGGTGGATGTGGAGGTGAATGTGGCAAGTGGATGTGGAAGGTGGATGTGGACAGTGGATGGTGGATGTGGACAGTGGACATGGAGGTGAATGTGGACAGTGGATGGTGGATGTGGAGGTGAATGTGGCAAGTGGATGTGGATGGTGGATGTGGACAGTGGATGGTGGATGTGGACAGTGGACATGGAGGTGAATGTGGAAAGTGGATGTGGAAGGTGGATGTGGACAGTGGATGTGGAAGTTGGATGTGGACAGTGGATGGTGGATGTGGACAGTGGACATGGAGGTGAATGTGGACAGTGGATGGTGGATGTGGACAGTGGATGGTGGATGTGGATAGTGGACATGGAGGTGAATGTGGACAGTGGATGGTGGATGTGGACAGTGGATGGTGGATGTGGACAGTGGATGGTGGATGTGGATAGTGGACATGGAGGTGAATGTGGAAAGTGGATGTGGAAGGTGAATATGGACAGTGGATGGTGGATGTGGACAGTGGACATGGAGGTGAATGTGGAAAGTGGATGTGGATGGTGGATGTGGACAGTGGATGGTGGATGTGGACAGTGGACATGGAGGTGAATGTGGAAAGTGGATGTGGAAGGTGGATGTGGACAGTGGATGTGGAAGTTGGATGTGGACAGTGGATGGTGGATGTGGACAGTGGACATGGAGGTGAATGTGGACAGTGGATGGTGGATGTGGACAGTGGATGGTGGATGTGGATAGTGGACATGGAGGTGAATGTGGACAGTGGATGGTGGATGTGGACAGTGGATGGTGGATGTGGACAGTGGATGGTGGATGTGGATAGTGGACATGGAGGTGAATGTGGAAAGTGGATGTGGAAGGTGAATATGGACAGTGGATGGTGGATGTGGATAGTGGACATGGAGGTGAATGTGGAAAGTGGATGTGGAAGGTGAATGTGGACAGTGGATGGTGGATGTGGATAGTGGACATGGAGGTGAATGTGGACAGTGGATGGTGGATGTGGACAGTGGACATGGAGGTGAATGTGGAAAGTGGATGTGGAAGGTGAATGTGGACAGTGGATGGTGAATGTGGACAGTGGATGGTGGATGTGGACAGTGGACATGGAGGTGAATGTGGACAGTGGATGGTGGATGTGGAGGTGAATGTGGCAAGTGGATGTGGAAGGTGGATGTGGACAGTGGATGGTGGATGTGGACAGTGGATGGTGGATGTGGACAGTGGACATGGAGGTGAATGTGGAAAGTGGATGTGGAAGGTGGATGTGGACAGTGGATGGTGGATGTGGATAGTGGACATGGAGGTGGATGTGGACAGTGGATGGTGGATGTGGACAGTGGATGGTGGATGTGGACAGTGGATGGTGGATGTGGATAGTGGACATGGAGGTGGATGTGGACAGTGGATGGTGGATGTGGACAGTGGATGGTGGATGTGGACAGTGGATGGTGGATGTGGATAGTGGACATGGAGGTGAATGTGGACAGTGGATGGTGGATGTGGAGGTGAATGTGGCAAGTGGATGTGGAAGGTGGATGTGGACAGTGGATGGTGGATGTGGACAGTGGACATGGAGGTGAATGTGGACAGTGGATGGTGGATGTGGAGGTGAATGTGGCAAGTGGATGTGGATGGTGGATGTGGACAGTGGATGGTGGATGTGGACAGTGGACATGGAGGTGAATGTGGAAAGTGGATGTGGAAGGTGGATGTGGACAGTGGATGTGGAAGGTGGATGTGGACAGTGGATGGTGGATGTGGACAGTGGACATGGAGGTGAATGTGGACAGTGGATGGTGGATGTGGACAGTGGATGGTGGATGTGGATAGTGGACATGGAGGTGAATGTGGACAGTGGATGGTGGATGTGGACAGTGGATGGTGGATGTGGACAGTGGATGGTGGATGTGGATAGTGGACATGGAGGTGAATGTGGAAAGTGGATGTGGAAGGTGAATATGGACAGTGGATGGTGGATGTGGACAGTGGACATGGAGGTGAATGTGGAAAGTGGATGTGGATGGTGGATGTGGACAGTGGATGGTGGATGTGGATAGTGGACATGGAGGTGAATGTGGAAAGTGGATGTGGATGGTGAATGTGGACAGTGGATGGTGGATGTGGATAGTGGACATGGAGGTGAATGTGGAAAGTGGATGTGGATGGTGAATGTGGACAGTGGATGGTGGATGTGGATAGTGGACATGGAGGTGAATGTGGAAAGTGGATGTGGAAGGTGAATGTGGACAGTGGATGGTGAATGTGGACAGTGGATGGTGGATGTGGACAGTGGACATGGAGGTGAATGTGGAAAGTGGATGTGGATGGTGAATGTGGACAGTGGATGGTGGATGTGGATAGTGGATGTGGAAGGTGAATGTGGACAGTGGATGGTGGATGTGGATAGTGGACATGGAGGTGAATGTGGCAAGTGGATGTGGAAGGTGAATGTGGACAGTGGATGGTGGATGTGGACAGTGGATGGTGGATGTGGACAGTGGATGGTGGATGTGGATAGTGGACATGGAGGTGAATGTGGAAAGTGGATGGTGGATGTGGATAGTGGACATGGAGGTGAATGTGGACAGTGGATGGTGGATGTGGACAGTGGATGGTGGATGTGGATAGTGGACATGGAGGTGAATGTGGACAGTGGATGGTGGATGTGGATAGTGGACATGGAGGTGAATGTGGACAGTGGATGGTGGATGTGGACAGTGGACATGGAGGTGAATGTGGCAAGTGGATGTGGAAGGTGAATGTGGACAGTGGATGGTGGATGTGGACAGTGGACATGGAGGTGAATGTGGACAGTGGATGGTGGATGTGGACAGTGGATGGTGGATGTGGATAGTGGACATGGAGGTGAATGTGGAAAGTGGATGTGGAAGGTGAATATGGACAGTGGATGGTGGATGTGGACAGTGGATGGTGGATGTGGATAGTGGACATGGAGGTGAATGTGGAAAGTGGATGTGGAAGGTGAATGTGGACAGTGGATGGTGGATGTGGATAGTGGACATGGAGGTGAATGTGGAAAGTGGATGTGGAAGGTGAATGTGGACAGTGGATGGTGGATGTGGATAGTGGATGTGGAAGGTGAATGTGGACAGTGGATGGTGGATGTGGATAGTGGACATGGAGGTGAATGTGGAAAGTGGATGTGGAAGGTGAATGTGGACAGTGGATGGTGGATGTGGATAGTGGATGTGGAAGGTGAATGTGGACAGTGGATGGTGGATGTGGATAGTGGACATGGAGGTGAATGTGGAAAGTGGATGTGGAAGGTGGATGTGGACAGTGGATGGTGGATGTGGATAGTGGACATGGAGGTGAATGTGGCAAGTGGATGTGGAAGGTGAATGTGGACAGTGGATGGTGGATGTGGATAGTGGACATGGAGGTGAATGTGGAAAGTGGATGTGGAAGGTGAATGTGGACAGTGGATGGTGGATGTGGATAGTGGACATGGAGGTGAATGTGGAAAGTGGATGTGGAAGGTGAATGTGGACAGTGGATGGTGGATGTGGACAGTGGATGGTGAATGTGGACAGTGGATGGTGGATGTGGATAGTGGACATGGAGGTGAATGTGGAAAGTGGATGTGGAAGGTGAATGTGGACAGTGGATGGTGGATGTGGATAGTGGACATGGAGGTGAATGTGGCAAGTGGATGTGGAAGGTGAATGTAGAAGGTGAAAGGTGGGTGGTAGATGATGGATTGTGGACATTGTCAGTGGATGTGGCCAGTTTATAGTGAACATTTTCGGTGGACAGTGGGTAGTGGATGGTAGTGGTGGACATTGTCGGTGGACAGTGGGTAGTGGACGGTAGCTGCTGGATGTTGTGGGTAGATGGTGGAAGTTGTTGGTGGATGTGGGCAGTTGATGGTGGACTGTAAACATTGGTGGTGTTTAGAGGGGGTAGGTGGTGTGAGGTACATGCTGGACATGGACAGTGGATGGTGAAGCAATGAAAGACACTCTCTAAGGAATTTCTGCATGTTTCAGAATGTGCTCCAAGGCATGCTGAGCACTGACTGTGGGTGTGTCAGTCCTCTGGGCCAGAGCAGTGAGGCGGAGCTTAGGAGAAGGAGCTGACAGCAAAGTTTGTTCTCAAATGGATCTTTTCACATTACACCCTGTCACATTGTTCTGTTTTTTGAAGTCTCTCAATAAAGCACTCTACACCGCCAACATGCAGAACATTCGAAGGATATTATCAGTGTTTTGTTTAATCCTAGAGAAAACAATACTTCCTGAGAAAGAACTTCTCTAATAATTCTTGGAAGGAAATCAGATACGCCTTCTGGGACCATTTCCTCAACTGTGTGGTGCCTGGGTGATCCTTGGCCAGATCCAGGCAGAGGACACCTCGGAGACCTACAGTCTGTGACCAGCTCCATGGATCTCAGTCCAGTGGCAGTGGTATAACTAACTGCTGGTATCTCCACTGAAAAGCAAATCTTCTGAAACGGATTCTCAGCTCAGCAAACAACAGCACTGGAACTCAAGTGTCCATAACTCAGTTGCAGACAGGCAGGATCCCTGTTCTCCACTGTATGAACCATAGGTACTGACTACCACAGCAAGATTTCACAATCCGCCCTCAGCATGTGAGTGTTGTCTCGCCCCTGCCCGTCCACAGCTGCTCGGAGAGGGGCATATTCCCTCCTGACCAGCTGAAAAATTGTCTCGCCCCTGCCCGTCCATAGCTGCTCGGAGAGGGGCATATTCCCTCCTGACCAGCTGCTGATTTGTATGTTTGATCAGCCCACGGGTTGTTTAAGAGTCCAGAGCTGGTAAGGAAGGTGGTTTCATTCTGCTTTGCAAAGTAGTGGGGGCCATTCGAATATTCAGCCGTCTCATGCACATTCTCCTGAGCCTGTGCATCTGAGACCAAAAAACATAGGAGCAAAGTTAGGTCATTCAGCCCATCGTCTGCTCTGTATTCCATAAGACACAGGAGCAGAATTAGGCCTTTTGGCCCATCAAGTCAGTTCTGCGATTCCATCATGGCTGATCCTTTTTTCCCCTCCTCAGTCATTTTCCAGCCTTCTCCCGATAACCTTTGATACCGTGTCCAATCAAGAACCTATTAAGCTCTGCCTTAAATACATCCAACTACCTGGCCTCCACAGCTGCCTGTGATAACAAATTCCATACATTCACAACTGTCTGGCTAAAGAAATGTTTCCGTATTCTCTGTTTTAAATGGACACCCCTCTATACTGAGGCTGTGCCCTCTTGTCCTAGACTCTCCCACCATGGAAAGCATCCTTTCCACATCCACTCTGTCTAAGCCTTACAACATTTGAAAGGTTCCAATAAGATCTCCCCTCATCCTTCTAAATTCCAGCGAGTACAGACCCAGAGCCTTGAAACGTTCCTTGTATGATAGCCCTTTCATTCCCAGAATCATCCTTGTGAACCTCCTCTGAACCCTCTCCAATGCCAGCACATCTTTTCTTAGATGAAGAGTCAAAAACTGTTCGCAAAACTCAAGGTGAGGACTCACAAATGCCTTATAAAGCCCCAGAATCACATCCCTAATCTTCTATTTTTTACATTTCTGAAAAAGCTTTTATCATCCACTTTGATATTGTTTGCTAGCTTGCTTTCATATTTAATTTTTTCCCTCCTAATGATTCTTTTAGTTGCTCTCTGTAGGGTTGTAAAATCTTCCCAATCCTCTGTCTTCCAACTAATTTTTGCTTTGCTGTCCTTTCACTCCGGTTCCCATCCCCCTAACAAATTAGTATAAACTCTTCCCCCAACAGCTCTAACAAACCTGCCTGTGAGAATATTGGTTCAGGTGTAACCTGTCCCTTTTGTACAGGTCATACCTCCTGCAGAAGAGATCCCAATGATCCAAGAACCTGAAGCCCTGCCCCCTGCACCAGCTTCTCAGCCACACATTTATCTGCCGAATCACCCTGATTCTACCCTCACTGGCGCGTGGCACAGGCAGCAATCCAGAAATTACTACCCGGGAGATCCTGCATCTCAGCTTTTTACCTAGCTCTCTAAATTCAGAACCTCTTTGCTTTTCCTTCCTATGTCATTGGTATCAAGATGTACCAAGGCATCTGGCTGCTGTTCCTCTCCAAAATGCTGTGGATACGATCCAAGACATTCCTGACTCTGGGAGCCCAGCAGTGGCTCTACTTTCTGCGAAGGCTGAAGAAAGTCCATCTCCCACCCCCCATCCTCACCACAGTCTGCAGGGGTTGTATTGACAGCATCCTGAGCAGCTGCATCACTGCCTGGTTCGGAAATTGCACCATCTCGGA
This sequence comes from Hemitrygon akajei, assembly GCF_048418815.1. Taxonomy (NCBI): domain Eukaryota; kingdom Metazoa; phylum Chordata; class Chondrichthyes; order Myliobatiformes; family Dasyatidae; genus Hemitrygon; species Hemitrygon akajei. The sequence continues at coordinate 171,328,691 of NC_133134.1, forward strand.
TCGCAAGATCCTGCAGTGGATAGTGAGGTCAGCTGAGAAGATCATCGGGGTCTCTCTTCCCGTCATCACGGACATTTACACTACACGCTGCATCCGCAAAGGAAACAGCATTATGAAGGACCCCACACATCCCTCATACAAACTCTTCTCCCTCCTGCCGTCTGGGAAAAGGCACCAAAGCATTCAGGTTCTCGCGACCAGACTCTTTAACAGTTTCTTCCCCCAAGCCAACAGACTCCTCAATACCCAGAGCCTGGACTGACACCAACTTACTGCCCTCTACTGCGCCTATTGTCTTGTTTATTATTTATTGCAGACAACCCCAATAGGCGGACTGTGGGCCAAGTCCGGACTGCGAGAACCAAATGTCTGGACCACGCCAACCCGCTGGCACTTACGGGAACGTGCCTGTCATAATGTAAATAAATGTGCGCTGCTCTAATTTATTTTAACCTCATCCCACACCGTACACTTGACCTACACCCCCGTAGAGCCTGCGACTTACTGCTTTCCGGTCAAAGCTGAGCCTTCTGGAGAGAGACGTTCACAGGAGAAAGCTTCACTTTCCACGTCTGCGGGAGCATTGCCAGAAGAATGAGAAGCGGGAGGATCCAGTGATGAAGGATTTTGTGACGAGCCTGGCAGAAAACTTTAGGGAACAATTTGAAAGCTCCCCTAAACTCTCAAGTGACATCCTCCTCTTCCTGAGATTGCCGTTCTCCGTTTCGGCTGACGGCCAGTGGACTGCAGAGGCCAAAAGGCTGATGGCCAGTGGACTGCAGAGGCCAAAAGGCTGATGGCCAGTGGACTGCAGAGGCCAAAAGGCTGACGGTCAGTGGACTGCAGAGGCCAAAAGGCTGGTGCCTTCCATAGATGAGGCAACTCTTCAGCTGGAGGTCTTGGAACTGGGAACATCTGATTTGCTCAAAGCACAGCACAGGATGTTGGGGTGAGTGACTTTTGCATCAACGTGGTTCCCCAAGCTCCATTCAAAAACACGAGAGCTATTGCAATGCTCCTACTCACACTGTTCCCCTCCACGTACATTTGTGAGTCATCGTTTTCTTCAATGAACTCTATCAAGAACCAGGACAGAAACGGACTCTCCAATGCACATCTCAGCCAGTGCCTCAGGATTGCCACAACAGAATACAGGCCCGACATCAGAAGGATTGCCTCATCCCGTCGCTCTCACTTCTCTCACTGATAGCTGACAGTTGTGATAGCTGGAGTCATAATTAAATGGTTGGTTTTGGACTTATTTTGTTTCAAGAGTGCATTTTTTTTCTTGTGTGACCCACAACACAGGCTTTGAGAATCCTAGGCCTAAATTATTACTACCACCACCACTACTACTACTAATAATAATAATGATGGTAATAGCAACAACAACAACATCTGCCCATAAAACAACTTACTGGTGCAATGAAAAACAACCCTGGACGTTTTGGCCCTTGGCTTGGCATGCTTGACATAATTTTGCCCTTGTGGAAAACTAATTAGGGAACTTTGATTTATTGTAATGCCTGCACTGTTTTGTGCACTTTATGCAGTCCTGGGTAGGTCTGTAGTCTCGTGCAGTTTTTTTTCTGTGTTGTTTTTAAGTAGTTCAGTGTAGTTTTTGTACTGTTTCATGTAGCACCATGGTCCTGAAAAACGTTGTCTCATTTTTACTGTGTACTGTACCAGCAGTTATGGTCAAAATGACAATAAAAAGTGATTTGACTTGACTTGACTTGACCTGGTGGGCAACATACCATCCGGGTGTCTCATTCACATCCACAGAATTTCCTGTCTGTTCCCCTCACGACTGAGTTCCTATCACTATCACTCCCTTCTTCTCCCCTTTTCCTTCTGCACCATGGACCTATGGTTAGTAACCTGGTCTCTGTAGCATTCCTCTGGGAAGTCATCTCCCACAACAGCATCCAAAATAGTATATTTATTATTGAGGGGAATGGCCACAGGGGTGCTCTGCACTAACTGCCTATTCACATTTCCATTCCTCCTGACGGTCATCCAGCTCCTCGCCTCCTGCAACTTCGGGGAGACTACTTCCCTGTAACTCTGATCAATGATCTCCTCTCTCTCCCATACGAGCCAAAAGTCATCCAGCTGCTGTTCCAGGTCCCTAACACGGTCTTCAAGGAGCTGCAGCCAGATGTACTTCAAGCAGATGTAGTTCCCTGGGAGACTCTGGGTCTCCCAGGCTCTAGTATCTGGCATGAAGAACACACAACAGCCATTTGCTACACTAAGTACAGTAACAGAGAATAAAAAAGGAACCTTACAGAAGCTTACCCAGAGCTAACACCTCTTACCAGCTGAAGCCTCCTTTGAGCCAAAGCCTGACACTCCTACTCTCACCACTGGCTGCCCCACTTGACCCTTCTGTACTTTAAACAAGTGTTGCCGACCTGTGAGAAACCTCGTCGCTGTGGCCTGCTGATCGGGCCACCTGAATGAGCCTGAAAGACTGCAAAGCTCTCCTCTTAAACAAGTATTGCCAACCTACGGGAATCCTCATCGCTGACCTGTGAGAAACCTCGTCTCTGTGGCCTGCTCCTGCCGCTGATTGGACCGTCCATCATGGCTGACTTATTATTCCTCTCAAATCCATTCTCCTATCTTCTCCCTGTTACCTTTAACCCTGACTAATCAAAAAACTATCAACATCCGCTTTAAATATACTCAATGACTAGGCCTCAGCTGTCTGGCAATGAATTCCACGGATTCACCACCCTCCAGATAAAGAAATTCCTCCTCTTCTTTTTTCAAAATAGACTTCCTGCTATTCTGAAGCTGCGCTCCCTGGTCCTAGACTCACCCACTATAGGACACATCCTTTCCATATCTACTCTATTAAGGCCTTTCAATATTCAATACGTTTCAATGAGATTGCCCCTCATTCTTTTAAATTTCAGTGACTACAGGCCCAGAGCCATCAAACACTCCTCACATGTTAACCCTTTCATTCCCAGAATTATTCCCGTGAACTTTCTTTGGATCCTTTCTGATGCCAACACATCTTTTCTTAGATAAAGGGCTCAAAATTGCTCACAACACTCCAATTATGTTCTGACCAATGCCTTATAAAACTTCAGTATTACATCCTTGCTTTTATAATCTAGACCTCTTGAAATGAATGCTAACATTGCATTTGCCTTCCTCACCACCGACTCAACTTGCTACTTAATCTTTACAGAATCCTGCATGTAGACTCCCAAGTCCCTCTGTACCTCTGATTTGTTTTATTCCTTCAACTGAAGTGCAGAACTATACACTTCCCTTTACTTTATTCCACCTGCCTCTCTGCCCATTTTCCTAATTTGTCTAAGACTCCCTGCTTCCTCAACATTACCTCCACCCCCCTCCGGTTTCTTCGCATGGTCCGCAAACCTGGGCACTAAGCCATCAATTCTGTCATCCAAACCATTGACATATAATTTGAAAAGAAATGGTCCCAACACAGACCCCTGCGCAACACCACTGGTCATCGCCAGGCAACCGAACAGACCCCCTTTATTCCCACTCTTTGCCTTCTGCCAGTCAGCCCATCTTCTACATATGCTGGTATCTTTCCTGTAATACCATGGGCTCTTATCTTGTTTAGCAGCCTCATGTGTGGTACCCTGTCAAAGGTCTTCTGAAAACACAAGTAAACAACAGCTACGGACTCTCCTTTGACTATGTGGCTAAGCACAGCTCCAATGTCATATTCCAGTTTGCTAACACCACTGTCACCAGATCAAAGATGGTGGTGAATTAGCACATAGGAGAGAGTTTGAAAATCTAGCTGAGTAATGCCATAACAAGAACTGCTCACTCAATGTCAGTAAGATCAAGAGGCTAATTATTGGCTTCAGGAGTAGGTCCATGAGTCAGTCCTCATCGGAGGATCAGAGGTCGAAAAGGTAGCAAGTTTAAATTCCCTGATGTTACTGTTTCAGAGGAACTGTCCTGGGCTCAGCTTGTAAGTGCAATTACAAAGAGAAAGCATGGCAGAGCTTCTACTTCAAGGAGTTTGTGAAGATTCAGCATGACATCTAAAGCTTTGACAAACTTCTATAGATGTGTGGTGTACAGTATATTGACTGGCTGCATCATAGCCTGGTACAGAAATACCAATGCTCTTAAATGGAAAATCCTATAAAAAGTAGTGGTTTCTGCCCAGTCCATCAGGAATAAAACCTTCCGCACCAATCAGCACACTCGATGGGTTGAGATGTGTCTATTTTAATGCAAGGAGTATTATGAACAAAGCGGATGAGCTTAGAACCTGGATCAATACTTGGAGCAATGATGTTGTAGCTATTACAGAGACTTGGATGGCTCAGGGACAAGAATGGTTACTTCAAGTGCCAGGCTTTAGATGTTTCAGAAAGGACAGGGAAGGAGGCAAAACAGGTGGGGGCATGGCATTGTTGATCAGAGATAGTGTCACGGCTGCAGAAAAGGTGGACGTCATGGAGGGATTGTCTACAGACTCTCTGTGGGTAGAAGTTAGGAACAGGAAGAGTCAATAACTCTACTGGGTGTTTATTATAGACCACCAAATAGTAACAGGGACATCAAGGGGCAGATAGGGAGACAGATTCTGGAAAGGTGTAATAATAACAGGGTTGTAGTGATGGGAGACTTTAATTTCCCAAATATTGATTGGCATCTCCCTACAGCAAGGGGGTTTAGATGGGGTGGAGTTTATTAGGTGTGTTCATAAAGGTTTCTTGACGCAATATGTAGAAAAGCCTACAAGAGGAGAGGCTGTACTTGATCTGGTATTGGGAAATGAACCTGGTCAGGTGTCAGATCTCTCAGTGGGAGAGCATTTTGGCGATAGTGATCACAATTCTATCTCCTTTACCATAGCATTGGAGAGGGATAGGAACAGACAAGTTAGGAAAGTGTTTAATTGGAGTAAGGGGAAATATGAGGTTACCAGGCAGGAACTTGGAAGCATAAATTGGAAACAGATGTTCTAGGGAAATGTACAGAAGAAATATGGCAAATGTTCAGGGGATACTTGCGTGGAGTTCTGCATAGGTACGTTCCAATGAGAGTGAAAGGATGGTAGGGTACAGGAACTGAGGTGTACAAAAGCTGTTGTAAATCTAGTCAAGAAGAAAAGAAAAGCTTACAAAAGGTTCAAAAAACTAGGAAATGATAGAAATCTAGAAGATTATAAGGCTAGCAAGAAGGAAATTAGGAGAGCCAGAAGGGGCCATGAGAAGGCCTTGATGGACAGGATTAAGGAAAACCCCAAGGCATTCTCCAAGTATGTGGAAGAGCAAGAGGATAAGACGTGAAAGAATAGGACCAATCAAGTGTGACAGTGGAAAAATGTGTATGGAACCGGAGGAGATGGCAGAGGTACTTAATGAATACTTTGCTTCAGTATTCACTACGAAAAAGGATCTTGGTGATTGTAGGGATGAATTACAGCAGACTGAAAAGCTTGAGAATGTAGTTATTAAGAAAGAGGATGTGCTGGAGCTTTTGGAAAGCATCAAGTTGGGTAAGTCACCAAGACTGGACGAGGTGTACCCCAGGCTACTGTGGGAGGCAAGGGAGGAGATTGCTGAGCCTCTGGTGATGATCTTTGGATCATCAATGGGGACGGGAGAGGTTCCAGAGTATTGTTTGTTTGCAGATGTTGTTCCTTTATTCAAGAAAGGGAGTAGAGATAGCCCAGGAAATTATAGACCAGTGAGTTTTACTTCAGTGGTTGGTAAGTTGATGGAGGAGATCCTGAGAGGCAGGATTTATGAACATTTGGAGAGGTATACTATGATTAGGAATAGTCAGCATGGCTTTCTAAAAGGCAGGTCATGCCTTACAAGCCTGATTGAATTTTCTGAGGGTGTGACTAAACACACTGATGAAGGAAGAGCAGTAGATGTAGTGTATATGGATTTCAGCAAGGCATTTGATAAGGTACCCCATGCAAGGCTTATTGAGAAAGTAAGGAGGCATGGGATCCAAGGAGATATTGCTTTGTGCATCCAGGACTGGCTTGCCCACAGAAGGCAAAGAGTGGTTGTAGATGGGTCATATTCTGCATGGAGGTCTGTGACTAGTGGTGTGCCTCAGGGATCTGTTCTGGGACGCTTACTCTTAGTGATTTTTATAAATGACCTGGATGCGGAAGTAGAGGGATGGGTTAGTAAATCTGCTGATGACACAAAGGTTGGGTGTGTTGTGGATAGTGTGGAGGGCTGTCAGAGGAAACAGTGGGACATTGATAGGATGCAGAACTGGGCTGAGAAGTGGCAGGTGGAGTTCAACCCAGATAAGTGTGAAGTGGTTCATTTTGGTAGGTCAAATATGATGACAGAATATAGTATTAATGCTCAGACTCTTGGCAGTGTGGAGGATCAGAGGGATCTTGGGGTCCAAGTCCATAGGACACTCAAAGCTGCTGCACAGGTTGACTCTGTGGTTTAGAACGCATACGGTGTATTGGCCTTCATCTGTTGTGGAATTGAATTTAGGAGCCAAGAGGTAATATTGCAGCTATATAGGACCCTGGCCAGACCCCACTTGGAGTACTGTGCTAAGTTCTGGTTGCCTCACTACATGATGGATGTGGAAACCATAGAAAGGGTGCAGAGGAGATTTACAAGGATGTTGCCTGGATTGGGGAGCATGCCTTATGAGAATAGGTTGAGTGAACTCGGCCTTCTTTCCTTGGAGCGACAGAGGATGAGAGGTGACCTGATAGAGGTGTAGAAGATGATGAGAGGCTTTGATCGTGTGGATAGTCAGAGGCCTTTTCCCAGGGCTGAAATTGCTGGCACGAGAGGGAACAGTTTTAAGGTGCTTGGAAGTAGGTACAGAGGAGATATCAGGGGTAATTTTTTTACGCAGGGAGTGGTGAGTGCATAGAATGTGCTACTGGCAACGGTGGTGGAGGTGGATACGATAGGGTCTTTTGAGAGACTCCTGGATAGGTACATGGATCTTAGAAAAATAGAGGGCTATGGTAACCCCAGGTAATTCCTAAGGTAAGGACATGTTTGGCATAGCTTTGTGGGCCGAAGGGCCTGTGTTGTGCTGTAGGTTTTCTATGTTTCTATCTACATGGAGCATTGACCCAGGAAAGCAGCATGTATCATCAGGGACACTGACCATCCAAGCCATGCTTTCTTCTTGCTGCTGTCATCAGGAAGAAGGTACAGGAGACTCAGGACTTACACTGTCAGGTTCAGGAACATTTATTACCTGTCAACCATCAGGCTCTTGAACTAGAGATGGTAACTTCACCTGCCCCTCATTGAAATGTTCCCGCGTCCCATGGGTTCACTTTCAAGGACACGTCATCTCATGTTCTCAATATTTATTGTTTATTTGCACAGTTTGTTGTCTTTTGCACACTGGTTGAATGCCCAGGTTTGTGCGGTCTTTCATGGATTACATTATAGTTGTAATTCTATTATGGATTTACTGAGTATCCACATAAGAAAATGAATCTCAGCTTTGTATATCATGACATGTATATAGTTTGATAATAAACTTACTTTCAATGTTGTCTATTCTGCTTGTTATTTCCTCAAAGGATTTCAATAGATTTGTCAGGATTTGTTAAGGATACCATGCTGACTTTGACTTACTTTAGTACCCTGAAACCTCATCCTTAATAATGGACTCTAACATCTTCCCATTCGTTGAAGTCAAGCTAACTAGCCTATAATTTCTTTTCTTCTGCCTCCCTCCCTCTTTAAAGAGAGGAGTGACATTTGAATTTTTCCAGTCCTCTGAAATCATTCCAGAATCAATTGATTCTTTACAGATCATTACTAATGATCTTGGCAGAGGGGATAAATACAGAGAGATACCTTCTGGTCATTGAGAACATGATGGGCCAAAAAGCATATTTCCTCACTGCATGACTCTTGTAACATCTAAAAATACAAATCTTGAGCATTTTAACTCAGTAGCTCTCTATGGGTTGAGTGCATGATCTAAAACCCTCCATGAGGCAGGGTCTCCCCAACATTCCTTCAGTATCCTGCCCTTAACCCTGCCTCCTCATCACACGGCCAGCCTATGGGTAATTAATGTCCAGATACTCCCTGGCATGAGCTTAGCCTCTGTAAACCCGCACAACTCTCCAAAAACAGCCTCAGCTCTGTCCATGTGCCCAGTAATCAATTCCGGAAGCTTTCTCTCTGCAGACGTTAAACCAAAGGGGGCAATCATTTCCTGGTTTCGAGCAGCGATGGAAACTTGGGCTTGGGAGAAAGGAACATAAATTTGGCAATTACACGGTAATTAAACTCAGCACTGATAAAAGTCACAGATGGAAGCTCATTTTAGTTTGATCAGTTGGGATGGATTTGGGGTAAGATGCATGGGTTGACAATGTTGTCATGGCAACCCTGTTAAATTGTGCACCGCCTCAGTGCTCACCTCCCGTGCGTTTTCAAGAGGGTTAAAAGTTCAGTCTAATTTGATCAGATGTCACTTCTAATATAGTCATGAGTCCTTTTTATTTCCCAATGTCATATTTCATTACACGACTCAATCACTTCAGAGGTCAAATGGTCGCAAAAACGTGATTGTTGAATAATGATATCAGCCAGATTTAACTCCAAGCTGCTTGAGTTGGTGGGAAGGGAAATTTTGACTTCGTTTCATCACCAAATGTATGGAGACTGAGTCTGTTTGCAGACAATGGCCGTCTCGTTGAACTTAGTAATCAGAAAGCAAGATGTTTTAACAGTGGACAATGGGTTTTGATGTGTGAAGGGGCTGGGATGGACATCACCTCCCCGCCCCGCCCCTCCGGGAGAGGCTCAGCAGGATGTTCTTCAGAGCAACGGCATTAATGAGCAGAAATTCGATCGTAATGCCAAGGTTGTGGAGGCATATCCACGGGAGAGGGACCAAAGAGGGGGAAAGAGGAGAACCAGTGAGGAAGGAGTGAAGGTGAGGACCATTGGCGGGGGGAGGGAGAAGAGGAGAAACATTGGAGTGGGGAGGGAACAGAAGGGGAAATATTTGGTGAATCTGAGGGGAATATGAAGAGGTGTAGATATAGTCCACATGACCTCCACAAATGAGAGTGTGGGGGCTGAAGTCTGGGAAGTTTGTAAAAGAAGACAAATAAATCATTGAAAGTGACAGTCATCGTCAGAGTGCAGGGGAGTGGAACTAATGCAAGAGTTCTCTCAAAGGGGCTAACATAGTCACAATACGCTGTATTTCACTCACTGACGCAACAGGTTAACAGCAGACATAATCTCACAGGCTCTCCACTTCCACTCTTCTACAAAACACCTAGACATCCACAAGTCATACATCAGGCTACTGCTTACTGATTACAGCCCCGTGTTCAAACCTTCATCACAATTACTAATCAAAACTTCAAAACCTGGGCATCTGCAGCTGGATCCTTGACTTCCTCATTGGGAGACTACAATCCGTGTGGATTGGAAATAACATCTTCTCCTTACTTACTAGATAGATAGATAGATAGATAGATAGATAGATAGATACTTTATTCATCCCCATGGGGAAATTCAACTTTTTTCCAATGTCCCATACACTTGTTGTAGCAAAACTAATTACATACAATACTTAACTCAGTAAAAAATATGATATGCATCTAAATCATCTATCAACACAGGTGCACCTCAAGGATGTGTTCTTGGCTAACTGCTCTACTCTCTCTATGCCCATGACTATGGAGCTAGCCACAGCTCACATACCACTTATAAATTTAACAATAACTTCACTTGTTGTTGGCAGAATTTCAGATGGTGACAAGGAGGCATACAGGAACGAGATAGATGAGCTGGTCAAGTAGTGTTGCAACAGCAATCTTGCTTTCAAAATCAGTAAGACCAAGGAATTGATTGTGGACTTCAGGAAGGGGAACTTGGAAGAATATGCTCCAGTCCTCATTGAAGGGTCAGCGGTGGAAAAGGTGAGCAGTTAAAGTTCCTGGGCTTCAACATCCCAGATGATCTGTCCTGGGCCCCAACACACCGATACAATTATAAGGAGGGCACACCAGCGAGTTAATCTCAGTAGGAGTTTGAGGAGATATGGTAAGTCACCAAGGGCCCTAGCAAAATTATACAGATGTACTATGGAGAGCATTATGATTGGATACATCACAGTCTGGTATAGAGGCTCCAGAGGGTTGTAGTTCCATCACAGGCACGCTTCTCCATAAAGGGCATCTTCAAGGGGTGATGCCTCAAGAAGGCATCATCCATCACTAAGGACCTTCACCATCTGGGACATGCCCTCTTCTCATTACTACCATCAGGGAGGAGGTACAGGAACCTGAAGAC